>NC_063346.1:52011517-52105170 GCF_021869965.1 Rhincodon typus
TGATGCTGCTTGGCCTGCTGTGTTCATTCTAAGCTGTTTATGGGGAACATGTCCATATAGTGAGCTGTGTTTGGGCAAAATCTGCATTGGTAATAAGCTGCCCCTTAGTTGGTCTCTTCTAATGAGCTGTACTTGGTGGTAGCTCCCGTATTTGCCCTAAATCTTGCGGTATTCTTATACATTTTACGCACTCGTGTGTAATCCAGCGACTTGATTGCTCAGTGCTGAATATTGTATACATTTTAAAATTGATCTTATCACTTTAGGGCTTCACTGTTCTGCTGAAGTGCTAATAACAGACTGAATCAGTCAGAAAACCACAACAGGTGTATCTTTATGCTTAGTTATATTGGTATGAGGATAATGCTCCTCATCCTGGCAATGCATCTATATTTATTTTTCTCACTCTACATTGCTTAGGGCTTTGGTATGAAAGCTGAAACCGTGACAGCAAGAGTCTTTTTGATGAGGTCAGACAGCATCATTGGAGAGAGACAGAGTTAATCTTTCACACTGTCCTCTCGTCTGAACTTTTTGCAGCATTTTTTTTGTTCTATATTCCGATTTCCAGCATCTGTGATATTTTGTTTTTGCTTTTTTATTGGTCTTTGACATTCTGCTGACAAGTACTAACAGGGAGTCAAGTGCTCGGAAATTGTAGCGCAGTACCATCCACTATATGCACTGCAGAAATGAACAAAAGATCCTTCAACAGCACCTTCCGAATCCATGACCACTTCCACCTAGAATGACAAGGGCAGCAGGTATGTGGGAATACCATCACCTGCAAGTTCCCCTCCAAGCCACTAACCATCCTGACTTCGAAATATATGACTGTTCCTTCACTGTCACTGGTTCAAAATCCTGGAATTCCCTCACTAAGTGCAGTGTGGGTTAACCTACAGCATGTGGATCGCAGCAGTTTAAGAAGGCAGCTTACCACCACCTTCACAGTTGCTGTTAGGGATGGGCAATAAATGCTGGCCAGCCAGTTCCACATGTGAACTTGTAAAAAAAAAAAGTTTCTTATTTTTTGGCACAATTCCACTCTGGCGTTCAACTTTACACTTGCACTATTTTATGGTAGTTGTCAAGCGTATTGTGCTGTGGAATTCCTTTCTTTTGTATCCCACCTCTAGTTGGTTGTTCTGGCACCACCCGTTCTGGGTTTTCATACTGAATCTGCAACTGTTAAACTGCGCTGTAGGTTATTTGCTCAATTGTTGAGCTTTGAATATTCTTACGTTAGGTGGTTATGAACATGCAACTGTCACACCAGTAGACAATGCGTGAGTTTCCAATAGTTGGGATGGAAGCCAGATTAACAACAGAAGGTTGGACAAAGTAGAGTCCAGGGTTTGCACTCATCTGCATGCTAAGCTTAAGTCTGGCTGTACCTCCTAAACTATCCCTGCTAAAAGATGGTTCCTCGTGTTACTGGAACTGTAATTTGTCATCCAACTCCAGTTATAATGACTTTGGAAATGTAGTCACTTCAGAGACCAGTGCATTGATAACGTTTGATTTGAATGTTTTTAAAATGAAGTTTATGCAGTGCTGCTGTAACTTATCTTTCTTTTCCTCAATACTTGTTCTAGATCTTTACAGATAGTGATGATGATTTGGGCATTTGATGTAATTGGCTTCCAGGTAGAGTGTTGCCTACTTATTTCTGTAAAATGGGTGACCACAGTTACTGCAGATTGTACTTCTATTTGACAGTAGTTTTGCACTATAAATGAAGACCAGCATGTGCATTCAGTTCAATTCAATTGATCTTGAATAACTAGATTTGCACTTAACCAGGTTGTTCCTGTAAGGACAATGTGCAAGAGAAAAAGAAGTTCTGATGTTGCCATGCAAAAATTGCTTGCTCGCAACCATGGTAAAATGTTTTTAATTTTCTTTTTGGCGGTGTGACATCGGCCCAAATGGCCATTGTGCCACTTTAGGTGGTTTAATGATAGAAATCTCAGGAATTTGGGGGCTGCTTTTGTGACCTCTCATCCGCATATAGAATGTGATTTGCAGTTAACTTTGACTTCAGTTTACTGGTATACTCATGTCTTTGTATAAGCACAAACTTGTATCGTGCACTTTTCATTTTATGCGAAAGAGGAAGATCTCAGTTTCAAATTGGGGAGGTATGAGTGACAAAACCATTGTAGAAGAGTGGCAGAGACATTCCAAAAATAAACCAGACACAAACAAGTTAATACTGGTACTGTGAATTGTGGGGTGATGTCATAGGGGTATTAGTTTGAGATTGTAATTTCTCCAGAGGACATGGCAGCGCGTAAATTGCTATTCTCCTCATGGTTGTAACATCAGAAATACAATCCAACTTCAGCTGTTTATTTTTGGTTTTCTGTAATATTGTATTTTTTGTTTTGCCCTCTTAAATGCAACTATTCCTTACACTTATTTGCTGTCCCCATCCTGCTTTTTAATGTTTCATTTTCTTATTTAATAGTTAAAATTTTAAGTCATGTTCAGCCAGCCTTGTTTTTTTGATACTTTCTCACTTCTGAGAATTCTTCCCTTTTTATAATTGTTGGCCTGCCTCTATTTCCTGCCTGCTTTCACTGTTGCCGTTGGTATCTTAATAAAGTGGTTATTTTTTGTATGAGTGTTTACGTTAGCAGTGGTAGATTACTCAACTAAGAGAGGGACAGTGAGCACCTTATCTGAGCTCTATATTGACACTTTATGTACATACTACAGGGAAGATGCCCAGGAGTGCAATGAGCAAGACTGGGATTTCCTTCCTTCCAATTCAGAAGGGCTGCACTCTTCGCGAACCCCAGAATTTAGCACTTTTTTCGGTGGAGACCAAGAGAACGAACCGCAGGTTTTCATTGATAATGTAAAGTCCATTAATGTCTTCTGCTGGTGCATAACTTAAAAAAAAGTATTTGGTCAGTTTGTTGCAAGTAAGGTGCGACCACGTTCTCCTCAAGATGCTGCAAAAAACCCTGCTTAATTCTTTAGTTGGCTGAATTCATCAAAAATTTTTTCTGAAATATTTTTAGGAGCTGGTATTCTCCTAGTTTTGATTTTAACAGATGTTGGTTTTTCAGATTGGCGTTCTGGGATGATTGTCTCACCCTCTATTATGATACTGTCTTTTGGGGATTCTCGTAGCACTTCTGTTTGTACATGAACTGTGACTTATGGGTATTTCCTCTGCATAACAGTAAAAATGATCTCAATCCACATTCTTTCATGGTTTTTTCTGATTTGCAAATTGCAGCAATAGAAACAGCAATCAAAGCTTTGAGTTCTTTTTTTAAAAACGGTTTTATGAAATGCCTTTCGTTATTGCTTTCTGATGTTCTGAATGTATGATTCTTGCTTTTTTAAGGTTTCCAAGATTTTCATTTTTTTCTCCCCTGCTCATTATGCTTCTTGAAACCTTGACTCCAGATTGTGTGGTCATGCAGTGCTCAGTGTTTGTAAACAACATGTAGATCATTTACACTGGCACTAATTGGGACACTTCATAAAAGAAATACTGCATGATTAATCTGGCATTTTCTGTGCTTTTAAAATTTACACGACTGACAACCACTGAGACTGATAGAAATCATGATATTGCTTGATTGTCTGAATAATACCATTGTGGTTGAGTACTCAGCAGATCCAGGTCGATGCTGGTACACATTCCTGCTTCCCAAACTCACCGTTCAATCTGATTTTTGAGGAATACGGTCAATATAATTTTTTTCATTTAAGTAAATGTTGCATCTTGATTGGCTCTTAGATTGAAGTATATTTCTCACTGTTCTGGCAAATGGAGCCAAGGGGCTGTTAAATGTAATTGATAGTTGAATTGTCTTCAGTAGGTAAAGACGTTTTTGCTTTTGTTTTTATCCCTTCTGGTGGAAGATGTGCAATGTTTATTTTGGAAAGACTTGATTCCAGCTTCTTGGTTGGATGATTGACAGAATTTGAGTGTCCAGTTGTTGCTTCCATGTTCATAAACATTGCACTGTTATTTGTGGTTGGCTGATAGAACATAAGGACTAGGAGCAGGAGTAGGCCGTCTGGCCCTTCGAGCCTGCTCCGCCATTCAATAAGCTCATGGCTGATCTTTTCGTGGACTCAGATCCACCTACCCGCGTTCTCACCGTAACCCTTAATTCCTTTATTGTTCAAAAAAAATCTACCTTTTCTTTAAAAACGTTCACTGAAGTAGTGTCAACTACCTCACTGGGCAAGGAATTCCATAGATTAACAACCCTCTGGGTGAAGAAATTCCTTCTCAGTTCAGTCCTAAATCTGCTCCCTCTAATCTTGAGGCTATGCCCTCTTGTCCTAGCTTCACCTGCCAGTGGAAACATCCTCTCTACTTCTATCTTATCTATTCCCTTCATAATTTTATATGTTTCTATAAGATCCCCCCTCAATCTTCTGAATTCCAATGAATATAATTCCAATCTACTCAGTCTCTCTTCATAAACCAACCCCCTCAACTCCGGAATCAACCTAGTGAACCTCCTTTGCACCCCCTCCAGTGGAAAGGTGGAAGAAAGGAAGAAGCACAAACCTAAACGAAAACAAAGAAGTGTGGATGCTGGAGATGTGTTGCAGAAACAGAAAGTTCCGGAGAAAGTCAGCAAGTCTGGCAGCTCCAGTGGAGAGAAAAACAGTTAATGTTTTGAGTACAGTAATGTTGCGTCAGAACTAAAAGCACTGGGAAATGATGGTATTTATGTTGATGATGACTGTTGGGTGGGGAAGGAGGAGCAATGCTTGAATACATGGAGACACACTAGCAATTCTCAAGTGTTGGTTTGGTGGGTGGTGTTGGGGGGAAGGTGGGTTTCCTTGACAAATTACTTTGCATGACAGTTGTGGTTCTGCCGGGTTATGTCGTTAAACAGGTCAGTTGCGTATGGGCACAGCTGAACATTTTGACCCATAATGTAACTTCCTTTACTCCAGCACGTGAAGGAAATGTTTTGGCCTTACTTTTTATGGTCAACTGTGTTGTACAGCATAAAATATTTCAATAATGGGTCTTGTGCCTTTTGGCCAGAAAGTAAGAGTTGAAGTCTCTCCTGCCTCAGATCTGAGGGATCAATTTAAAAATGATATGGTCTCAGCTTATTGTGGCTCTAACTCTTTGGGTCAAGTGCTGAAGGTCTGCTCAGGCAACATAATTGCAAGAGTGATGAATTCTTCGAGGTCCTTTTTCAATTTTTAAAATCTAGTTGATGGCTTTTATTTGGAATGTTGGTGTGCAGGTGGTTTCTCTGTGTAGTTTCACTTCATCGTGTTACCATGATATTCCTGAGGTTGCCAAGAAAGATTCTCCTTCACCTCTCCCCTTGCCTGATCCTCAGGTGATCATGGCTGGTTATCAAACTCAGTACCCCAAGCTCACTTTCCCCCTAATACCTGAGATGATCTTCAGGTTTATCTATCACCAGTCATCTCCCACTGTGTGTCTAATGAAGGAGCAGCCCATTGGCCTGGTAAGATATGATATTTCACCATAATTAGCTGCTTTTTCAATGTTAAATATTTGGTCATAATTTATGGCTTTTCCTTCCATCCTTCCATCTTGCATGCACATGCTCCATCTCTCATGCGCACGCTCGCGCTGTCATGCGTACACACGTTTTCTCTGTCACGTGCATGCGCGCGCATACACTTTCATTTTCTCTGTTAGTACCTTAGCAACTGCGAATGCGCAGTAATTATTTTGACCCATGCTCACAATCTAGAGATTCTTTGAATCTTTTTCCTTTTGGAATATCAGTTACTTCCATCAGACCTCAGATTTTCATTTTGCATCCATTTTGCTTATTCTAATTTAAAAGAGGCTGATTCATTTTAGGTTAATGAATCAGTACCATGCCAAGTTGTGCAGTTATTCGAGAGAACTATTGAGGGATTTGTCTTAAAAACTACTTCAAGTGGCTAATATTTTTGGATTTATTACAGGTGATCTAACAGAGTGAAGGTGCTGTGGTCTTGGATCTGACTTTAGAAACGATAGTCACACAGATTCTTGCATTTACTAGATTCTTGCATTTCCTCTTCAAGTTGCAAGTTTACCAGGTGCATCTTTATGTGAAGTATTTTACTATTTGTGTAAATTCACTGAGAAAAATTATACCCTGCTGTGGGTTACTATATCAGTAACGTCATCAAATTGCCTCAAGGGGAATGGCAAGGTACAGTTGATGATTTAATGCCAATAGTGCTAAAACTCATGTTTCTTTCCATTTGCATCTACCTTTGTATGTCATCTTGATAATTTCTGCACCATGTGGAAGACCTGATGAGGTAGCTGATATTCATGCACATAAGAGTGCTCATGCCCAATTATATTTTGTAGACTGATGTGCCATGTGCCAATATAAAAGGATCATTTAAGAGCCGTTAATGACTTTTGGCAATGACCACTGTGGATGTGACCAGGGTGAGAGTGGTAGTCAAGAAAAAGTGACTCAGTTTTATGGAAAACTATTGTGAAATGCACCCAAGATATGTTATCATTAATTGTGGCTTGTGATACATGTAAAGCTTCCAGTTAAACATGTGTAAGGAATTTGGATTTAAATACATTTAATCCAGGCAAGCAATTAGTACCTTCAAACAGGTAGAAACTGAACAAAATTCCTATTTCATAAGTATATTGCTGATTTTTTTAAACTTGTAGTCTGACAATCCTCATGGAAATTCAGAACTCTCTTGTTCTGAATGTCTCTGAGCAATTATCCTGAGTTGTTTCATTTACTTAGATGCACAAATTTATTTCTATCCAGCACTTTAATATTTAAAAGGCATCTGTGTGGGTATATGAATAGGAAGAGTTTAGAGGGGTATGCTCCAAATGCTAGTAAATGGGACTAAGAGTAATTTAGGGTATCTGGTCGACATGGATGAGTTGGACTGAAGGGTCTGTTTCCATACTGTACAGCTGGTATGACTCTAATTTAAAATTGTATTTTTCAAACACATTGCCCTGCTCTGCTGGAATCTACCCTGATTATTCCTGCTGATCATCTGTTTGGTATTTTGGATCTTTTCTGTCAACACATTGTTATTCTGTGTCTTTACTAGCATGGACTGTTTATTCCTCTCTACATTTGTCCTTTTCTCTTAATTTTTGTTTGCCTTTGCTCTATGTCACTGCAGTATTGTACACTCTTTAGCATATCAGCATTCTGGTAATTCTGTTTGTACTTTGAGAACATTTGCTAACCTTGAACTTTTGTATGTTTGAGTTTAAGATGAGCTATTTCGTTGTATATGTATGCTGTTGCTTCAATCCCTTTTATTAGTCAGTCTGAAGTTGAGGTAATTGAGAGTTGATTACGTATTTTAGTTGATATTTTTCTGTGATATTAAGTCATGTAGGTCAGGGAAGTTAGTGGGCAAGTGCTTTTAGGTGTTGACCGGTCTGATTTGGGCCATTGGTAAGACTGGAAATTTCATATGCCAGTCTATCCATGCTTGAGTGGGCAAAACCTCTCATAATTTCATAGTACTGTTTGCTATTAAATGATCTTTGTTTAATAGTGTAGATGTTTTGATGTGGCTTAAGAAAGTGATGGTCTTGTTATACCCTCCCAGAGTGCCAAATGAATGACATTATATCCGCCCATTGTGGCATTGAAATGTAGTGAAGCACAAACCATTGTCCTTGTGCAGAGGAGCTGCAAAGGCAACTTGACAAATGCCTGATGGTGTGCTCACCTCATTGTCCAAACTATAGCATGTCTGTGTGGAAACGAATTGGGAGACTGGTTTGAAGGCTGCTCATGTTAACTGAGTACTACTTATCTTATAGATGGGTTACAGTCTATGTGCACACCCTTGTGTAAAGGAAGAGCAAGCAAAATACTCTGGAGAAAATTATTATATTGTAGATGCTGGAAATCTGAAATAAAAACAGAAAATTCTAGAAATACTCAGCAAGGATGGAAACATCCATGTTGGGAAAATTAAAGTTAAGTTTGCGGGTTGGTGACCATAAAATATCATTGACCTGAAATATTAACTATCTCTACTGTGCTGCTTGATCTGATAGCATTTTCTGTTATTGATGGTGCTTCTGGAAGTTTGGGTGTACCACAATAATTTTTGAGTAATTTTTTTCTCTTTTATAATCAAGCTTGAGAAATTTTCTCAAGCAGCATTCATCTTCTCTTAATTTGATTGGGATAAGCCCAATTGTCCTAATTTTTTCACTCCAATCCAAGTTCTCTGAAAAATGCCTTAAGTATCAGTATAAAATCATTTGGAAAGTGTAAAAATTGGGTTTCCTACTGTTGAGCAGGTTAGACATGCTTGTGTACAAGAGGTGCATCCTTTCAAATGTAACTTCAAAAAAAAACTCGAGCTGTAATAGCCATAGCTATTTCTGAAGCAAAAATTCTTAGCATGGTTAAGAAACTTTCAGTTCATTCTTAGACTTAAGTTGCTATGGAGGCTGCTGCAGCACCTGATGTAAGGCTTTTTGGTGCATATACTGATAAAACCTGTTTGAGATCAAAGTGCTCAGGCACACCCATTTGTGTTCTTATTTTGTTGTGTTAACTTTTACATGTCTGTGTGGAAACTGATTGGATTCCAACCCTCCAACGTCTGGTATGGGAAATGGGCAATGTGTTGGGCTCTTGAAGGCAAATATGCCACTAATGTAGAGAAACTGTGTAGGACAGCACCCAGCACTCCCTGCTTGCATGACACTATCAAGATCTACACATTAATGATGAAACCTAAATGAACAAACCTCAAGTTAACTGAGTGAAGCTTGGTGTCATAGTGTGTAAGATTCTGCGTGGCAGGGTTTGAAAAGCATATTTAATAAAATAGGTATAGATCAAGCCATAGGTTTTTTGAGAAGCAGTTTAATGGAAGACTAGTGAAATGGTCAAGCAAATGACAAGTTAAATTGAGCAGAGAAGACTGAAGAAGCACATTTTGGTTGGAAGAGAAGAGAGACAATATGCACCAAATGGTACAATTTTAAAAGCCCGTCCAGGAGCTGAGAGTGGGGATATGTTTACATATCATTGATGATGGCAGGTTAGATTGAACAAGTGGCTTTTCAACAAGAAAGCATCCAGGATCTTGGATTTTAAAAATAGAACCAAAGTATAAAAGCAAGAAAATGATTGATGCATCTTTGATAAGATGCCAATTCAGCCACTAGTTTGGGCTCTACAGTTTAGTAAGGACTTGAATGAAGGTCTTGAAGAGGAGATTTGATAATGCTCAAATGATGTGTATCCTAGCCTGAAATTCTACCTACTGGCAAAAGGTACAATAGTGAGAGGTCACTGATTTGAGTGATTGCCTTTGGCTTTCTTTAAAATCAATGAGAAGGAAAAAATTTCCTTGAGTGGACATGATCTGGAGTACACTGTCTGAAGTGGTATTGAAGGCAAAATCATCATGGCTTTCAAAGGGGTAGGTGGGTCTGTGAAGAGAGAAATTGCAGGCTTGGGGTAAAAAGCAGAAAAGTACGACTAGTTGGAAGGCTGTCCCAGAGACTTGCCATGGTGATTTGAATGGCCTACTTCTCTGTTATAGTTGTTCTCTTATTCTGTAGCACCTGAAAGGCTGAAGGAAACATATTCAATGCGAGCATTAAAAAATAGTCAAAGGAAAAGTATTACAGGGCAGTGGGAAGAGACAAGTGGGATGTTTGTGCTAAAAACCAAAAGGTTGCTTTCTGCGCAGGTATTCTGATTCTTTGGGCATCGTTGTGAGAACTATGTTGTTTCATTAAACTGTTTGAATGGTTTTAATGTAGTTTGAATCTCCTGCCTTCTGCTTTATTTAATTATAATATTTATTTAAAGTTTATTGCAATGATCAGGTTTCCACTAGTTCATCTTCAAATTGTTGAAGGAGGAAGGATCAGTTTGACCCCAGAAATGTTATGAATATTGAAAACTATTGCTGGTCTTTCAAACTTTTTGTGACAGAGATCTGTGGGAACATTGTCATTGGTCTTATTACAGTTTGATGGATAGAGAACTCATTGACAGATGGGAAACAAAGTAAGAATGCACAGATCTTTTTCTGAGTGACTGGCAGCGAATAGCAGGGTACCACAAGGCTTAGTGCTTGTACCCCACTGTTCAGTATATTTTCTTGACTTAGTTGAGGTAACTGAATGTAATATTTCTAAGTTTGCAGATGGGAGGATGCAAAGATGCTTCACTGTGATTTGGATAAGTAGAGTGAGTGGACAAATGTATGGCTATGAAGTATCATATGGATAAATGTGAGGGCAGATTAACTGAATGAAAATAGATTGAGAAGAGGAAAGTGCCATGAATCCTTGTACACCAGTTGCAGAAAGTAAGCATGTAGTTGCAGCAGGCAGTGAAGAAAGAAACCGGTATTTTGGCCTTCAGGAGGAGAGGATTTGAGTACAGGAGCAGGGATGCCTTGCTGTAATTATACATGGCCTTTTTGAGACTGCAACTAGAGTGTATATGCAGTTTTGGTTTCGGTACCTGAGAGAGCATGTTCTAGCTATGGAGGGAGTACAACAAAGGTTTACTAGACTTATTCCTAGAATGGCAGGACTGATGCATGAAGAGAGACTGGATCAGTTAAGATTATATTAATTGGAGGTTAGAGGAATGAGAGGAAAATCTTACAGAAACCTCCAATTCTAAAAGGATGAGACAAGATAACCCTGGGGTGTTCCTGATGACTAGGGGATCAGAACCAGATGTCATAGTGTAAGGATACAGGATAGGTCATTCAGGATTGAGATGAGATTTGTTCACTTGGAGAAGCCTGTGGAATTCTCTGCCACAGAGAGCAGTTGAGGCCAAAATATTGAATATTTTCAAGTTGGTGTTAGATACGGTTTTTAGGGCTGAAGGGATCAAAGATCTTGGTGGGGAGGTGAACTTGGAGTACTCCGTTCGATAATCAGCCATGATTATATTGAATGGTGGTGTTGAATGGCCTGTTCCTGCCCTGATTTACCATGCTTCTATGTAACCATCTTTTGAATTCGTGGTAATTCTGTTCTAAAATGCATTCTTAACACTTCAGAAAATATAGAGGCTTGTTGGAATTTTCAAGATATTTGCTACAGCCTTTTAACACAGTCTTTGTGTACTGTTTAGTTTCTGTTTATCATTGTTGTTAGATTTATGGAGGTGAAACTGTGTACATACTGCACATGACAGAACTTGTCAAAAGGTTTCTGCAAGTAATGGGCATTTTCCATAATTGCTGTTATGTATAAAATGCACTGTTTTGTTTTGTCTTGTCTCCTCACTTGTGAATTGTCCATTTTTAAAAGTTACTTTGGCTTTAGCCTGTGCCAAGTGGTTCAGAGGTATGATGAATACCATATTCTGAGATGACAAATGTGGGTACTCTGTATTTGCAACCAGTTGTTATATCAAGACTGTACTGAGCTAGTGAACAGAAGAATAGGATACACGTTCCAGTTGGTAGGAGGTACTGACTGTGTCTTTGGTTTCTTATTCATTTTATCAACTATTGTTAGTGACTGAGACAGAGGTATGGAATGTATCAGGAGTTGATGTTTAGTTTCTATGGGTACTATGTCGCCCTGAGATTTTATTACATTGTGCTATATTTGTGTTTTGTTAATCACGTTGTTATAATTCTTTTGCAATCTGGTACCTTAGATAATAGTGTTGATTTCATAAACCAAGAATATTGCTTTTCTGCTGAATTGTTAAATAGAGCTATTGTTCTAGGTAGTTTGTAAAGGTACAATCGTTTAATACTGACTGTTATTACTGGCCTGTGCTGTAAATGGGTGTGTAGCAACTTGTACTAATACAGTAAATAAAGAAATGAGCGTATGAGCATGGCACAATTTTTTTTAGATTCATTTACCATACCATTTGATCTATCTCTGAGAGTACTTAGGTTAGAAGGTTCAGATTTGGAATGAAAATTTGTAGATTTATGACGTATCTAATTCGCCCTCTGTTCCCTTCAACTTGGCTCTGTTAATTACAAAGTTTAATCTTTGGTTGGTACCGTTAAGTGCAAAGAAAAAGACCGAATGAAAATATCTGTGTTTTTAATCAATCTCTATCAGAACAATAATATATAAATAACAGTACAGCACTTGAGGAGGCCATTGTGTCTGTGCTATAAATTGAAAGGACTATACAACAGTATACTGCAAGCCTGCCACCACTACAACCTAGATAAGGATGTATAGGAACACCACTACTTGGTATTCCCCCCCCAAACCACAACATCCTGACTTTGGAAATATTGCTACTCCTACTTCTTTGCTGTTGCTGGCCCAAATCCTGGCAGTCACTACTTAATAGCAATGTGAGTGCCCCTACACCTCAAAACCTACATCAATTCAAGAAGGTATGTTAGTGCCTCATTCTCCAGGGCAATTAAAAATGTGCAATAAATGCTGGCCTAACCAGCGATGCTCATATCCCATGAACAAATTAAACAATTATTCCCCTGCTCTTACTCTATATCCTGCAGTTCTTCCCCTTTTTATGCATTTGTTGAGTTCACCACCTCATGTATGCATTCAAGATCATACTTGTGTGATTTTTTTTTTCCCCCCCCCCCCCCTTCCTCCTCATATCTCCTCTTGACTATCCTGGCAAACAGTTTCTAATCTGTACCTCCTTGTTATTAATGGTTCTGTCATTGAAGACAGTTTCTCCTCATTTTCTCTATAATAGCAGTCATGATTTTCAATACTGTTAATCTTCATTTAACCTTCTTACTCAAAGAACAATTTAATTTCAGTTTCTCTTTGAAGCCCTACATCCCAGACACCATTTGAGTAGATCTCTCTTCAACTCTCTTGCACGCCTTGATGATCTTTCAAAAGTATGTTGCTTAGAAATTAGCACAATACTCCAACTATAGTCTGACTAATGTTTTATAAAGGTTTAGCATAATTTCTTTTGCTTTTGCTTTTGCTTTAAATTCGGTATGAAGGATAGCTCCTACATTTTTTAAACACTGTTTTGAACCTGATCTGTTATTTGCAAACATTGGTATGCGTACACATTCTTGCATCTCCTTCAAAATTTATACAATTTATTTAGTATTGCTTCTCATTCATCTGAGCAAAAAGAATCACTTCATACTTCTCAGTTAAATTTTGTTTGCCATTTTACCAGTTTCTGTAGAACATACAAAAACTCCTCACTGTTGATTAGATTTGTGTTTGGGGTATCTGCAGATTGTTAAATTGTACTCTGTATCCAACTCTAGCTCGTTCCTTTAAAAGACATTGATCGGAATACTGGCATAATTTATGTGGCTGAAGAGAAACCTTCTCTTAGCCGCATTGGGAGTACATTTCCCTAAATAAAATACAGGAAGAATATTTGTAATGTTAGATTGTTCTTATGGACCAGACCAGACCAGACCCCCTTAAAATGTTTCAAGGAGATAGCCTAGACCCTAACCTTTTTTTATTTTAAAGGCATGTGTCAGGCGTCGTGTTCTGGATGCAGTTCGATTCATCAAACTACCAGCGTTGAAGCAAAACACACATTATTCATAGACTATTGTTAAAATCCAATAAAAAAAAATTGGAATAACAACTGTATTGGAAAACTTAACAGAATAATAGATTATTTAACTATTAAACAGTAATTATTACAAAAACGTAACGTCACATAAACGCACCCTTGGCAAATGCACGTTCAGTAAAATAGATTGTTTCATGTGCAGTTCACCAGTCCAAGAGGAAAAACATCAAGAGAAAACTCCGTAAGAGAGAGAGTAGCAGGGAAAGATGTACTGCAGCTTCCAAACCTCGCTTCAAGACCCCAGCAACTGCTACTGAAAAACTAAAACTAAAAATCCTGGTTCTGTGGGAGTTTAACTGCATCCATTCAGGCTGCTTCCAAGGCCCCTCGGTCTGTTTACTTTATTGGTCTTGAGTAGACTAATCAGCACCTCTGTATCAACCTTTCTTCATTTTAAAAAAAACAGGACCAAATACACCTCTTAAAACCACGGTATCGTCACATTATAAAAGCTAAAAACATTTCTGCACTTCAAGTAACTGTTAGGCACTTTGCAAACATAAAATATTAATGCATGCTCTTGACAATGAAAATGCCCTGCCAGTATCATAAACACAAACATGCCAGAAAGCAACGTATTCTTTGGCTCTGACTGGTGATGTGAAAGTGGGTGCTTTTACTTCTCACACAGTAATTATTGCAATTGTTAAAAGTACAGTAATGAGAGGCTTTGGGTGTCCGGCTATATCCTGCTCTTCCATAGGCTAAGAGGAAATGTAATACATCCACTGCATATAGTGTCTCCTTACTAATCTGTTGACTGTATGGGCATTGAACATTAAAGCTTTCCAGTCTGTTCCTGTTTGTTCAAAGTAAATATTTGCTTGATGTGAGAAGAATAAATATTTTTGTAGAGCAACCTGAGCAATTTTAAGATGATCTAGAATACTTTGTTTTTCCGTCATTTGAATTCAGTTCAACAGAATTTAATTAAGTAGCTTTTGATGAAGAGGGATAGATTATAGTATCGTATTTTAGCTTTTTTTGGTTGGTTAAATTTACCAATGAATTTAGTTCAATTTTATTATTTTCGTTTGTGGAACAATGACCTTAAAAGCCCAGTCTTGTGTATTCCTGTAATTTATTTATTGGGCATGTTGGCAGTTATTGCTTCAACCGATTCTTGGGCCGTGTGACCTATCAATGAGAAATGGGTTGAAAATACCAGACACTGATGCACCGACCAAATGCAGTGTGCTATGTTTGTTCAGTTAATAGGATTAAGATAAACGCATAATGCAAATTATTGCACTATTAATATTCTGTGTGGAAGATACTTCAACTCACAGCTTTGTTTAACTCGAGCACACTATAAGCAATCTTCTGCCATTCTTTTTGCTCGCCTATCTAACTCACATTACAGTTTTGTAGAGGAGTATTGCACATGGATTATGTTTTCCCTTGTGAAGAGACCAGGCCAAGTTCCATCCTCCCTCAATGATTAAATCCCTTGGTTTTCAGTCTAGATTCTGAGGAGTCCAAGTTGATGAGTTGTGGATTGTTTGTTTGATGTTTCTCTTCCTCAGAGTATCCTGCAGAATAGATGCACTGAAATCTCAGTGAGATCAGAAACCTATCTTGAAATAGTCAATTGGAATCATTATTGATGTTTTCTTTAAAATTTTCACTGGGCTATGTTTTTGTTGAGTTCACATTGATAGTCTTTTGGTTTCTGCCATTTTAATTGAGGTCATGACAATGCTGATTGATTGTCCTTCTCCATCTTCTCCTTCATTCACTCAGTCCCCTGGTTCTTGTGGCACAGTGGTAGTGTCCCTGCCTCTGGATGTGGAGACCTGGGTTCATGTCCCACCTGCACCAGAGGTGTGTAATAATATCTCTGAACATGTTGATTGGAAGATATCCATAAAAAGAAAATGCTGTATTTAAGTCTCTCAATACTGCAACCTTCCTTTTTTTCCCTTCTTCCTCTCTTCACTGTAATTCCTTCCTCTCTCTTCAGGAGATGACTATGGCATTTCAATCCCTTCTTGGCACCTCTTCGACGACTTGAAAAGTCAGATCGGTAGAGGTGGCCATGAGGAAGAATTCATGGACTGTGTTTGGGACAGTTTCCTAGAACAATATCTATGTTCAGCCAGGCATTAGGCTATTTTGTATTTGGTGTTGTATAATGAGACAGGCTGAAATAAATTATTTTGGAGTAAAAGATAGACTAGGAAACAGTTGCAATATGTGGTACAATCTAATTCAGGTTGAGAGGGAAAAAATTGGTTTGGAAACAACTGTGTTGAACTTTAATTAGGGTACTAAGAAAGCAATGAGGGCAGGGCCAGCTAGAATGGACTGGCAAAGCAGTTGATCAGCAAAGGCAATTGAGGAACGATGGTAGATGTTTATGAAAACAGTTCATAGTTCATGACAAAGGTTCTGGAAAAGGGGTAAGTTGGTCATAAAAAGTTAAGGATAGCATCAAATTGAAACAAACAAAGTACAATGTGGCAAAGGCTAATCGTGAGCCAGAGGATTGAAAACTTTTTTTAAAAAAAACCACCAAAAGATGCCCAAAAAAATCAAGGATGGTGAATTTTGAATCAAAGAGGTCTACAACCCAGGAAAAAGCCTTTGGCAAGATGAGTCTGCACTGGTCAAAAACAAGCCCCTAACTATTCTAAAATACAACAGCTGCAGAGGTCTGAAATGAATAATCCTAACAATTCTGATCCTATATCCCAATACTTGGCCCATAGCGCTGTATGCCTTGCCTTGCACATCTAAATACTTCTTCAATGGTATGAGGCTTTCTGCCTCTACTATCCTTACAGGCATTGAGTTCCAGATTCTCTTCACTGTCTGGATGAAAAAAAATTCCTCACATCCCTTCTAAAACTTCTGCCTCTTACCTAAATTTATGCTGGTCATCAAGGGGAAAGGTTTCTCCTTCTTTACCTTATCCATGCCCCCACGTAATTTTATGATATGGAGGTGCTGGTGGACAATGTCAAAAACCACACGACACGTGGTTATAGTCCAACAGGATTATTTGAAAACTCAAGCTTTTGGTGTCTCGCTCCTTCTGTTGTTAATGAGAGAGGTGGCGTCAGACACAGAATTTATAAGCAAAAGATCAAAGGGTCAAAGAACTGATGCGAGTGTATTGAACAAACCTAAGATGGCTGTTAAATCTTTAATCCGTTATAAAGGAGATGCGGGTTTTGATTAATATGCACATCCCAGAATTTCTTTCAAGTTACTGCCCTGAGATAACTAAAAGTTTTATCAGTATACCAGAGGTGCCATCTCAGCTCAGACAATGCATTTTAGTTGTGATGCCTTGTTTAGAATCTGGCTGTGTATTAACTTGGGGTCAGACTGGCTTTACTTCCAAAATAGGAATTTATAAAATGCCACATTGACTGTCTGCAAATTGTGCTTTTTGAACAAAAAAAAATCACCCCATAGATTTGTGTGTGTGTGGTGGGTAGAGAGAGGAGAGAGATCCAAGGCAGTGACTTGAATGAAATTTGGGGATTTGCATATTAATCAGTTGAAACCTGCATCTCGTTTCTAACTGATCATTAATTTAACAGCCATCTTAGATTTGTTCAATACATTCGCCTCAGTTTTATGACCCTTGATCTTTTGCTTATAAATTCTGCATCTGATGCCACATCTCTCATTATCACCTGAAGGATTGAGACTCCAAAAGCTTGTGTTTTCAAATAAACCTGTTGGACTATAACCTGGTATCGTGCGATTTGTGACCTCATGATTTTATATATCACGTAGCCTCTCGACGACCTCTGCTTCAAGGAAAACAATCCCTTTTGAAGATAAACCTGTAAGTAGTTCTAAGGCGGACGGTGAGAGGTTCTTCAAACAGATAAAAGGGAAGAGAGGTGCCAAAGTGAACGTAGGCTCTTAGAGAAAAAGGCTGAGGAATTGAATAAATACTTGGTATCAGTCCTCCTAGTAGAAGAGATGACAACATTTACAAAATACTAAATAATTAAGGGGCAAAAGGAGTAGAGTAAATACACGCAACGTCTATCAGTAGAGAAAAAAGCACTAGCGAAACAAATGAGGCTCAAGGCTGATACGTCCTCTAAAC
Organism: Rhincodon typus; assembly: GCF_021869965.1. Classification (NCBI taxonomy): domain Eukaryota; kingdom Metazoa; phylum Chordata; class Chondrichthyes; order Orectolobiformes; family Rhincodontidae; genus Rhincodon; species Rhincodon typus. Next base: position 52,029,146 of record NC_063346.1, read on the forward strand.
CTGACGGGATGCATCCTAAGATATTAAAAGAAGCTACTGAGGTAGTGAATGCTCTGGCAGTGATCTTCCAGGACTGCTTACATCCTAAAAAAAAGTCCCAGAGGATTAGAAAACTGCCAATGTAACACCTTTTATTTAAAGGGTGAAGGAGGCAAAAATCAGGTAACTATAGGCCAGTTAGCTTAATGTCTGTTATTAGGAAAATGTTAGAGCCTATAATAAAGGTTGTAATAACAGAGCATTTAGAAATGCATAACATGATTGGGCACAGTCAGTGTGCTTCACAAATTGAAAATATGCCTGTAAAATTTATTTGAATTCTTTGAAGATGTAACAAGCAGGATATATATAAAAGGGAAGCAGTGGATGTAATATATTTGGATTTTCATAAGGCGTTTGATGAGGTGCCATAGATTCATACGGTGCAGTAGAGGCCAGTTGGCCCATGTTGACACCGACACAAGAAACATCTGACATTCAACCTAATCTCATTTTCCAGCACTTGGCCCGTTCCCTTGAATGTTATGACGTGCCAGTGCTCATCCAGGTACTTTATAAAGATGTGATCCTGCCCCTCACCTTTAACCTCTGTCCCTTGTGACTGACCCTTCAACTAAGGGGAACAGCTGCTCTCTATCCACTCTGTCCCTGCCCCTCATAGTCTTGTGCACCTCAATCAGATCGCCCCTCAGTCTTCTCTGCTCCAACAAAAACAACCCAAGCCTATCCAATCTTTCCTCCTAACTTAATTTTCTATGCCAAACAACATATCGGTGAATCTCCATTGCACCTCCTCCAGTGCAATCACATCTTTCCTGTAACGTGGTGACTAGAACTGCATACAGTAGTCTAGCTGTGGTTTCACCGAAGTTCTGTACAAATCCAACATGACTTCCCTGTTTTTGTCATCTATGCCTCGATTTGACAAAGGCTAGTGACCCATATGCCTTTTTCATTACCCTACTGACATGCCCGTTTGCCTTCAGAGATCTTAGGACAAACACTCCAAGATCCCTTTGTTCTACAAAGCCTCTGAGTATTATGCCGTTCATTGAATATTTCCTTCTCAAATTACTCTTTCCAAAGTGAGGCACCTCAAGCTTTTCAGGGTTAAATTCCATCTGCCACTTACCTGTCCATTTTACCATCCCATTTAAGTCATCTTGTAGACCGAGACACTCAACCATCTGACCAATCTTTGTGACATCTGCAAACTTACTACTCCACCCACCTCCCCAAACACGTACATACACACATACATACACACTCACCCCATCCCCCCTGACAAACCCCTAACCCCACCTCCCCACATACCCTCATCCCCATCCACACCCCCATCTGCTGCCCTACACACAGCCCCAAGCCCATCCACGCCTCCAACCCCACACACCCACATCCGCCGCCCAAACACGTGTGCGCGCACACTCTATGTAATTTATATAAATGATGAATAATTGGGGACCCAGTACAGATCCCTTTGGTACGCCACTGGAATTGCTTCCAGTCACGAATATAGCCTTCTGTGACCACGTGCTGTACTTAATAAGAACCTAACATGGATAAAGGATGACAGTCTGTAATTAGTGGAATGCCATAGAGATCAACTAGTTTAGTTTGGGAAACTTGGTCGGCATGGGCAAGTTCGATTGAAGGGTCCATTTCCGTGCTGTAGGACTCGATGACTCTGATTCTACATTTAGTAATGAAGTGGATAAGGAAACGCCATGTACTATAGTCAAATTTATAGGTGACACAAAAATAGGTGGGAAGGCAAGTGGTGAAGATGACACTCAATCTGCAAAGAGATATAGATAGGTTAAGCGATGGCAGATGGAGTATATTCTGGGAAAATGTGAGGTTATGCACTTTGGCAGGAAGAATAGAGGAGATGAATATTACTTCAATGGAGAAAGACTGCAGAAAGTTGCAGCACAGAGATTTAAGAGTCTTGTTTAAATCTCAAAAAAAACTCGCATGAACATTTAGAGAAGTATGGAGGCAGTTGGAATGTTGGCCTTTACTTCAAAGGAAATGGAGTGTTAAATTAGGGAAGTCTTGCTAAAACTAGACAAGGCACTAGTTAGACTGCACCAAGAATTGTGTGAACTGTTTTGGTCCCATAATGTAAGGCAAGATATACCTTATTAGAAGCAGTCCTTTGTTGTTGTTTCTGGGCACAGAGAGACTGTCTTATGAGGGGATGTTGAGCCTGTATTCCTCAGAATTTAGAAAAAGGAGAGGCTACCTTATTGAGGCAGACAAGATTTTTTTTTTTAAGGTGCTTAACGGTTTAGTTGCAGGAAGACTATTTCACCCTTGAGGGTAAGTACAGGATCAGAGTGCATAATCTCAGTAGGGAGTCACCCATTTTAAGACCAAGTTGAGCAAGTTCTTCTCTGACTGTGCTGAGTATTGATTTTTTTAAGGAAATTTAATTTAACCTACTTTTCCAATCAACCTGTTCAGAGATGTTATTACACAGCTCTAGAGCAGGTGGGACTTGAACTCATCCTCCATGGCCAGGGGTAGGGACATTACCACTGTGCCACAAGAGAGCACTGTTGAATTATGTACTGCAGATGGTCATTAAATATACTGAAGGCTGAGATAGATAGCAAGAGAATCATAGGTTATGGGGAAAATGCAGGCTAGTGGAGTTGCCAATTATTAAATCAGCCATGATCTCATTTAATGATGGTGTAGTCTTAATAGGATGACTAAAATATCTCTGCTCCTCTGTCTTACAGTCTTAAAATGCATGCAGTGGCTCTATGTTAATATCTAAATGAAAACCCAGTCTTTCTAATATGATCAGTTAAATTGTTAGTCAGTCAAGGTTCATTACTACTTGTATGTATTAAAATGGCTTTCATGACTGGTTAGTTATTACAAGGTCCCCGATTTACAAATATCTGACTTAGGAACATGATCTCATACAAGGATGAAATTTTAAAGACCCAATGTACGAACATCTCCTGTACTTACAAACTGCTCCTTTATAATGTCCTGCATTATGTTCCGACTTGCGAACAGACTACAGAACGGAACTCATTTGCAATCTGAGGACTGCCTGTACAGTGACTACAGTGCAAAATAACAAGAAGTAAAATCTAACCACCCAGGCATATCTACAGAATGCAAAAATTTCAAAACAACTGACATTCCGAGAATTGATCAATGCCAAATGAATGAATGTCACTCAAGTGTAAACACCATGGCTGAATGCCCAATTCTGTGCATTTTCCAGGCAAAATGTGACTGTGACAAAGGTATCTTCTTATCACTCCTGTTTTCAGTCTTTTACACACCTGACCACAACTACCACCTCCAATGCCTGTTCACTGTCACCTGGCTGTTTGAGACTACCTTCATGAGGTTCCGTTCCTATCCATCTAATTGTAAACAGAGAATCACTTATTCTTTTGTGGGATTTGAGGGTTGCTGTCCATCCCTATTTTCATTTGGAAATAAGTGGCTTACCAGGCTATTTCAAGGTAACTTTGAGTCACATGTGGATCCAGAGCCATATGAAGGACAACAGATGTAGTTCCCTAAAAGACTGTAGTGAACTGGATGAGTTTTTATTACAATCTATGTCAGTTGACAAAGGACTAGTTTTATATTCCAGATTTATGAATTGAATTTTAATTCCACCAGCTGCTATGATGGGATTTGAACCCAAGCACTAGAGCACAAGCCCATGTCTCTGGTTTACTAGACCAGTGATGTTGCTACTACGCTGCTGTCTCCCCCTAAGGGCTCCGCCTGTTCCTGTGATGTGGCCTCTCACTTTCAGATTACTTCTGCAGATGTATATTCAGGGTAGAACCAGGTTGATCTCATTAGGATCCTGCCCAGTCCTGTGTGGTTGAATTCCACACCAATGCTTGCCAGCATAGTTAACTGAATCAATGAACAAGGTTCTCAAAAATGGCAATAGAAGTTAGCTCCTGTTCTTGGATTAGGTTTCTTTAACCATTCCCACACACTTACTGACCAACTCCCCCCCCGCGCGCAGGCCAGGATTTGCACTCTGTGTCTTGCTGGTCTAGTCATTAAAGTAGCACACCTCAACATGCTTTTATTCTAAAAAGAAATCTACAGGGAAGTTCTACAATATTATAGTCAATGTTGGCTGTAACTTTCAAAACACCCAAACAGAATAATTAACACCGACACTTCTGAATTATCCACCTGAAAACTTTAATCAATTGTTCAGGTCTTTATTATGCTGAAATCATACACAAGGAAGTTTTGCAAGGAAATAGTGCCAAACTTCATCTCAAAAGTAACTCCTAGAAGTAGTACAGCCAACAGTTTTGGAATCGCATGTATTTCATTTCTCATGCAGTCTAATTTGCATTGTTAAAACTGAAACAAAACTGTAGGAACGTAAGAAGGATCATCCGTAGGCCTTTTGGCCCTGCAAGCCTGCCCTGATATTCAGCAAGATCATGGTTGATCTGCCCCAGGCCTTAACTCCTCTTTAAGACCGGTGCAGACTAACTTGTGAATTTTCTGATATTTCAAAAATCTGCCTACCTCCTCTTTGATTCATATTACTGATCTGGTCTCCCCAACTGTCTTGAGAGAATTCCAGAAATTCACTACCCTCTGGGAGAAGAACTCGTTTGTATCTCAGTTTTAAGTGTCTCCTCTTATTCTGTAACCATGCCCCCTAGTTAGACATTCCCCCATAACGGGAGGCATCTGCACCGTGAAGACTCCTCAAATCTTTTATGTTTAAATATGTTCATTTTTCAAGACTTAAATGAATAATGGCCTAACCTATTTAATTGTTCTTAATAAGTCACCCCCTTACCCCAGGAAGCAGCCTAGTGAACCTCGTTTGAACTGTCTCAAATGACATTATATTCGTTTCAAATATGAAAACCAAAACTGCATACACCTCATGAATTTACTGATTTTATTCCAGTTTCAACGCATTCTACTTTACCACGGGATGATGAATAAAGTATTCACATCCAGCCCTCAACACACCATGAATACACACAAGACAGAATATGAATGCTAAATTGCAGCCCTTGGCTGCTCCAAAATAAATTAACATCTCACAGTAGCATTTGCTCAGAAGGAGAAAAATAATTACTAATTTCCTGTTGGTCTGATCATTGCCCCTAAAGTGCAATTTGAATAGATGGCAGACTTTTCATTTGCTTGCAAAAGATGCCTTCTGCATGTGGCGAGTGACAGTTGTGTTTCAGCTGCCACTGGAATACCTTTGTATAAATGCTGATCATGCTTCAGTACAGTGATATCTATCTGGACATGTAACATGCTTTAACTATCTGTCACAGAAATTATAAACTGAATTATTTAAACAGAATCCAAACAAAACATGCAAAATTATGTGCTGTATTCATAACCATCCATAACAAATAGTGCAGTAGTATCACAATGTCAGCTATTTGTCTGTCCTTAAACAAGCTTATAGGTGTCCAAAATTAGTGTCTATCTGCATTTCTATTGTTTAAAATACGTATGGTATGATCATAAAAGAATCGCATTCCACACATCCTTTAAGTCTGTTCTTCAGATTAACCTTAAAGCTAAGGCATAGTTTGCCTGATTCATTAAGTTATTGACTAAACAGAATATGCTGTAACTGCTCCACCAATTCTACTCTCAACACCTACACTCTTCCTATGAAAGCACAGGTGAATGTAGCACCTACTCTTTCATCTGTTCACTTCTCATCATCTTCAGACTGACAATCATGTCTTCCAGTTCCAGTTGCAATTTCTGTGCAGTATTTTAAATTTAGTCTGTCATTTTTGCTGCTCACGATGTACTCTGCTGTACATCTGTATTGATGAAAGCAAATGTAGACTGGCTGAGCACTTTGCTGAACATTTCTGTTCAATCTACAAGCATTACTCCTTGCTCCTAATCACTAACCATTTCAACTTTTCATTCCATTCCCAGATTCCTTTCTCAGATTACTATTTTAATGAAACTCAGCAGAAATTTGGGGAACAGTACTAATCTGTCGAACAGGCAATTCACAATTCCCAGATTTAACACTTGTGCTAAACAAATTCAAACTATAACCTCTGCCCTCATCATGTTGCACACCAAATGCTGCTCATGATTCCTCTGTCATTTACTCCTCCTCTAGACTCAAGTTGCTTCTTTCTATATAGCATTACCACTCATATTAAATTTGAACACGTGTCGGTGAATCTCTCCTACCTGTCATTCACATACAGGTCTACCATTTCATTCATTTCTCACTTCTGCTTCTATGCTTGTTTAAAATCCGCATTGTTTGCAACACTTCCTAGGTCTAAGCAGTGGTTATGAAGCTGAAATGTTAAAACTCTGTTGCTCTCCAAGAATGCTGCCTGACCAGCTGAGTATTCCGAGAACCTTGTTTATATTTCAGACTGCTGAAGTATGATAGTCCTATTCCAACATCGGCAGTGATTTTCCTTCGGTAGGCAGTGTGCTAAGAATTCTGAAAATATAAAATGAATAAAGAGTAAACTTGTCTTAATCTGAAATGCTATGTAGGGTACACACAAGCATCACGTGCGCATCTTGAAAAGTTTAATCTGTTTTCTGTTATTTTAATACAGATTTACTTGTGTCATCAGAACCTAGGAAGTTTAATGTCAGCTTTAGCCATTATTCATTACTCTTCTAAAAATTGTTAATTGATTTTGATTGGATGTTTCCCAGTATTCTCACTTTTGAAACAGGTAACTCCAGCAAAAATGAGTGGGGAGCAGTCTACCTGACTCAGTAACGAAAACATAAAGCCATGACTGCTTTCTAGGAAGAGCCCAGCTAACACACAGATCAGAGACAAAACCTGGGATCCTCTTGCCATCAACAATAATAAACTGGAACTGATGGAGAAAATAATGCCTTAATCCTGGTTTTGCAAAGTTACTGTTGGTTGTTGTCCATGGTATGCAGACTTTTCAAGAGAAGTTTGGAAGTGACAGTTTTACCTCTCTCATTCAGGTGGCTGTTTGCTATAAATTTCCCTGGAAGTTATCCATATATAGATTCCCATTTTGTGAGTGTACTGGTATTGGTCATGGAAAATAAAATGGTAGCTGGAATTTGGCATTGCTAATTCAGCATGCAGCCTGAATGAACTTAACTGCTCCAAGATTAACCCTGCTGTGTGAAGATTTATGAGAAACCTCTTCAGTTAACCAAACGTTTTTCATTTATTCATGGTATATTAATTCAATTATAAAATCTGCTGGGGCCTGATAGTATAAGAGATGAGTGCACATGATGCAGTCCTGATAAATGAGCTGATCCATCCCACCTGATAGCATCAGAAGGACCACCCTAGATTGTGTCCATAAGTCACTGGGGTGGTACTTGAACCTCAAGGCAAGAGTCTTGTCGTTAAGTTATGGTCTACACCTCGTGGCTCAGCTGAACTCCAGCAGTTGGCACTGTGCATTTAGCGTCATTTATTTTCTTTTTACTATTTGGAGGAAAAGTGAGAAGAAAGTTAAGGTTCCCTGTGTATGACCTGCCGGTGAATAAATATGGATTGGCACATTCAGCCTCTATTTTGAGATGAAGATGAGTTTTTAGATAAGCTATAAGTATTCTGCTAGTTTTCATTGACTCCCTGCACCAACATTAGTAATTCGCTTCACTGAGAGAGGGGAGAAAAGCAATGACTTCGCAGTTGATATAGCAGCCTGTCAAAATGATACTTCTAAGTAACATTTGTGCCCCACAAGTATCTATTGTAATGATCATTTCCGAAAAGAGAGAATATAACCACTGTCCCTTTGCATTCAGTGATGTTACTATCACTGAATACCTCACTATCAACATCCTGGGGATTACCATTGACCAGAAACTCAACTGGGCAATGTTATTTTGAGTCCATTCTCTTTATGTAAGTTTCCATTAGTTGATAATTTGTATTTTCATTACAATGTCCCATCAGGGGCTGTTTAAACATTCTTGCCAACTTAAAGTTAAAGAGGGTAGAAAAATAAACAGATACTCATGCTGGGAAGTGACTTGTTCTTGATGGTAAGGAGTCATTTACTTCTGACTCTGTAATGTTTGGTTTTCTACATGCTGATCTTATACACTGTTGGAGCATTGTTCAGCATTTGATTCACTGGTGGTGGGTGTCATTAGTGGGGCCTTTTTTGTGGCCTAATTCTGCAGTTGAGATTTAACATCTGTTTAATCCACTAAATGTGTATATTTCAAAGTTGATGCCAATACTGACTGCATGAAATATTGAAGTTTCATACAAATAGTTTTGATGCAAGCATGTGTACCCTGGAGACCTTTGCACTGAACCTAATTCAGATTGATCTGAAGACTGGTTGTATAATGTCTTTCCTGTGAATTGTTCACTTTGCATATTTTGCTGTGGAGATGCAAGATACAACTTAAGTTGCTCAACAATCAGTTTAAATTGGTTCTGCGTGGTAGTATATTTCACCAGGATTTCCAAAAAGAAGTTGTGTTTTCCACAAAGCACTATTGGAAAACCTTTCTGTGAAATTTGGTGATGACCTGGAATTTGCTGCCTGTGAACATGGTAGAATCAGAGATGACAAATGAGGTTGTTGACTTGCTCACCGAGCTGGCATGTTTTTGTTCAGACGTTTCGTCACCATGCTTGGTGACATTATCAGTGGAGCCTCCGATGAAGTGATGTTATTCTACTCCGCTTGGAATTTATACTCTCCGGTCCGTTATGGTGAGTAGTGTCATTTCTGGTTTTGATCTGTATGGGTTTGTATATGGGGTCCAATTCCTTCATATGTTTGTTGATTGAAGTATGGGTGGAGAACCATGCCTCTAGGAATTCCCATGCGTGTCTATGTTTGGCTTGGTCTACTATAATTACTTTGTCCCAGATAAACTGATGGCCTTCGTTGTCTGAATGTACAGATATTAAGGAGAGTTTGTCGTGCCGTTTTGCTGCTAGCTGATGTTCATGTATTCTGATGGCTAGTTTCCTTCCTGTCTGTCCGTTATAATGTTTGTGGCAGTCGTTGCATGGTATTTTGTAAACCATGTTCGTTCTGCATGTTGTGGGAATGGGCTCTTTAATCCTTTGTAAGTATTTGTCGTAGAGTGGCTGTGGGCTTGTGGGCCACCGTGATTCCTAGTGGTTTTAGGAGTCTTGTCAGTTCCCATATTGAGAGAACTTGAGGGAAATAAAATTGCAGGTCTTTGAGGATAGTACAGGATAATTAGACTGCTGGTATTTCTCAGCAGAAAGCCAGTATTGACTTCATGGACCAAATCGTTGTCGTGTTTAAAATGTGAGTGGGAGAACAGCAATGTAAAAATCATATGCACTGAATTGGAGGGAATTATTAAATTGGATGTCCTAGGAATTAGTTGAGACAGTGATTGTTTCTATTTGATGTAGGGGACTTGGATTTCGAAATTCAACACAGATTTGCCCCCTTATTTAACAGGTTCTACAAAATTAGAAAGACAACAGATTCGAAGGATGTAACTCAGAAATTGTGGAATGTATTGGACAACTTTTACAAGTTGTCAATTTAAAAAAAAGAATTTTCTGTCATGAAGCAGAGTGGGAAGGTAATTTGGCTTGTGAACTTGCACCATGAAGGATTTTGTTTCCTTTATTCTTTCATGGGATTTGGCATTGTTGATAAGTCAGCATTTATTGCCCATCCCTAATCACCTAATTGAGTAACTTGATGGACCATTCAGAGGGCAGTTAAGAGTCAATCCAGCCACATTGCTGAGAATAAGCAGTCATATATAAGCCAGACCAGGTAAAGATGGCAGATTTAATTCCCCAAAAGGAAGCAGATGGGTTTTTGCTATAATTCTTCCTTGTTTCACAGTCATTTTTATGGAAGCTAGCTTTTTAATTCCAGGCTTTAATATCAGCTGTTGCAATGGGATTTGAACCCATGCTCCCAGCATATTAGCCTGGATCTCTGGACATTACCACTACACCACACCATCTCCCCTTTCTTTGCACTCGTACTCCAGTTCTTTTGAAATAAAAGCTAGTTGCGATTGGTATATGATTCACCATGCCCCTCTAAATACAAATATGTTCCAGTTCATCTTTTAACACATCCTCAGACATGAAAACTTTCAGTTTTTTCTTAGCATAATGCTAGGTCAGATTGCCAACTTTGTAGGGCCAAGTTACATTCACTTCGCAAAAGATAATTGACAAAAGATGAGATCTGGTGACTTCCTAAGAGAATAGCGCCACACAACTCAACAGTTTTGAACAAATAACAATACTTTGCTGTTCAGATCAAAAGAGTAACACAGCCTGCAGTACATGTAAAAATTATTTTTACTACCAAATTAACATTGAGTAATGTACTGTGAACACCCCACAGCACACATTAAACATCAAATGTGATCGCGACTGGTCCCACAGATTACTCAGCAGTTCTCCCCAGATGTTAATAATGCAGTGGGTCATCAAATCTCTTTATTCTTCACAAGGGATCAAGAATCTTCACTTAGCAAATGCCTCAATAACTGCCCAGTTGTGGTTGATCATTCCCTATCCTTGGTCCATGCTATTGTGGAATCTGAAAACTACACTCCAGTACTTTTCCACAGGCACACATCCAGCTTCTCACTGGCATTCTTCACCAAGCTAGGGCTTTCCTTGTCTTTTTCCCTGAATTTCTATCTTCAGTTGCTTTGTCAATGACCTTCCCTTGGATCTTCTGACCATAAGATCTGAAGTGGAGATGTTCGCTGATTACACAGTGTTCAAGACCATTTGTGGTGATTTATTCTGATCCAGTCCTTGTCCAAAATGACAAGACATGGACAATGCCCAGGTAAGGGCTGGAATGTGACAAATAATATTAATGCTACATAAATGCTAGGCAATGACTATCTCCAATAAAAGAAACTATAACAATCAGCCTTGCATTACCAGAACTGAATTCCCCACTACCAACAGGAAATTGGACCTGCCATGTAAATACAGTGGCTACAAGAACGGGTCTTGGAATACTTGGAAGTGTATAGTAAAATAGGGCAAAGTCAGCATGGTTTCATCAAGGGGAGGTCATGCCTGACAAATTTGCTAGAATTCTTTGAGGAAGCAACGAGCAGGGTAGACCAAGGAGAGGCAATGGATGTTATCTGCCTAGACTTCAAGAAGGCTTTTGATAAGGTGCCACGCAGGAGGCTGCTGAGTAAGATAAGGGCCCACATGGATAGAAGATTGGCTGTCTGGCAGAAAGCAGAGAATGGGGATAAAGGGGTCTTTCTCAGGATGGCAGCCATTGACAAGTGGTGTTCCACAAGGCTCAGTGCTGGGACCACAACTTTTCACTTTGTACATTAATGATCTAGATGAAGAAACTGTGGGCATTCTGGCTAAGTTTGCAGACAATACAAAGATAGGTGGAGGGACAGGTAGTATTGAGGAGGTGGCGAGGCTGCAGGAGGATTTGGACAGGTTAGGAGAGTGGGCAAAGAAGTGGCAGATGGAGTACATCGTGGGAAAGTGTGAGGTCATGCACTTTGGTAAGAAGAACAAAAGCATGGACTATTTTCTAAATGGGGATAAAATTCAGAAGTCTGAAGTGCAAAGAGACTTGGGAGTTCTAGTCCAGGATTCTCTCCAGGTAAACTTGCAGGTTGAGTCAGTAGTCAGGAAGGCAAATGCAATGTTGGCATTTATTTTGAGAGGACTTGTATATAAAAGTAGGGATGTACCACTGAGGCTTTATAAGGGTCTGGTCAGGCTACATTGTGTGCAGTTTTGGGCCCCATATCTCAGGAAGGATGTACTGCCCCTGGAATGGGTTCAGAGGAGGTTCACGAGAATGGTCCCAGGAATGGAAAGCTTAATATATGAGGAATGCTTGAGGAGTCTGAGACTATACTCATTGGCGGTTAGAAGAATGAGGGGGGATCTAATTGAAACTTACAGAATACTGAATGGCCTGGACAAGCCTGGTCATGACAAGGAATCATGACCATGAAATTTCAATTATACTTTTTGTCTTCAGATGTTTCCTAATATGAGCATTAGTAAAATTATTTTTTTTTCTATTAATCTCCATTGTTAGGAGAGTCTAGGACCTGAGAGCGTAGCCTTAGAATAAAGGGAAGACCTTTTAGAACAGAGATAAGGAGAAACTTCTTCAGCCAGAGAGTGGTGAATCTATGGAATTTACTGCCACAGAAGGCTGTGGAGGCCAAGTCATTGAGTACATTTAAGACTGAGATAGATAGGTTCTTGATTATCAAGGGGATCAAGGGTTATGGGGAGAACGTGGGAGAATGGGGTTGAAGAACTTATCAGCCATGATTGAATGGCAGAGCAGAGTCGATGGGCCGAATGGCCTAATTTCTGCTCTTATGTCTTATGGTCTTATGGGTCAGAGGCTAGGATTATTGCAGTGAGTAACTTAACTGCTGACTCCCCAAAGCCTGTCCACATCTCTCTATAAGGCACAAGTCAGGAGTATAACTCCCCACTTGCCTGAAAGTGTGCAGTTTTAATAACACTGAAGAAGCTTGACATCGTCCAGATCAAAACAGCTCACTTGACTGGCACCACATCCACGAACAGCCCCTTCCTACACCACCGACACTTAGTAGCAGCAGTGTGGCTTGTCTACAAGATGCACTGCAGAAATTAACCTGACCTCAGTATAGGGAAAGTATGAGAAACCGTTCAGGTTTTAATCCTGAACTTGTCACCTAAGATGACAGCACATACCTCCTCACACAAGGCAGAAAATGTTGGCAGTTTTGCTAATTTATTAATCTTAAAAATGCCCCTTCAGTTTGTGCACTAAGTGAAGGGATGTGAATGTTGTTGAAGCTGGTTTATTTGGAAAAGCAACAATAAGCTGGATTCCAGTTGTCATCAGGTTAACTGAAAGTCAATCTGAGTAATTCTGTTATGAGAAGGGTGAGGAATGTACTATTAAAACTGTTCTTTGTATTTCAGTTAGCTCAGTTGGCTGGACTGTGACTGTTTGTGATACAGCGTGACACCAAAAGTGTTAGTTCCATTCCTATGCTGATTGAGATTACCGTGAAAGTTCCACCTTCTTACCCTCATCTCTCTCCTGATGTGTTGTGACCTTCTGGTTAAACTGAAATGAGAGAGCAGCCTTGTGATCCATTGGAACTATTGCAACTTTACTCGTTGTATTCACCTTTTCTTGGCTGAATTCAGATTTAAAAATGCTTTAACAAATCATTAGAAACATGTACATTGTAGATTTTTAATCCCATTTTACTATGGAAATAATGAACATTAATGGCTAAATGCATTATTAGTGATGCAATGGGACTATATTTTTTCAGTTTATCGTTTTTCATTTTGACTTGTCAGCTTTTCGTAACTTTTGCAAAAGCACTGATTTATCGTTGAGATGAGGTTTGATGGATACCCTTCAGCCCCATGACTGAGTTGGCATCATGTCAGGTGACTATGTTAGGTGATTATGTGCTTGCCTTAACTAACTGAGATACTGAGAGAACCGAATGGATTGTTTTTCAGAGAAGCCATTTATTTTGTATATGAATACAAATTCCCTTTTTCTCCTCCATATACCTTCATAAGACATGTTCCCAGGCTTAGTTATCTTTTCTCTCCCCAACTTGGCTGCTGGTTAACGTAATCGTTTCCATGTAATGCCAACCTCAAATATCTTGTCTGTAGGATTAAGTCATGTAGCGCCAATTTAACTGTGGTGGTTTTAACTGTCTTCCCATCTTCCCAGAGAAGTTTGACTCTGCTACAGAGAAGAACTGTATTCATTCTTATATTGAAACTGCCAGAAATATTCACAGAGCCAGTCCATTTACCTGTCCCTTGCAGCTGGTTACTGTAGCACAGGTATATCTGCATAGCAGGAAGGGATGGATTTTTCCCTTTGGTCCTGTTTACATATACTTCATGAAGATTTGAATAAAACTGGCACATATGTCATTATGTCATATGTCACATTTACAACAAATTGTAAATTTAGCTGACAGGTTTTGAGACTGAATTTATTGTGGTGGGTCATGCTTGGTTTTGACAAAGAATCATGACCATGAAATTTTAATCCAACTTTTTGCCTTCAGATGTTTCCTAATATGATCAATCGTAAAATTTTTTTGTTTTTTCTATTAATTGGTGGCCCATATCTTGCAATAATTCTTGCAGGGAATAATGTCTTTGAATTTGTGGTAAACACCTTTATCTAGTGAGTAGGGTGTCATACCGCTTGAATCAAAAATCTTGAAGTTTGCCTGTAAAATAGTTTGTAATTTCATATCTCTGGATCTTGAAAGACCAAACCTGCAACACTGATTCCTTTAATGTTTCTTTTCCTGACAATAGGGTTAGAGTTAATTTGAGTGAATTGAACAAATTACTGCTTCATCTGGTGTGCTACTATGCATTGTTTTATATTCAAGCTTTAGATTTTTTGGAACATTGAAGTACCCTGTTTCAAATCAGAAGATGTAAACGTGCATTGCAATATTTTAGATCATTGCTCTGTTGTGTTATAAAGTTATAATTGACTACTTTACTGAATGCTGTCACCTACCGGCCGAAAGTAAGATATTTCTGGCCAACAGTGGAAAAACCAAACACACAATGTCCATAAATTAACACAGTTGTGTAGTTGTCATTTGTGAGGTTTGAATTTTTTATTAGTTAGCTTCAAGAAAGTAGCCTGGTCTTCTTTTAAACTGTTAATCATGAAGATTGCAGTTTTTTTGAGAATTGCAGTCAGTGTCATGGCATTTCATTCAGCCACCTCGTTTACTTCCTTTTCAGGGCAGTCACTGCTAAAACCATAGTGACCTGTATGAGGCCTTTTAAACAATCTTTAAGTTTTAAAAATGAACTTAATCAGTAGAGAAGAAAATGTATGACTTGTAATTTGAGACTGTTCGTTTTTATGGTTAGTAACTAGTGTTATGCAAAAGTTCACCTCCACCTCAAAATACCCTCTTTAAAAAAAGCTTTGAAAAGCCGTTATTGTTGCTTTGAAACTGATTTCAAGGAATGGATTAGTAGAGCGAATCATTTAGAGAGGTTATTTATGGATCACAGAATCGAATTAATAGTTGAACACAGCAATAAAATACTCTGTTGGAAATCTGAACAACACATACAGCCGAAAACACTTGGGTCGGACTGCATCTATGAAGGGAGTCGTTTCAGGTCACTGACCTTTTATCGGAACAGAATAGACACAATGACAAGTGTTCTGATAAAAGGTCACAGACCTGAAGTATCAACAGTTTCCTTCTCTGTGAAGCTGGACCTAAGAGTGTTTCCAGCTTTTTCTTTTATGCTGTGGCTGGGTGATACAGAATTTATTCATCAATAAATCTATTCAATATGTTTTCCTTCTGCACTCAACTTTACAGGCCTTGCGATGGACCTCTCCCCATATTATATAAGTTCTTTACACCACTCGAGAGAGCTTCTGGAATGCGTAAATTGCAGTGGGAGCCTTGTTTGCTATGCAACTAAGCTGGAAATCCAAACAGAATATACACGCAGGTGTCTGGTCTAAAAGGATTTCCAGTGGGAGACTCTTGGAAAGAAGATGTAATTTTCAGTCGTGGGTTATGGTAAATTAACTTATAGCTGTTCAGGGTGGATGAAGTTCGAATGATAGAGGAAATCCTCCCTACTTATATACTCCATTCCCTTTGAAATAAAGGCTAAAATGCTATTTGTCTTTCCTATTACCTGCTGAACCTGGATGCTACCTTAGCAGGTCTGGCAGCATCTGTGGATAGAAAGCAGACATAACATTTTGGGTCTAGAGACCCTTTTGCAGAGTTCTAAAGAAGGGTCACTGTCACCGAAGTTACATCTTCTCTCAACAGATGTTACCAGATCTGAGTTTCTCCAGCAATTTGTTTTGTTTTGGATTTCCAGCATTCGCAGTTCTTTTGATCTTTTGTCTTTTTGTGTTTAGATGCTATCTTGTTGTGATTCATGCATGAGGATTCCCAAATCCCTCTGAGCTGAAGCTTTCGGCAGTCTTTCTCCATTTAAATAATGTTCAGATCCTCTATTCTTCCTGCCAAAGTGCACAACAACCTTACATTTTCCCAAATTATTTTCATCTGCCAAGTATTTTTGCCCACTCACTTAACCTGTCTGCATCCTTCTGCAGACCCTTTGTGTCTTCACCGCTTACCTTCCGATAGACTTTTGTGTCATCCCTAAACTTAGCCATTGTGCATTCAATTTTCTCATTCGTGTCATTAATTTCTATTGTAAATAATTGTGGTCCCAAGACTAATCATTGTGGTACTCCTCTGGGTAAAGGTTTCCATTACTGAAAATGCCCCCCTTATCTGAACTCTGTCTTCTTTTAGTTGGCCAGTGCCTTATCCACGAAACCGTGCCAATATTTTATCTCCAACACCATGAGCACTTAAGTAGCCCAATTTGTAGCACCTTATCAGATGTCTTCTGAAAATCCAAATATATTAGATCCACTGCTTTCCATTTATCTAACCTGCTTGTTATCGCCTCAAAGAATTCTAATAATTTGTCTGGCATTATTTCATCTTCGCAAAACAGTGCTGACTCTGCTTGATCATGTAATGTATTTCTAAATGTTCTGCAATTATGTTTTTATAACGTACTCTAAAATTTTCCCAATAACAGGCATAACAAGAACTTGCATGTAGTTACCTAAATAAAGGTGTTATATTGGCAGTTTTCCCAATCCAGTTGCAAACAGAATGTTGGGATTCTTGGAAGATTACCACCATCACATTCACTGTCTCTGTAGCGGCTTCTTTTAATATGTGATTGCTTCACGTAACCTTCAATGTGATGCTTTTATTTCGATTAACCGTGTCACTGATACAGCTGAAGGCCACGTTCTTGAAATTAGTCTCTTTATCAGAATTTCCTGTTGGCTGCATTTCCAGTACTTTGCGTAAAAGAATGACCTGTGCTTTGCATATTTACTTTAGTGCTTCAAAATGAACTTGCTTTTGACTATATTGAGTGTGTAATATTAATCTGGATGAATCATCAACCTCTATGCATTGGGTTTAAAATGCTTATCAGAGTGGATGAGTGATTGTTTCAGTTATCATTTCCCGTTAAAAATATGAAGACTCTGCCTTGTGTATCACTGCAAACATAATATGGTGATGCTGTGTATAATAGACTGCAACCAACACTATGCAACAGTGAATCAGTTAATAACTGTTTTTCAGTTTTCCATAGTACCATGCATTTATTGCCACACAGTGCTATACTAATGCATTTACTGGAATGTGGTAAATAGGTTTGTAAAACTAAATAAAGAATATCTAATTGACCTGTCTTCTTGTCCAGCTATCCATTCTGAACAGGAAACTAAAGAGCTGAATTACCAACAGTAAACTAGCACTTGTGTTGACGCAGTTCTGCCCTCTGCTACCTGATGATTCATCCTATTCGTTCAACCTGACAGCCTCTAGGAATGATAAACATCCACCTTTTAGTGAAATTGTAGAAAAGTCTGATTTCTATCTGACCACAGAATAATCTGGCAATGTAATAATCCTTGGCGTAATGAACTGCAAGCTGACAGCAAAATGTGGAAAACTAGGAAATCTCTCCAACAGCAAAGCAGCTGTGTGATGAGCAGAATCCATTTCTTCTGCATCCTTCTTTCTTATTCCCGAGCATGCTTCTGGAAATTTTCACATCACCATATACCCCTACCCTCAATAATATTGAAAGTGATTGAATTACAGTTTGCTGATGACACCAGCGTGGCAGGCCAGATATCAAACAACGATGAGTCAGAATATAGGAAGGAGATAGAGTGCTTGGTGTCGTGATGCAATGATAACAACCTCTCTCTCCATGTTGGCAAAACAAAAGAACCGATCATTAACTTCAGGAAGAAAGGAGGAGGGCACACCCTTATCAACGGAACTGAGGTGGAGAGTGTCGAGAGCGTCAGGTTCCAAGGAGTGACGATAACCAACAATCTGTCCTGGACCTCCCACGTAGATGCGACGGTCAAGAAAGCACAACAACACCTCTTCTTCCTCAAACGGCTTAGGAAATTCACCACGTCTAGAAGGACCCTCACCAACTTTTACAGATGCATCATAGAAAGCATTCTATCCGGATGCATAAAAGCTTGGTACAGCAACTGCTCTGCCCAGGACGGTAAGAAACTACAGAACGTTGTGTGCACAGCCCAGACCATCATGGAAGCCAAACTCCCATCCATGGACTCCATTTGTACTTGCTACCAGAAAAGGCTGCCAACATCATAAAGACCCCGCCAGTCCCGGTAATGCTCTCTTCCAGCGACTTCCTATCAGGCAGAAGATACCGAAGCAGGAACACACACACCAACGGGTTCAAGAACAGCTTCCCAGCTGTTATTAGACTGCTGAATGCACCTCTAACTTCAAATAAGGCGACACGGTGGCACAGTGGTTAGCACTGCTGCCTCACAGCGCCAGGGACCTGGGTTCGATTCCAGCCTCGGGCGACTGTCTGTGTGGAGTTTGCACATTCTCCCCGTGTCTGCGTGGGTTTCCTCCGGGTGCTCCGGTTTCCTCCCACAGTCCAAAGATGTGCAGGTTAGGCGGATTGGCCATGCTAAATTGCCCGTAGTGTTCAGGGAGGTAGAGGGTGTATATTAGGTGGGCCATAGGGGGATGGATCTGGGTGGGATGCTCTGAGGTTCAGTGTGGACTTGTTGGGCCGAAGGGCCTGTTTCCACACTGTAGGGATTCTAATTCTAATTCTAATTCTAAATAATGTTAATCTTGCTATGTGCAGCCATAACCTTGTATACCTCACTTTGTCTAAGCACCCTGTGATCTGTATGTTCTTGTTTGCTATTACCTGCCTGTACTGCTCTCAAAACAACTTTTCACTGTACTTAGGGACATGTGACTACAATAAATCAAATCAGTCAGAAACCTCCAGTCTCATTAAGCTTCTATCTGTACTTTCACCACCCAACCCTATCATTGATTGATTAAATCTAAGGAGAAGATATACAGATTTTTAAATTAGTAATGCGTTGACGGGTCATGCAGAGCGGGCAGCAAAGTGGAGTTGAGGCTGAGGTGAGATCAGTCATGGTCTTATCAAGTGATGGAGCAAGCTCGAGGGGCTGAATTGCCTTCTCCTACTCCTAATGCTCTTCACTTCAAATAGTTTGACTTGTTTCATCAGTGAAAGCAGACGCAGAGTTAAGGTTATGCTATTGACTTTACTTCCTGTTCTTACCATGTTTCTCTTACCAAGTAATTCCAGTTCATCTGACAAGTATCTAGACAATGACTGATCATAGTTTTAGTACTTTTTTATTATTCATTTGTAAGATATGTTTGTCGCTCGCTGGCCACCACTTATTGCTCCCCCCACCCCCATTTGCCCTTGAGAAGATGGTGGTAAGTTGTTTTCTTGAACTGCTGCAGTCCACCTGCTGTGGGTTGATCCAAAATGCCATTAGGGAGGGAATTCTGCGAGTTTGACCCAGCGACAGTATATTTCCAAGTCAGGATGGTGAGTTGCTTGGAGGGGAACTTGGAGGTGGTAGTGTTCCCATGTATCTGCTGCCCATGTCCTCCTAGATGGAAGTGGCCATGGGTTAAGAAGGTGCTGTCTAATAACCTTTAGTGAATTTCTGCAGTGCAACTTGTAGATAGTACACAATGCTGCTACTGAGTGTCGGTGTTGGAGTGAGTGGATGCTTGTGGGTGTAGTGCCAATCAAGTGGGCTGCTTTGTCCTGGATGGTGTCAAGCTTCTTGAGTGTTGTTGGAGCTGCACCCGTCCAGGCAAATGGGGAGTATTTCATCACACTCCTGGCTTGTGCCTTTTAGATGGTGGACAAGCTTTCAGGAGTCTGCTTAGTAAGTTTACAGATGACACTAAGATTGGTGGAGTTGCTAATAGCGCTAACGATTGTGAAAGGATATAACAGGCTATGGATAGATTGGAGTCTTGGAATAGAAATGGCAGGTGGAATTTAATCCAGACAAATGCGAGATGATGCATTTTGGAGGATCAAATTTAGGTGTGAATTACACTGTTAATGACAGAACTCTTAGGAACATTAACATACAGACTGATCTGGGCGTGCAGGTCCACAGTTCCCTAAAAGTGGCAAAACAAGTGGCCAAAGTGATTAAGTAGGCATATGGCATGCTTGCTTTCATTGGCTACAGTGTGGAGTACAAGAATTGGCAAACCATGTTCTACCTATATAAAACC
Organism: Rhincodon typus; assembly: GCF_021869965.1. NCBI lineage: Eukaryota > Metazoa > Chordata > Chondrichthyes > Orectolobiformes > Rhincodontidae > Rhincodon > Rhincodon typus. The sequence continues at coordinate 52,049,375 of NC_063346.1, forward strand.
CTTATTCGGCCACAGTTTGAGTATTGTGTGCAGTTTTGATCACATTACCAGAAGGACGTGGAAGCTTTGGAAGAGTGCAGAGAAGGTTCACCAGGATGTCGCCTGGTCTCGAGGGCGTTGGCTATGAGAAAAGGTTAAAAGGACTAGGATTGTTTTCACTGGAAAGACGGTGGTTCAGAGGAGACCTGTTAGAGGTCTGCAGAATTATGACATGCATAGATAGGATGAATAATCAAAGGCTTTTTCCCAGGGTTGAAGTTTCAATTACAAGGTGACACAGGTTCAAGGTGAGAGAGCAAAAGTTTAAGGGAAATGTGCGAGGAGAGTGGTAGGAGCCTGGAATGCATTGCCAGAGAAGGTGGTGGAAGCAGGCATGTTGGCAATATTTAAGATGCATTTGAATAGGGAGGGAGTAGAGGGATATGGACGGAATAAGGGCAGAGGTTTTTTTTTCAGTTGAGTCAGGGCATGATGATCAGCATAGGTTTGGAGGGTTGAAGAGCCTGTTCCTGTGCCATACTTCTCTTTTGTTCTTTGTTCTTTTGAGTCAGGAGGTGAGTTACTTGCTGCAGTATTCCTAGCTCTGACCTGCTCTTGTAGCTGCTATGTTTATGTGGTGAATCCAGTTGAGTTTCTGATCAGTGACAACCCCCAGGATGTTGATTGTGGAGATTGTGATGGTAATACCATTGAATGTCAAAGGGCAGTGGTTAGATTATCTGTTATTGATGATGGTCATAGCTGACATTTGCATGGTGTCAATGTTACTTGCCACTTGTCAGCCCAAGCCTGAATATTGTCCAGATTCGATTGCATTTGAACATGGACTGCTTCAGTATCTGCGGAGTTGCGAATGGTGCTGAACATTGTGCAATCTTAGAACAACTCACCTCTGACCTTCTGATAGAAGGTCATTGACGAAGCAGCTGAGGATGGTTGTGCCTTGAATACTACCCTGAGGAACTGCTGCACAGATGTCCTGGAGCTGAGATGACTGACCTCCAACAACTACATCATCTTCCTACATGTCAGGCATGATTTCAACCAGTGGAGAGTTTGCCGCCTGATACCCATTGATTCCAGTTTAGCTAGCGCTCCTTGATTCCGCATTTGGTTGAATGCAGCTTTGATGTCAAGGGCTGTCCGTCTTACCTCACGTCTGGAATTCAGCTGTTTTGTCCATGGTTGAGCTAAGGCTGCAGGGAGGTCAAGAGCTGAGTGGTGGAGCTCAAACTGGGTGTCACCGAGCAGGTGCTGCTTCATAGCACTGTTGATGACACCTTTCATTACTTCGATTGATAGTAGAGTGATGGGCAGTAATTGGCCGGGTTAGATTTATCCTGCTTTCTATGTACAGGGTATACCTCGGCAATTTTCCACATTGTCAGGTAGATGCCAGTGTTGTAACTACGATGGAACAGCTTGGCTCGGGGAACAGCAAGTTCTGGAGCACAAGCACTGAAACTCGGCATTAGGGATTCAACCAGCACTAAGTATCTCAAAAGTGATTCAAAGACTGTGTATCAGAAAAGGTAGAGATTCAGTTCTATTGAGAATGACTGGAACAGTAGCTGATCACTAAAGCTAGGTAAAGGGTTGGTCTTGCTGTTGGCTTGATTTCTATTACAAGGGTAACTCCAAAAGACTGTGTTGGACTTTGTATCTATATAGATCCATAGTTGGTGCAGTAACAGAAGGAATTTAGTTACGTGCATTTTTTCCTTTTCAGCTGTTGGATGTCCAAATTTTGACTACAGATAGGATGACGTTCTTTCAAACTGGACACTGAATGCTAATCTTTCCTTTGATTAAACCAGCAGGCCAACAGCTCCTGCTTACAGTTGACATTTAACAATCTCTTTAAAAGCTCAAAGACACCCAGTCCAAGTAAATAATTTCATGGTCCATTTTTGTGTTATGTATTTAGCATGGCAGTAGCCTATTAATCAGCCCCCATTCTATAAAAGCCTCTAACCAAAAGAAAAATCCTTCTTTCGTATAAACTGAGATCTCAGCAGCTGGAGGCCAGATGTATTTCTCAATTGCAGCAAACTCATTCCTGTTGCCTGCTGTATGTTTGGATGTGGAGGGGCAGGTTTTGAGAATGAAACTATATAGAATGGGCAATGTTCTGCATTAAAGGCAAATTGTGCTCAGAAGTGCACAAGTTTTGACTTTTTAAAATCAAGTTTCTGCTCAAAACTCATGCATATCACTTAGCCTGATAATCTACCTTGAATTAACATAATTGGATAATGTTTAGAACATAATTTTATTTTAAAAATTACATTCAAAATACTCCTTGATACATTTCTGTGATTTTAGTGCAAGTTTTATTGTTATAAGTCTAAAATAAAATTGTCTCAAAAAATAGGGTTTTCTTTCAGTTCAGCGATCAATCAGCAATTAGTTACCAGCCAAATAAGAAGACGGGAATATGTCAGTTGTGTGGTAACAGAATGGATTTTTGGTTTGACAGCACATCCTGTTGGTAAAAAGTGCCATTCTGGTAGCATCGTTATGTAAGAACTTCATTGCCAGTGTGATACTGGATATGAGCGCTGAATATCCCCACATTTGGCCAATGTGAATCGAGCGACATGTTCCTTCCATTGTTGTTAATAGGCAAACTGTAGACTATATTGAAATAGTCATACTTGCAAACAAAATCTGCTGTTTGATACAATTCCTTGATCCTCCATCATGTAGACATCCCTGAGTACACGAACAGCTACAAAAGCAGCCAATTTAACATAATCAGTTAAGTTCATAACATTGCTCATTTACACTTATAAGAAGTGACATACCTTAATGCACAAGTGCCCATTCTCTGCAAACTAAATATGTTGAAGCATTGTACATTTCTTGATTTGCCTGGGAATGTGGAGAGCCTGCAGATACCCATTGCTTTTTCGATGGCAGTGCTTTGGTCAGTCAGCACTTGGCAAGCATTCAGCACCTCTTTTCTGCTGCAGCATAAATTATGATGATGAAAATTTGTGTTCCTGTGTTTGTTTGGACGAGAAAAGGTTGGCAATATGTCTCTGTTTTCAGCAATCTTCTTTGTCATAAGCATTCCAAATTTGTGACATTTGGGTTTTATACCTTGCATAATTGTTCAGATAATTGCAGAACAATTTGTGGGAACTATTCTAGTTTGTTAATTTATGCAGCAAAGTTAGTACAACTTGAAAAATATGATTTCTGACCCAACCATTTCTCCCAAGACTCAAAGACACAGTTTGCAATTATTAATGAATGTAAACCCCATATGTTTAAAAACATCTAGTTAACTGGTATATTTAGCAACTGCTAATGATTTCTATCTTCTCTTACAGGTAGATGATGAAATTTCTTCTGACTGTAACCATGTGAGTAAACAATTTCTTTTCAATAACTTGCTCATATATGTATCTAAACTTATGTCTGATTCTGTTGATTTAAGATTACCATACTTTTGACTTTGTCATTCAATTGTTTAATCCTTCCAGTTCTGTTCGAAGATAATGGAATTCATTGTCTTAACATTTTTATGTTTATGTCCATGCAGGAGGCTTGTTGGTAAAAGCAGTTTAAAGCTGAGTCACTCAGGCTGGCAGATTTTGGGTTCATTTTGCAGTCTGCCATTTAAGATGATCTCAGCCTGCGGGATGGTACAAGTAGACGTCATACCTGGATCAGAGAGAGAAAATGACTTTTTTGAGTTCTTGGTTGTGTAGTTTTGTACATTGGAAAGTCCCTCATACCGAGTTTGGGTTTACATTAAATGTTATTTATATTTTTGAGCAATATCAACACAGCTCGAGAATTTTTTTTTTGAGACAGGAGGAAATTGAGAAATTAGATTATTAGTTGTGCTGCAGTCATTGAGTTGCCTGATGCTGACCTCTAAGTTGGAGTGAATGAGTGATGCATGTCTGGTTGTTTGTAATGTGCCGTAGAATTGATGTGTCCTTGAGTATAAGATTTGCTTCCTGGTTGAGGTACTGATGTTACTGTTGACATTTTCTGTTCATAATAGATGTTTGCTATTATACGTTACTTGTTTTAATTACTGTGCAGGTGCCACAAGATAACACAGGACAGATATTTGGCTCCATGATACCAGTACTTTTAATGAAACGTATATATAGTATAGATCTTTAATTCAATTCAATTTCTCTTTCAGCTATTGTGGAATTACAAATTTAACCTAACTACAGATCCTAAATTTGAAGCTGCAGCAGGGGAAGTTTGCAAAATCACCCTGGGTGATGTAAGTAAATGGCATGAATATAGAGTAGCCAATCTTTAAAGTGCAAAGTATGATTGATTGGAAAGAAAAATGGTAAATTGAGCTTGGTAATATTTTAATACTGTGTAAGTAAGGTACTTCTTGAACTTAACTTTCAGGATCAATCCTCTGCCTGATATCCTTGAGTTTTTTTTCTTTGGGTTCAAATGAATTTAGAGTAGCTGTATTAAAATTGAGTTTGCAGTGTTCCTGAATATTAGCTATTTTTAATTTTATAGATCAATGAAAACTACTAATCTAATCAGTTCTAATCTAAGGAAGCACGATCTCAGTGAGCTCTACTATCTACTTTGCTGTAGAGTATCCCTTTTCTTTCAGCTCAACAGGAAGCCAAAGACTTGAGTTGATCTCTAACCTTCATTTGACTCTAATATTAGTCAATTGTGCTGCCAATCAAATGTGATCATAAATGACTGCCCCCACACCCAAAGTTTGACTTGTTACAAATGAATTTAATGGAATATCGTAAGGAAGCTGGAAATTACTCCAGATGCTGGAACCCTCCTCAAGTGACTTTCTTTACACATGAACAGTCTTTGACTTTCGGACTGCCTCATTCAGTCAGCTACCAGAGCGTCAGCATCTCTGACATTGCTCTTTTTATATGTCAGCCAGACATCCCTGGTTAGACCAGATTAACAGCTCTGATCAGGGAACTCCTATTCTGTGCAGTCCAACTGGCTTACCTCATTCCAATTATTACAAAACTCCTACATAAACCAGTATGTTACATGTGAAATAGGCTGCCAGGTGCTTTATTTAGATCTAATCTCTGATGTGAAGTGCAACCTTTATTTTGTAGACACAGTTCCTTTTGAGCTAAATTTAACCTAATCTAATCTTCATTCAGATTACTCAGTCTTTTATAACCAAATAGTCAGCAACTCAAGTGAAGTACTAGCTGTATCAAGAAGACGTTCCAATTCAACCTGTGTTTGGCTCCACCTTGAGACTGCTACCAATCACATTTAAAGTTTGGAATCGTGTATTGGCTTGAGGAAGAAAGCCTATTTGCCCCCGTCTTGCTTTACAGAATGTCCATATGATTACCTCTTAAGAGTATGATAGCTGCAAATTGAAGGTTTCATAATAGGTTTTTTTGGTACTTATATAATTACTTGCTCCAGCTTTGTCCAAGGAAGGCCACTGTTAAATCTTGAACCTTGACCCTGGTATCAATAAAATGGAATGCAAGAGATTTCGAGGCATTGCAATGATACATTTAGCTGTGTGTTCTTTAAATCTCTTTTTTTGTTTATGTAGGTGAAGGAGTGTGCTGATCAGGAACCGGGGAAAGGCTACATCATTTCTTGTTTGATTGAGCATCGTGCAAACATTACTGAGTACCAGTGCCGCCAGTTCATAACCAAAATGACAGCCATAATTTTCAGCGACTACCAGCTCATCTGTGGTTTTGTGGACAGCTGCAAGAATGATATCAACCAGCTCAAGTGTGGCAGCATTCGGCCTGGCGAGAAGGTACTGCCCTGGCCTAGTGTGTAGGACTGCTGGCCAAGGTCTAAATTGGAATTGTAGTGTTAATTTGTATGCATGTTTGGTTTGTGTTGATTTCATGATGTTATAGATTCCAAGAAGTTATAGCGAGAATGTTAAACAATTAACTGTTGGACACTTTCATCTGAACAGTTGAACTTGATTAGTAGGGTGGTGGGACCCTAACAAGTTCTTCAGGGGAAAGATGCTGAGATGGCATTAGAAGTTAAAATGCCAGTTAGTGAATCTGGAAGTCAGGAAAAAAAAAAAAGGTTATACAATACAGATGAGAGTTCAGCAAGGCTAAATGGAATACATTTGAATGCAAGGACCCTGAGGAACAAGACAGATGAGCTGGAGACACAGCTAAGCACATCAGAGTGTGATATCATAGCTATGACTGAGACTTTGCTGAAAGATGGGCAGGATTGGCAGCTTAATGATCCAAGTTATAGCTTATTTAGATGAGAGAGGGACAGCATCGCAATATTGATCAAGGAATCAATTAAGGTAGTGATGAGGGAGCATATCTTGGAAGGATTGTCAAATGAGGCCATTTTGGTTGGAAGAAACAAAAGAAGCAACCACAGTGTTCAGCGTGTGTAATAGGCCCCAAACAGATAGGGAGAGATAGAGGATCAAATATGTAAACAAATTTCAGTGGTGTACAGGAATAAGGCCAGAATATAGAATTTTAACTATCCGAATCTTAACTGGGATAGTTTCAGTGGGCAAATTAGGGAGGGAGTTAAATTCTTGGCTTGAATCCAGCAGAATGTTTTAGCCAGTACATGTAAAACCCAACAATGGAAGAGGCAGTTCTGTGCCAGATATTTGGAAATGAGGTCAGGCAAGTGGAAGGCATTTTTGTAGGTGAGTACTTAGAGAATAAGGGCGGGGTGGCAATAAATGCTGTAAACTGGAGGAAGGATAATTTCACAATAATATATGATTTGGCCTAAGTGAACTGGGAGCAATTACTTGCAGATGAACTGTTAGCGCAATGGGAAGCATTCAAGGTGGAAATACTGAGAGTACAGACCAAATATGTTCTCGGAAAGATCAAGGGTGAGACCAAGTCCAGAGAATCCTGGATGTCAAGGGGCATAAAAGTTAGGATAAAGAAAAACCAAAGCTTACAGCAGGATGCAAAGGGCTGAATTGGGCAGAGTTCCTAGAGGAGTGCAAAAAATGCTTGGGGAAAATTAAAATAGAAGTCAGGAAGGCAGAGTGTGGTGACCAGAATTGCATGTAGTGCTCCAGCTGTGTCCTAACCAATGCCCATCATAACCTTTAAGTTATAGCATTCAATAGCTCAACTAATAAAGTCAAGTATCCCATATACTGCCTTCACCACCCTATCCATTCTGTCCTGTTTCCTTCAAAGTTCTAAGTACATGGAAATCAAGATCCCACAGATCCTCATACTACCATTCATCATGTACTCCCTTACGTTGAGGTTGTAGACTTGCTGGCCGATTAGTATGTTTGGTTGCAGACAGTTCGTCACCCTGCTAGGTAACGTTGTCAGTGTGCTTCCGGTGAAGCTTTGGTGTTCTGTCCCGCTTGTTATTTATATGCCTTGGTTTGCTAGGGTGGTTGGCATAACTTCCGGTTCTGTTTTTCAGTGGGTTGTATATCGGATCCAGCTCAGTGTGTTTGTTGATGGAGTTTCGGTTAGAATGCCAGGCCTCCAGGTATTCCCTGGCATGTCTCTGTTTGGCTCATGCTATTATGGATGTGTTGTCCCAGTCGAATTTGTGTCCTCCTTTATCTGTGTGTATTGAGACCAGTGAGAATTGGTTGTGTCGGTGACTGGTTGGTGTTTGTGTATCTTTCTTATCAGTTTTCTTCCAGTTTGGTCTATGCAATGTTTTTCACAGGTCATGCATAGTATTTTGTATATTACATTAGTTTTATTGGTTGTGGGTACAGGATACTACTGATGAATGTCTAGGATCCCATACTCACAACGTAACATAACATAATGTAATATGTAATATATAACATAACATAACATAATTCAACAGCCACAGACAAAACCTGTATACCCGTGATTTTTAACCTATTTTTACCCTACTTTTAAAACTAACATAATATTCTGTATGGAGGTCCATGCAGCATGATTAAAAGTAATTCCAGGCAATGTTGTTTCCTCCCCACCTTGCCTCTTCTTCAACCACTTTTCCATGATCAAAATTATATCATACTACAATGTGTTAATCAAGTCATCTGCATTAAATTAAATGCTATCCAGCCTTGCAATGCTCTCTTATGCCTTAAGTTGACTATGTATGCTGTACCAGCCACAATGACTTGATTTTTCTTCACATTTGTCTCTGCATCCCCTCCTAGTTCACCTCCACTCCATATCCCACCCATAGTATGAGTAAACCCCCCAACAAGAATGTTGTCCTGTTAATCTTCCGATGTAACCCATCTAACTTGTACAGGTCTCACTTTCCCCTGAAACGGAGCCGGTGATCCAGGAATTTACAGCCCTCCCTCCTGCACTAACACATGGGCCACGTAGTCATCTATTCCATCTTCCTGTTCTGTCCTTTCTAACATGTGACATCAGGAATAATCCAGAGTTTGAGTCTGAGGTCTTGCTTACCATCTGCCTAGCTCCTTAAATTTTTGTTGCAGGACTCTATCCCTCTTTCTATTTACAGTAAATTCTCTTTATCTGCAAAATCACGAATCATGAATTCGCCTATCTATACGAATAAATAAGTAACAACAAAATTCAACATCCACAGACAAATCCGTGATTTTTAATCTATTTTTACCCTACTTTTAAACAAGCTCTGCATTCACAAATTTCATCATTTGTGGGTTCTCAGGAATGGAACCTTTGTGGATATGGAGGAACGACTGTATAACGTTGGTACCAAAATGAACTGACTGTATGCCTTGCCCTTTAAAAATCCCTAGCAGCTGTTCACTGATATCCTTGACCCTGGCCCCAGGGAATGAACATGCCATCTGGAGTCACGTCTGCGGCTACATGTATGTCTCACAATTGAGCCTCTTTTGCTTTTCCCATGTTTCTTCTCTCTCCTTGTGCACTTAGACTTTGACTCCAAAGGAACTGTCACTCTCACTATTTATGGACACTGAAGAGTGTATGATGTACTCTGGGGGTTTCCTGACTACATGCTTGCCTCCTTTCTGACTGGTGATCACCCATTCCTTCTTCTAATTCACCTCCTTAAACTGCGAGGTGTCTGTGTCTAAATCTGACATTCAAACTCAAGTTTATCAGATTGGTGTCACATATCTGCAGATATTCAACTGCTATGCGTGTCCAAGATTACCCTCAAAATCCACACCGCAATCTGTGTGGGGAAGCAGAAGACATGGGCACATTTCTCAATGAATACATTGTGTTCATCATCACAGTGGAAAAATGGAAAAGCAGGTGTAGGTATCAGGGTAGAAAATGAGGCAATATTAAAAGAAATTAATAGAGAGAGGAGGTACAAATAGGTTTAGCGGCCTTAAAAAGGAATAAATCTGCATGCATAGATGACATGAATCTCAAGTTGTTGAGAGATATGAGGGAGGAGGTATCCGCCTTGGCAGTGATTTTCGGATCCTATGCACAAAGGTGAGGTACCAGAGAACTACAGGACTGTTAGCATCCCATTAAGTAAGAAAAATGAGGAAAGGATAGATGGCTAAATTACAGGCCAGTTGCTCACTGTGGTCATGGAGAACTTATCAGAAAGAATTGACACAGAATATGTCTACCCTTGAAGAGACATAGTTTAATCATGGAAACATCAAAGGAAGGTCGTGTTGACAGATTTGATGGAATTTTGGAGGAGAGACATGTTTGTAAGGGTCATGTGATTGATGTAGCCTGCTTGGACTTTCACAAGGCTGTTACTATGGTTCCCTCATGGCAGACTGGTGAAGAACATAAAGAGCCTGTGGCATCCAAGGCCAGGTGGCACATTGCTTCTGGATCCAAAATTGGCTGAAAAGCAAAAACCCGATGGTAGAAGGATGTTTCTGTGACTGCAAGTCTGTTTACAGTGTGGTTCCAGAGGGCTGGGTACTGGGGTCCTGGCTGTTTGTGATGTTCATTAATATATTAGACTTGCATGTAAGTGGTTGAATCAAGAAGTTTGTGAATGACACAAAAATTGGTTTGGTGATAAATGGTGAGGTGGGTAGCTGTAAACTGCAGGAGGACATTAGTGAACTGGTCAGTTGGGCAGAGCAAAGTGACAAATGGAATTCAACCTGGAATAGTATTAGGTAATGCACTTGGGGAGATCTAACCAGGCAAGAGATTACACTATCAGTGTAGGACCCTGGAAAGTATGGAACGTCAGTGAGACCTTGGTGTGCATATCTATAGATTCTTAAAGGTAGCAGAGGAGGTAGATAGGGTTTTTAAGAAGGCATATGAATTGTTGTATTTATTAGCTGATGCATAGAATACAAGAGAAGGGAAATTATGCTGGAACTGTATAAAATGCTGGTGAGGACACAACTGGAATACTGCATGCAGTTCTGGCCATCACATTATAGGAACGATGTGCTTGCACTAGAGAGGATGCAGAGGAGATTTACCAGGATGCTGTCTGACCTGTAAGGAAAGATTGGATAGGCTATGGTTGTTTTCCTTGGAGCAGCAGAGGCTCGGAGTGTACTTGTGGATGTGTGTTAGATGGAGGGGCATAAGTATGGAGGGTAGGAGTCAACAGGGGTCAGTCACCAAAGGGCATAAATTTAAGTGGAGGTAGAAGAGAAATGTTTTCACCCAAGGAGTGGTGGGAGCCTTGAACTCACTGCTTGAGAAGGTGTTGGAGTCAAAAACTGTCAAAACATTTAAGCAGGATTTCAATATTCAATTGTGTTGCCATTATCTCTGCAGCTAGGGGCCAAGGACTGGAAAATGTCATTAGTGTAGTCAGTCTTTGTTGGCTGCATGGACATGATGGGGTGCTGAGTGGTCACCTTCTGTACCCTAATTATCTGAGTCTGAGAACAAGTTTATTTGTGATCTCAAGTTTGTTTGTTTGAAGTCTTTGGTGTCCAAGCAGTAAAATGTTCAAGTCTCAATCCAGTATGATTCCTCTTCAGAACTGAAGAGGGAGATAGAAAAGTGGATTGTTTCAGAATGTTGAAAAGGATGAGGAAGATAAGTGGAGAGAAGGGGATATCAGTAGAAGGCTCATGGGTGAGAGAGATTCCGGATTCCAGGTGTCACAGAATAAAAGTCAAAGGGCTTGGTAATGGTTGTGCTGGAGCAAGGGAGGTCCAAAGGAAGTGTTCATGGTAGATCTTCATGACAGAATGTGTGTTGGGTCTGCAGAAAGTAAAATTGAGAAAACTGGTGATTGGCGATTTGCATTGATTTATTAAGGTGAATCATGAGCTCAGGTGAAACTATGCAGGTCTATTTTTCTATCTCTGGTGTGAAATAATGAGAGCAACAGATGACAATTGCCTTAGATCAATAATCACACAGTAGCCTATGCCCCTGTTTTATATAAGCCAGACAGTTATGCTGGTCAGATGTGGAGAAATGTTGATTAGCCTTGGTATTGTTTCATGCACATGTTAACCATTGTCATTCAAGTTCAAGTTGAGTTCAAGAAATGCATGGATGTATTTATGGATAACCTAGATAAATGCAGGAGGATTCTGAGGATATGCTGGGAAGTTAAATGAAATGAGTCAGGAGGAGTCCCATGAGGCACACAAATACAAGTACAAGCACAGACCTGTTAGACTAAATTACCAGTTTCTGTGCAGTAAAATGGAGTGCCTTTGACTTTTTTGACTTGGCAGTTTTCACTTTATTTCTAAGCACTTGTTCTAGAAAATTATACTTCATTAATGATACAGCGAAGTGCCAATACAGTATGCTCTTCACGCTGCTTTGTCAAGGCTAGCATCCTTGACATATTTTCTTATTTCATATCCCAAACTCAGGTGCCTGAGCTCTGTAGATGAGTAGGTAGGAGGCCTGCTAGTGTATACAAGAATGTCAAAGAGCTGTGACTCTTGCATAAAATGTCTGATCTCCGTCCCACTCTGTGAATTGACTGCATCTAGGGAATACTTATGTGATTACATGTACACAGTGAGGAATACAATGTTTTCTGTTTTGGCCTCCCAAATAGTTTGCATTTATAAGTTGGATGTAGGTCTTGGTACCCATCTTCCTGGTACTTGAAATCGATAACTGTCTAGTGATTGGTGTACATAGAATCATAGAGATGTACAGCATGGAAACAGGTCCTTTGGTGTAACTCTCTCAGAGAGCCAACCAGATATCCCAAATTAATCTAGTTCCATTTGCCAGCATTTGGCCCATAATCCTCTATTCACATACCCATCCAAATGCCTTTTTTTATTCATTCACGGGATGAGGGCGTCGCTGGCTATTCAGCATTTATTGCCCATCCCTAATTGCCCAGAGGCCGTTAAGAGTCAACCACATTATTGTGAGTTTGAAGTCAAATGTAGGCCAGACCAGGTACGGATTGCAGTTTCCTTCCATAAAGGACATTAGAGAACCAGATGGGTTTTTTCGACAATCAACAATGGATTCACGGTCATCATTAGATGATTAATTCCAGATATTTTTGAATTCAAATTCCATCTGCCATGGCAGGATTCGAACTCAGGTCTCCAGACCGTTATCATGGTCTCTGGATTGACAGTCTAGCGATAATACCACTAGGCCATCGCCTCCCCTTGTTGTGAAGTATGAGGCTCTATGAGCTTAAAGTCATTAAAAATTTTGGTATCTGTGTCCATTCACCTATTCCTTGTGTTCACTAACTGTTCGTGGTAAAACAACTTTTCAAATTTGATTGTCATAGCCTCCCTAAACTACACTCCCTTGCTTTCCTCCTTTATCAGGCATTACTTAAGACCCAGCTCTTTGGCCAAGCTTTTGGTCATCAGTCCTGATATCGCGTTAAGTGGTTCTTTGTTTGATTTTACTTCGTAACACTGTTTTGAACAACATTAAGACATTTCATGATATTAAATGTTCTCATAAATCTGCTCAGTGATGTTATCTCACACCTTTGCAGTAGAGGCTTAAACCTAGGCTTCCAGGCCCAGAGGAAGGGCCAGTACCACTGCATCACAAGAGTTCTTGCTTAAATGTATTGTGTAATTAGAAGTTGTGAACAGAAATTAAGTTTAATAAAATGGATGCCTTTCAGGGACGACTTATTTAGTATTCTGTGAACCTGATATTCCGTTACAGATTCCCAATTATTTCCAAGGTACAAGCAATTGTTGCCAGTCGTCTGAAATACTTAAGAAGAAGGGGTTGTTCACTTTGACTAAGAAAGAAGTGATATGGCAATTGAACAAGTTATTGCTGGCTGGTGCCATGATAGAACTTCATATTTAGCACTATTCTTCCTTGCTTTGTCAGGTTTGAGGGATACTTTGATGTCTAAAATTTGCAAACAAAAGTTAAAATCTAATTAAAGTTTCATCCTTTGCCAACTTTACTGGTTTTCCGAACTTAACTCGGTGTTCAAAGCTGCAACTATCTATTGACAAATATGTGTAATGCATGCATTTGGTAGCTTTTTTTGCTTTGTGGATGTAAGAAATGAGTTGAGAGTTTCCTAGAATGTTGGAATCTGTTTTGGTGTTACATGTGCAAATGTTGTAGTACCACAATGCATATTCTTCGGTATATTCTAAGACCAGTATTTCCAACAACGGCCATATTGCTTAAGGGTAGTTTGGGACCAATTTCTTGATTCTGATTGCATTTTATCACTTACGTTTTAATCGGCTTTTCTTTCTGTGTTTGTCTCTGTCCTGATTATGCCCATTGAAAAGAGCAATCAAGATTTCCCATTGGGATTTTGCAATTTCCAATTGCGTTTAGTGTATTAATTGGTGAAGTACCTTCTAGAACTGCAGTTAACTCGGCATTAGGCACAATTCTAATTATAGCTCATTAGAGCAACTGAACTGCAAATGGTTTTAATTCCTTGGTCTAATGTCTAATCTAATTTCAACTGTGCGACATCAAGGCTGTACATGAGGCTATGCCATTAATACATGAACTTGTAAATTGCAGTTTGGTACTGAGCAAACATCCCTTTATAGCATGGTAGAGATGAAACACTGACATCAGTTTATTTGAAAGTAGGTAAATTAGAGATCTTTCCACCTTTCTAATACATGCTTTTTGTTAGCCCGCCTGGAACAAAGGTCAGAGTTTTTACAGTGTGGTAATAGGCACCTCAGCCCATTGTGTCTGTAGTAGTCATTGAGGATCCACCCATTTTAATCCCATTTTCAAGGATTTTGCCTGCAGCCTTGTATACTATTGCATTTCAAATGCTTATCTGTATAGTTCTTAAATACCCTAAGGGTTGCTGCCTCTACTACACTTGGATGTAGAGTTTCACATACCCACAATCCTCTGGGCAGTTTTGTTTTCCCCTCAAATCTCCTCTAAACCTCCAGTTCCTTTGATTATAATTGTCCTCCCTAGTTATTGACCTCTCTCCTAAGGGAAGAAAATTTCTCCCTATATACCCTGTCTAGGCCCTTCAGAACTTTGTATACCTTGAATCAAATCCACCTCCTCCTCAACCTTCTCTGCTCTCAGGAAAGCAACGCATTTTGTCTATTTTTTTATAGCTGAATTGCTCCAGCCCAGGCATCATCCATGTAATTCTGTTCTGCACCCTCTCTAGAGCAATCACATCCTTTTGGCTGAACATAACATGAACTGAATGTAGTAGTCCAGCTGTGGCCTAACTAATGTTATATACAGCTCCATCATAATATCCTTGCTCTTGCCTTGATGAGTCAAACAAATTAATATTGGTATTCCACATACCTTGTTTAACCACTTTATCTACCTGCCCTGTTGTGTATAAGGATCTAGGGACATAACACGAAGATCCCTCTGATCCTCCTTGGGTTCTGCCATTCAATGTATACTCCCTGCATTTTTAGTCTTCCCAAACCGCATTACCTTCACTATTCAAGATTAAATTCCATTTGCTATTGCTGAGCCCATCTGACTGGCCCATCCATATTGTCCTGTCGTCTAAGACTTTCCTCCCTGTTATTTACAGCACCATCCGTTTCTGTCTCATTTGCAGATGTATTGTCTGCACCTCCTACATTTGTGTCTAGATTGTTAATCTACACAACGAACAGCAAGGGACCCAGTAATAAACCTTTTGATACACCATTGGATGCAGGCTTCCAGTCATAAAAACACACTTCAACTTTATCCCTCTGCTTCCTGTCACTAAATCAGTTCTGAATCCAATAACCCAAATTGCCGTGGACCCCGTGGGCTCTTAGTTTCTTAAAGAGTCTGCCATACGAGATCTTGTCAAAAGTCCTATTTGGGATCTCTGTAGACTGCGTCAATAGCACTAACCTTGTACACATTTAGTCACTGCCTCAAAAAATTAAACTTGCAGCACAGTGATTAACAGTACTGCCTAACAGCACCAGGGACCCGGCTAACTGTC
Source organism: Rhincodon typus (assembly GCF_021869965.1). NCBI lineage: Eukaryota > Metazoa > Chordata > Chondrichthyes > Orectolobiformes > Rhincodontidae > Rhincodon > Rhincodon typus. Next base: position 52,064,666 of record NC_063346.1, read on the forward strand.
TATGTGGAGTTTGCACATTTCCCTAAGTCTGTGTGGGTTTTGTCTGGGTGCTCTGGTTTCCTCCCAGAGTCTAAAGAAGTGCAGGTTAGGTGGATGGGCCACACTAAGTTACCCCATGGTGTCAGGAGAGTGCAGCTGTTTGGAGGATTGGTGCAGATTCAGTGGGCTGAATGGTCTCCTTCTGCACTGTAGGGATTCTGCAAATCTGTGAATGTTCTTTTGGTATTCTTGTGTCACCAGCAAACTTGGAAATTGTCCCTTGCACACCAAGATCCAGATATCAGGAAAAATAAGGATCCCAATACCAACCCCTGGGGAACTCCACTACAAACTTTCCTCCGGCCTGAAGAATATCCATTGACCATTACTTTCTGTTTGCTATGTCTCAGTCAATTTTGTGTCCACGTTGCTGCTATCCCTTTTATACCATGACTTACAACTTCCCTCAAGTCTTTTGTGAGGCACAGTATCAAATATCTTCTGTAAATCTGTGCGCAGTCATTCTTCTGTATCTGCAAAACTAGTTCTTGCGAATTTTCCTATCCCCACCAAAAAAAGTTACCAATCAGTGTCCATGGGCAAAAATCCTGTATCCACAACCAATTCCATGGCAACACAAAAATAATATTATGTGGTGCGCTGTGGGCAGCCTTACCATCTCATGGGAGATGTGCAAAAGTGCACGGGTTGCTTAGTGGGTAGCACTGCTGCCTCACAGCACCAGGGACCCAGGTTCGATTCCACCCTCTGGCGACTGTCTGTGTGGAGTTTGCACATTGTCCCCCTGTCTGCGTGGCTTTCCTCCGGGTGCTCCAGTTCCCTCCCGCAGTCCAAAGATGTGCAGGGTAGGTGAATTGGCCATGCAAAATTGCTCATAGTGTCCAGAGATGTTTAGGTTAGGTGGGTTAGACATGGGGAAATGCAGGGGTAGGGGAATGATTTGGGGTAGGATGCTCTTTGGAGGGGCAGTGTGGACTTGTTGGACTTGTTTCCATGCTATAGGGATTCAGTTATTCTATGAATGTAAATGTGGGTGCCTGCTCGCACACCCCGTGCCCCTCCCACTAAGCTTGGATACTCTCAGCATCTCTCTTCTCTTGCTTGTATCGTTGAAGATAGTTGTACATGTCTCACTCTCGCCTTTGTGCCCTTTGTGCTAATGTGATGGCTTCCAGGTGAAGTGGCTGTGCTAATGTGCCTGAGTACAAGAAGGTGGTGATGAAGCTTAGAGAAAAGGTGAAAGTGTTGCAAAGCAGTATGTTGGCTGTTACTGTAGGCCATGAGTTCAGCCTTACTGGGTCTGCTGTGTTCTATAAATATTCTATTTGAGTATTAACATAATCTCAGTAATATTTATTATTGTAAACAAAAACAAAAATAGAAGACCAACAGTCATAATCTTGGAGTCTGGGGACCTAACCCTGTTTTTACGATAAGTTATTAAGCTCTGCCCTTGTGAATTGATCATTCACTGGGGTTTTCAGGAGTGGAACCCTTGCAGATACAGAGGAAAGACTGTATACCCCTTACAGGTTAGTCAAACATGATTTCCCCTTTAGAAAGCTATGCTGACTCATGCGCATAAATTCATCTTTATCCACATGACTACTGATTCTATCCCAAATAATTGTTTCCAAGTTTCCCTACTACTGAAGTTAAGCTGATTGGTCTGTAATTTCCAAAATTGGCCATACAACCCTTTTTTTGAACAAGACCATAGGGTTGGTATTCTGGCATCTCCCCGGAGTCCAGGGAAGTCTGAAATATTGTGGCCAGGCCTCTCAGATTTCTACTGATTCCCTAAATCCCTGGATGCATCTTGCTCACTCCTGGTGCCTTCTGAACTTGTCAACAATCTATCCAAGACTTTTTCCTTATTAATTTTGACCTTTTCCAGTGATAGGGTTTCTTCCTCTAGCATCAGGGCCTGGATAGCATCCTCCTCTTTTGTAAAGACAGATAAAAAGTATTCACATAATACCACAGCCATGTCCTCATCTCTATCTTTGAATCCCCTTTCTAATCCCGGCTCCTTTAACCACTCGCTTACTGTTTGCATGGCTATGGAAGGCTTGGAATTTCTCTTTCTTATTTGTCGCCTTTTCTTATCATTCCTCTTTGCTTTTCTTGTTTGTTGTTTCACCATCTCCCTGTCCAACCAAGCCTTCAGTATTCCTGTGATTCTCAGTTGTACTTTTTTTCCTTACACGTGTCCTAAGAACACTTTTTTTGAACATTAATTTCTACCTGCTTGGTATTTAAGGAAACTCTGGATTTGTTTGTCCTTCCTTTTACATTAGATGGAATATACCTCGACGGTACCCAAAGCATCTGCTCCTTGAAGGTGATCCATTGTTCAGTTACGAATCTTCCCGCTAACCTCTTATTCCAGTCAATCCCGCTGAACTCTGTTCAAGCCCCATTGCTCTCTGCCAGTTGATTTTTCTTGCTCTGGATTGTTGCATGTCATTCATCATCAACCTGACCCTTATGATACAATGATCACTGCCTCTGAAATGTTCCTACCATCAAAATTAAACCAACTGGACTGAGTTACTGGGCTTATCCTTGCAATCTTGAACAAGGGTGTAAACTTTGCAATTCTACAGTCTTGTGGCACCATCATTGTTTCTAAGGATGTTTGGAAGATTATGAACAGTGAGTATTTCCCATCATTCCTTCCCTCACTATATTGGATACATCTTTTCTGATTGTGATGACTTATTCACTAATTTAATATTTTCTCATTGTCAAATTTTAGACCATCCAGCATCTGAAGTATCTTCTACTCCCCTGATAACTAGGGGGCATCTTCTTTCTTAGTATCATAGAATCCCTACTGTCTAGAAGCAGGCCATTCAACCCATAGAGTCCACACTGACCCGCCAAAGAGTATCTCACCCAGACCCACTCCCTACCTTATCCATGTAACCCTGAATTTTCCATGGCTAATCCATCTAGCCTGCATTTCCCTGTACACTATGGGCAATTTAGCATGGCCAGTCCACCTCACCTGCACTACTTTGGACTGTGGCAGGAAACCGGAGCACCCGGAAGAAACCCATGCAGATATGGGGAGAATTTGCAAACTCCACACAGACAGTTGCCTGAGGCTGGAACCAAACCAAGGTCCCTGGGGCTGCGATGCACTAGTGCTAACCACTGAGGCACTGTGCTGCCCTATTGGTATTGGAAAAATAATTCTTTCTTCAAAGAAAATTAATTTCTTGTAGAGTTCCACTGCAAAGTACTTCCTTAGTACCTCAACAGAGTGTCTTCCCTTCATGCAGGGACCCTTTTTAGGTCACTAATTAGTCCCATTCCTTATTTTTAGCTACTGTTTGTAATTTGTATGTCTTTAGAAGGCTTTGCTTCCTTTTTATGTTAACTAAAAGTCTCCTCTTATTCGCTCCTTGTTTCTCTTTCCCCCTTCATTCTTTTTCCCATGAACTTGCTACATTTGGCTTCAGTCTCAACTGCAATAACAGTTTGATGCATGTCAAATGCACATTTTTCTGCTTCATTTCAATCTTGCTGTATGTTTCTTGCCTTGTGGAAATATGCCTTCTGTAAAGGCAGTCCCTTGATTAGTTGCAGTTTTCCCTGCCACTCTTTTGGCTTGCATAAAATGGAATCAAACTATTCCCACCCTATTGATACTAACCCTCCCACAATTATTGATTTTCATTCTAAATTGCTCCTCATCCTTTTCCCATGCCGAACCTAAACCTTAAAAGTGGAAAAAATAGGAGTAGTAGGTCATTTCGCTACTGGAGTGTGCTCCACCCTTGTGTACGATTATGGCTGATCGGCTTGTGGCCTTCAGTCTAGTTTCCTGCTAACTTCAGCTCCCATCCACCACCACTGTTACCACAACCGTTGAATATTGACTGCCTTGAGATCAAAATCTGTTGAACTTGACCTTCACCGTAGTCATGGCCCAGGTTTCTGTGCTGTTGGGGAAGGGAATTCAAAAGAATAATGACACCCTGGGCGCAGAAATTGCTTCTCATGTCTGCTCAAATGAAAAATATTCTTTTCAGATGCTGTTCCTAGTTCTGGAGGCTGAAGAAAGGAAACATTCTCTCAACTTGTATCTGTCAAGACCTCTTAGAATCTTTATTAGTTTAAACAAGATCCCCTTTCATTCTAAATTTAAAGCAGAATGGATTCATCCTTGCTTATAAAACATGATTAGATTCCTGGGATGAGCCTTCTCTAGACTCCTTCCAATGCAGATATATCCTTCCTTAAGTAAGGAGACCAAAACTCTGCACAGTTATTTAGGTGCTGGCTCAGCAGTGTTGTAACTATTGTGGTAAGGCTTCCCTACTTTTATGCTTAATTCCTTTGCAATAAAGATTTATTGCTTGCAGGTAGAGCACGTTAACTTTGTCCTCCCCTTAATCTCCCCCTCCCCCACCCCCTCAGCACTCCAGAATAGTTATGAAGAAGTGTCATACTGGACTTGAAACATTAACTCTATTTCCCTCCACAAATGCTGCTAGATTTGCTGAATTTCCTGTGTTTGTTGCTCTACTACCTAGTTGACACCTGTTCCCCAGTCTACCTATCTTTAAGTTGTGGGCTGACTAAAAATACTGTTCCCAAGCTTGCAACTTTGTGGAGCTTTTTACCATTTATATAGGAAAGATGTTGTTAAACTTGAGAGGGTGCAGAGAAGATGTACAAGGATGTTGCCAGGACTGGAGGGTTTGAGTTATAGGGAGAGGCTGAATAGGCTGGGGCATTGTTCCCCATGGAGAATCGGATGCTGCGGGGTGACTTTATAGAGGTTTGTAAAATCATGAGAGAAATGGATAGGGTGAAGAGCCAGAGTAGGGAAGTCCAAAACTAGAGGCCATAGATTTAAGGCGAGTGGGGAAAAATTTTAAAAGGATTTGAGTGGTAACTTTATCACTTAGAAGGTGGTGCATGTTTGGAATGAGCTGCCGGAGGAAGCGGTGGAGGCTGGTAGAGTTACGACATTTAAAAGGTATCTGGATAGGTACATGAATAGGAAGGGTTGAGAAAGATATGGGCCAAATGCTGGCAATTGAGACTAGGTAAGATTGGGGTGTCTGGTCATTGCGAATGAGTTCAACTGAAAGGTCTGTTTCCATGCTGTATGACTCTATTTACTGTTTTTTGATAATTAATTTTTGCTGTCTGGATTTGTAATTTTTCCAGTCAATCATAAAGCCCCACATGTACGAGTGTAACATTTCTTGCTTATTTTGAATGCTGTTTGGCAGCGTGAGGGAAATTTGTGCTTAGTTCGGAGTGGCGTGGTAGTGCTTCTTACAACTCGCCAGTAAACTGATCTTCTTTCGGTTTTTATTTATGATTTTCAATTAGCTAGTACACATTGGCTGTGCTGGAGAGATGTGGGACACTTCTAAACTGTTTATTCTCTCAAAACAGGATGTACATTCACAGGGAGAAGTAGTCTCCTGTTTGGAAAAGGCTTTAGTGAGTGAAGACAAGGCGATTTCTGATAACTGTAAGAAGGCCATCCTGCGTGTAGCGGAACTCTCTTCAGATGATTTCCACCTCGACAGACATCTGTACTTTTCCTGCAGAGATGATCGAGAGCGCTTCTGTGAAGATGTAAGTTCGTGTTTCAGTTGCTTGATTTTTACACGTTGAGGACATGGCACTCTGAAATAAAAACCTGAGGGGGAAGGTACTATAACTGTGGTCCCATTGAATAATTTACTTAGTCCAAGTAAACCAAGATTACTTGGCTGGAAAAATGTTTGAGTTTGAAGTGGAGCTGTGATGACATTGAGGGAGGGAAAAATGAATGCAGGAGATAAAAGTACATGTTACCATTTGCTTTCAGTCTGCTTTTGTTTTTATTCTCCAAATGGAATGGTAAACTTGGCATCTTGTTGAAAACCCATCTTGAGAAATATTTTGAATGGCACTTTTCATTCAAGGGTGTATTGAAGAGATCAGGAACATGAAGAATGAATATGGGAAAATAATAATTCATTTTGTATCATCCACACCGGAAGTCAAATTAAAATATTTTTGTTTTCAGGGATTCTTCACTTTTTCTCAAGTGCTGCTTTTTCGCACTGTCCAACCCATTTATTAGGTGATGCAGCCATATTCATAATACAGTATAATAATGCAATATGAGAAGAGAATGCTGATTAGTTGGCAAATGGATTCTGGACGATAGAGGTATTGTCAGGGAAGGCACCAGTTAGATAATGACTGACAGTTAATTTTAGACACAGCTTGGTTGTTAAACCAGGCACTCTGACTGAGTGGTCAGAAGAACGAGAGAATAGCTGTCACCTATCTTATTGAGTTGAACTTCAGTGGCAGTGTGGTGCTCCTTATGTAAGTCATACATTCCAAAGACTGGCACAACAGTAGATGCCCCCACCATGGACCGGCAGCTCGAGCACCTGGATCCAGTAGAAAGGTTCTTCTGAACTTGATTGAGGGTGGATCATGCATCCCCATATGTAATACACTTCATGCTCCCTGACTCTGCCTTCAGCTCCCAGCTCCCCAGTTCCGGGGGAATGACTGTCATGCAACATGCACGTGCAAGCACACACAACCTGGAAAGAGAAAAAATTGAGTAATAAATCAAATGATTCTCAGAGTCTTTAATCCTTTTCTCTTCACATAACTTGGTGGTCCAGTGGCTCAGTGGTTAGCACTGCTGCATCACAGCCAGGGATCTGGGTTCAATTCCTGCCTTAGGTGAGTGTCTGTCTGGAGTTTGCATGTTCTCCTACAACCTGCATGGATTTCTGCTGGATGCTCGGTTTTCTTCCAACAGTCCAGAGATGTGCAGGTTAGGTTTGTCTTGCTGCATTTTATAATGCCCCTGCAATTATGCCACCAACAAATTCCACCAAGGTTAATCTGTTCAGTTTAAGCTAACAACTTTTATTGTCCTTTGGATTTTCCTTGCTGTTATTTAGATAGCATCCTGGAGATGAATTCTTGAAACATAATAGCTGAAAAGCAACAGAGCAGAGAGTATTTACTGAGGCCCTGCTATGAATTATGTAACTAATTTAAATGTACAGCAAGGAGGAAGATCAGCTGCCAAAAGGGAAGAAATAGATGGCACAAGTGGTCACCCGGCGTCATGCCTTGCCTTGGAATGAATCGGTGGGAGGAAGCAGCTGACACAGCAAGGGGATTGGTTGTCGCTTCTAAAAACTAAGGTTCAACGAAGGGCAATTTGCCCTGGCACTCTGCAGAGAGTATGGATGTCAGCAGTGTGTGCGCAAATAAATAAATCCTGTTATCATGACATCAGCATATGGACAAATGCATCCTGAAGTCTGTTGTGGCCAGCTAACTTCATGGCCCTGTTGGAGCATGTGCGGGAACTGGTGATCATTAAATTATGAATTTTGTCATTTGAAGAAGTTACTCCATTGTGCTTGTAATTACTGCTGAAAGTTTCTTGAGCTGTAGTCAGCTTGCAACTGATGTGACATGTAGCAATTATTTTATTTCAAAAAAGTCCATTTTATAATTTAACACATTATAACCTACAGCACAACTTAAGATTTCTGTTGTGGACCTGACAAGCTATTCACATATTTCAACTTCCTGGTCTTTTGCCCTATACCTTTCAAAACACTTCCTGTGAAACAGGTTTGCAAGTGTAAATAATTTGAGACAATGGTACCATTTTTGGGGCTTTGCGTGTGGAAAAGCAGGAGATCTTCTACTTGCAGAATCTGGATTCTGCATGTAACTAACATCACATGGCTGAGCTTTAAATAACTTCGTTATTGAATAAAGATTGCCTTAACTCATGAGCAAGTAACTTCCTGGAGACTACATGTTTGGACCTATCTGCTCAATGATCATGCTTTGGGAGCAAGAATCTGTAATAATTAGGACTTTGGAAGGTTGCAGATGGACATAGAATCCCTACAGTGTGCAAACAGGCCGTTTTGCCCATCAGGTCCACACTGCCCTGAGCATCCCACACTTCCACCTATCCCTGTAATCCTGCATTTCCCATGGCTTATTCAGCTAGCCTGCACAATCCGAAATACTATGAGGCAATTTAGCATGACCAATCCACCTAACCTGCACATCTTTGGACTCTGGGAGGAATCCAGAGCACCTGGAGGCAATCCATGCGGTCACGAGAATATGCAAACTCTACACAGACAGTCGTCTGAGTCTGTAATCAAATCTGGGTCCCTGGTGCTATGAGGCAGCAGTGATAATCACGGAGGCACCATGCTGCCCAACATGGCATGTGATGATGTCTGGAATTTGTAGGATTTCACTCATTCACTGTTTATCCTTCAATTTAATTAATGTTTTTGGCATTCTTTGAAGAAGTAACTTGAGCTCTACTGTAACAGGGGACCAGTGGATGTATCAAGCTTAGGTTTCCAGAAGGCACCTTGATAAGGTACCACATCAAAGCTTATTGAGGAAAATAAAAACTAATGGCATTGGGGCTAACTTCTTGGCATGACTAATAGATTGGTAGGCTAACGGGAAGGAGAATAGAAAAAATCGGTCATTTGCAGGCTGGCAAGATGTCATGAGTGATGTGCACAGAGGTTGGTGTTGGGGTCTCAACTCTTTACAGTTTATATAAATGACTTGGTGAAGGGACTGAAGGTATTCCAGATAAATTTGCTGATGAGACACAGGTAGAAAAGTGAGTTGTGACAAGGACATAAGCAGCTTACAAAAGGGACATCACAGAATCAGGGAATTGTTACAGTGCAGAAGGAGGCCATTTGGCACATTGCAGCTCCACCACTCACTGAATGAACATCATTACCTGTTGCCAATTTCATGATTTTAGCCCATAACCTTGCACACTATTGCTATCTAACTAATCATCCAATGATGTGGATAGGTTAAGTGAGTGAGCAAAGATCTGGCAAATGGACTATAATGTGGGAAAGTGTGAAGTTGTCCATTTTGGCAGAAAGAGTAAAAGAAGCATGTTATCTAAATGGTGAGAGGTTGCAGAGCTCTGAGGTGCAGTTTGTTCCATGCATGAAGTGACACAGGTTAGTGTGTAGGTGCAGTGCATAATTGGGAAAGCTGATAGAATGTTATTGGTTATTGCAACGGGAATTGAATGCAAGAGTAGAGAGGTTATACAGGGTGTTGATAAGGCTGCCTCAGGAGTAGTGTGTAGTACTGGTCACTGTACTTACAGAAGGATGTTAATCTGCTGGGAGTAGTTCAGAGAACGTTTACGAGACTGATGCCTGGAATAAACAGAATGTCTTAAGAGGATAGGCCTGTACCCTTTGGTGTTGAAGGCGACTTAATTGAAACAACGACCAGGTGTTTGTGGAACAATGTTTCCTCTTGTACAATCTAGAATGTAAACTTGCTTAATTAAAGGGAGGTTGGGGGTGGAATCTGTTAAAAACATAGAAGAGGAAATATTTTTTCCTCTGAGGGCTGAATGTCTTTGGAATTCTCTTATTGAAAAGACAGAGGATGCAGAATCTTTTTAAGACCAAGGTAGATTCTTCATTTCCAAGGGGATGAAAGATTGTTCGGGATATGCAGGAAGGTAGAGTTGAGGTTAAAATGAAGTTAGCCATGATATTATTGAATGCTGGAGCAGTCTCCAAGGGCCAAGTGGTCTACTCTTCCTTGTTCATATGTTGCAGGGCTGTTGACAGCACTTATCAGGATCTTATAAAATGACATTGTGCCTGGCTTCAAAACTAGAAAATCCTATGTCGAAAGTACTTGGAATATAAAGTGCAGAAACAGCCTTTCAGCCCATACGGTCAATGTTGGCTCCATGTTTGTGTTCATGCTCCACACAAACCTCCTTTCCCTTTTTATCATCAAATTATATTGACACTGTTTACTGTTTCTTTCTGTCATGTGTTTATTGACCTTTGCCTTGCAATGCTTTTGTGCTTTTCACATCACTTAGTCCTTGTGGTAACAAATTCCACATTCTAACCCCTCTTTGAAGAAATAAATTACTTCTGAATTTCCTATTAGATTCACTAATGGTTTATGGCTACTAGTTTTGGTGTTTTCTCACAAATTGAAACATCATTTCTACATCTACACCATCAAACCAGTCAATAACTTAACACTTCTCCTTCAAGTGGCTTCTCTAAATCAACAACTCACCATTATTGATGGGTAGAACCTCTCCATTCTGATGTTTGAATAAATTTGTTTGCATCTTCTCTGATGCATTCATATTTTTTACATAATATGGAGAACGGAACTGAGCATAGTACTCCACTGTGGTCTAACCAAGGTTCTGCACAGTTCAGTGTAATTTCTCTGACTTACAATTCTAGAGACAGAGAATTGAAATCCGGTGCTGCGATTTGCATTTTGAAAGCTTTATTAACCTGTCTTGCTTATTTTGTTCTTTTGTCTGCCTTTATCCTTTGATCTGTTGGCTCCACTGTCCCACTTAGATTCTTATTCTCTCAATATTGTATTCTTTCCTTATTTTTCCAATAAAAAAACAACCATGTGTATGTTGAAATGAATTTGCCGATTTCACAACCATTCTGCAAGTTTATTGGTATTGTCAGTGTTTTTGCAGCGTATAACTCCCAAATTTGGTGCCTTCTGCAATCTTGCAATTTGCTTTCAGATTCCTGAGTCTGCATCTTTTACGTAAATAGTTTAGGTTAATGATTCACAGTGGAATTTTATTGTCATTTTCTGGAAAACTTTATTGCTTTCATTCATGTATGATCAACAGGTGTTGCTAAAAGTCTGAATTAATTAGGTTCCTTTAATCTATAAATAAGCCAAGGATTTCTCCGGAGTAATTGGGCAAAATAAACGTTGGGATAAAGGAAAAGTTAGAAAATATGGTTAGTTTTAAGAAGGGCCTTAAATGCAGGTGTTTTGGGATTTTCTTTGTTTATCCTTTCATGGGGTATGGGCACTGCTGGCTAGGCCAGCTTCTGTTGAATTGGGTGGCTTGCTCATCCACATCACTGTGGATCTAGAGTCACATGTAGTCTAGAATCTGCCAAATGGAAGGTTTCCTGGTTAAGAGCATTTGTGGACAAGATGGGTTTTACGACACTTGATGGTAGAAATGCAAGTATTACTGACACAAGCTTTTAATTCCAGATTTATTAGTTGAATTTAAGTTCCACTACCGGCCGTGGTGGGATGTGAACATATGTCACTAGAGTATTAGCCTGGCTTCTGGATTACTCGACTTGTGATAATGCCACTACAGCCCCACCTTCCCTAATAGAGACAACAGAGCTGGAATAATGTGGAGTGAGAGATGGTGCTAATTGCTGATTTTGAGACCTGTAAGAAGTCAGTGGATTAAATCCTGTTGTGCAGTTTCTCATTTTGCACTTGTTGCTGATGAGGGCAGGGAAAGCTTTTTCCACTAGGGGAGAGAGTAAAAGATAATCTGATAAGACACTTGATTGGGTGGTACATTATAATTTATTAAAATTGAGCATTGACAATATGTTGAAGCTGATATAACTGGAAATGCTGCAGGACATGGATATATTTTGCGTGTGGTTGTCAAATCTGGGAGTCAGTACATGCAAGGCCTGGATGCAAACTATTCACACGATACTTCTCAAAATAAAAGATTTCAGTACAAATTGTTAAAATTAATTCCGACAAATTTAATTGGTCTTGATTTCCCTTAAGAACCAAAAGTTAATGCTGAACTCTCCCTTAAATAAGACGTACCCATTTGCCAAGTAACATTTACACCACCCAAATGCCAGGCAATAACCATCTTCAATAAGGGATGACCTAGCCACCGCACCTTGACATCAAATGGTGTTACCATCACTGAATTTGTCATGATCAACATCCCTATGGTTACCATTGACCAGAAACTCAACTGGATAGCCAAATAAATAGTGGCTACAAGAGCATGTGAAAGACTAGGAATATCATGTGAGTGACTTGTCACCTGACTCCCCAAAACCTGTCCACCATCGACAAAGCATAAGTCAGGAGTCAGATGAAATACTCCTCATTTGCCTGGATGATTGCAGCCCTAACAATATTCAAGAAACTTGACACCATCCAGGACAAAGCAACCCAATTGATTTGCACCATATCTACAAGCATCCGCTCCCTCCACTGACTCTCAGGAGCAGCAGTATGTAATATCTACAAGATGCACTGCAGAAATTCATCCAAGATCCTCGGATAGATCCTTCCAAACCCACAGCCACTTCGATCTCGAAGGACGAGGGCAGCAGATGCTTGGGAACACCACCCTGCAAGTTTCCCTCCAAGCCACTCCTCATCCAGATTTGGAAAAATATTGCTGTTGTTTCACTGTTGCTGAGTCAAAATCCTAGAATCTCCTCCCTGTCAGCATTGTGGGTCTACCTAGAGAATATGGACTGCTGCGGTTCAAGAAGGCCACTCACCACCACATTCTCAAGGGCATAAATGCTGTCCAGGCAGCAATACCAATTTCTCAGGAGTGAATAAACTTTAAAAAGTTAGGATCAGAGTACTGAAAGATTGATAATATAAGATATTAATTCCTAAGGAAGCGAATGTGGGATACCTATGTGTATTGTTTAAACTTCTTTATGTATCAACTATGTTCTCATCAATATTAAACCTGGGAAATAACCGGATATCTTGCATGCCCTTCTTAAACTGCTTTTTGTGCTGCACATTTACTTCCTTTCCAGATTTTCCAGCTTAATTGATTTGTTTCAATTAATTATTGTCAAAGATGTCGGGGAGTTCTTGGAACTCTGCATAATTGTGCACTTTTTTGCAAGTTCCAGTTTCTTTGTGAAGGGATTCATATATTTAAATCAGTGCTCAGTGGTCAATAAATTCGTTTTAATTGGGGATGGTGATGTTGCTGGGGTGGATTTAAAATAAATACCCCATAGAACATCAGTGACTTTTGAAGCAAGTCTCCATTAGGAGGGATGGTGGATGGAAGAGGAAAATATCAAGCTCACTGGAAGAAGTACACCCACTATTTACAGCACAAGGCAATCTATTTCCAACAGTTTGGAACTGTTAATTAGCCAATTGGTAGAAATAAATCACTTTGTTTCTGGTAACAATCCTTCATTCTAATACTGGGTTACTTTATTCATGATTGTGGAGGCATACTCCATATGTGAGTTAGTTCAGTTTTTCTTTATCAACAAATTTACAAAGCACTTTTCCAAAGCATTGCTTCAGCTATTGTTTCTTGAACGCTATTCCTCAGTTTCTTTATTTTGAGAAGTGGACATGGTGATCTGTTCTGAGATGGCCAGATGTTAGGTAGGAAGGAGAAGAGCAGTGATGTATATTTCCATGTGTGGTTTGGATGCATTTCCATTCTGTCTGTCTTGATGACCTGTGGCAACCATTGGAGATAGGAATAATGTGTTATGTTTAATCTTTTGCAATGTTGTGCTGATTGTTCAACCTGCTAGAGTGGCATCTGAAATTTTAGTCCTCTCTCGCCTGTAGTTCAGAATATCAGCCTTGGGTGATAGGAGTTCTGAAAGATCTCTGGTAACACTTTGAATTATATGTTGAAAACAAAGCCCAAACCATTGAAACCAAAACCATTTGTTCAAAAAACATGGTTCTTAAGCAACCAGGATAATGCAACAACAACTTGGATTTAGGTAGTGTGAGGAGTCCTGCTTATTTATCAACTGCAGTTTCTTCTTGGTTTCATCTGTAAGAACTGTATTTAGTCATAGTTTGCACCTTTGGGGGTCAGTTTTGTAGTACATTTCACTGTCAATCACTGACGTTCCATTTTGTTGACTCTATAGATTCTGGGTGGAGAGGGCCGTGTGTACAAATGCCTTTTCAACCACAAGTTTGAAGAAGCCATGAGTGATAAGGTAAGTGACCAGTTCAAGGGGTCCTATCACTCTGATTTACTTGAATACTGTTGTATCCTGATTTTGTTTTGAAAGATAATTTTTTACCAATTAATTTTTTCTTCCTACTGAGCAAGTTTATCGTCGCTGGTTCAATGTATTTCGTAGTTAGTTCTGACTGACATATTTTGTATAGATTGCAACCGCTCTTTCTGTATTCTCAGCCCAAATTGGGCATTCTGTTTCTTTGGTTTTGCTGTGCAACCAAATTTTGTTTGAACTGTAACATTCACTGACTGCGTGTGTCTCACTTATCTTTTCAATCCTACCACAATGAAATCCTTTGCCATTTTCTTGTTGCACTTTGAAGGTTGTTGTTTGTTTTGTATTTTCTTTGAATGTGTTATTGAGATGAAATGCATGATCGTTCAGTACTTACCAGGTTGGATGTACATCTGTGCTATTGACTCAATAATAACTGACGACAAAATTATCTTGTATTGTGCACTCTGGTGTATTTAGAAAACCAAACTTCTGAGTTGGAATAGTCCTTGAGAATAGAATATTCTGTTTCTTGGAGAAAGTTGAGCAGTGAAGGTGCCCTGTTTGAAAGTCAGCAATTATATGGCCAAATTTAGTGTTATTTGTGGGAATGCCTTGTGCAAGTTTTCCCTCTAACATAGTGGTAGTCACCTTTGACTCTCGGCTGGCTATAATATATCCAATTGCTGTATAAGTTAGTAGCTGGTCTGGATAACTGAATTATTTCTTTTGCTACTTGTCTGCATAATTCTTAAGGGATTGGATTTATGCTTAGCCAGATACATCCATATATGCTTCCTTTTTTTTGTGTACTTACAGATGTGGGGAATACCTACCAGCTTAGAATTCTTTGTAGAAATATAGATAAGTAAATATAGTATAGTGTGTGTGTATGTATATGTTACCATAGTACCAGAAGACCATAGGGGCAACTCTTTCATTAGAGATTACTGGTAGTGTTTTAACCTGAGGGTCACCACCCCTCAAGCAAAAAGTGTTGAGAAGGCAGGACCTTCATGGTGACCTCAACTGAGATGGGAATTGAATCTGCGCTATTGGTATCACTCTGTCACAAACCATCCGTCCAGCCAGCTAAGCTAACTGACTGCAGACCTGAAACTGGAGATTAGCGGTTGTTAATATTGCAATTGTTACAGAAACATTAAATTCATAATGTTCTGAATGTGGCCAAGTTGTTAAGGACATGAAAAGAACATGGGCTTCATTAGTAATATGTCTGCATAGTTGCTGCTTGCCACATTTATATGTGCCACGTTTTAAATGCTGGGCAGTGTTCCCCCACAGTGACCATTGCTGAAGTTCAAACTCCCCAGAATTGTAGAGTTTAGTTGAATGCTTGGTTCAAGGACAGCATCAAAGATTAATTTACAAAATAGCAGGCAAATACAGCATGAAAATTTTTAAACTTTTTATTTGAACTTATGTTAAAGTAAGCATGCATGATTAAACCTGATTTAAAGCTAGGTACTCCCATCTGTCTTCCTGTCCTGATGCTCAGTACAATCCAGATTTAAACGAAAAACTCCCTACCAACAAACCTAGTATCTCAGCAGTCCCTTTTGATCCTTTTCTATTCAAGTTTACTTGTACTTAGCTCTATTAATAAAGATAAGATACCTAGATCATGAGGGGCCAGAGGCATGGCTAGGCAGCATTTATTGTCCATCCCTAATTGCCCAGAGGGCAGTTCAGAGTCAACCACATTTCTGAGAGCCTGGAGTCACATGTAGGCCAGAACAGGTAAGAATGGCAGTTTCCTTCCCTAAAGGACATTAGTGAACCTGTTTGTTTGTTTGTTTGTTTTCCCGGCAATCAATTCATGGTCATCATTGGATTCTTAATTCCAGATATTTTATTGAATTCAAATTCCACCATCTGCCATGGTGGGATTCAAAGCTGGGTTACCAGAATCCAGGTCTCTGGATTAACAGTCTAGCGAAAATACCACTGGGCTATTGCGTCCCCTGCTCTGACATTCAGTAAAATTCTGACTGATTTGAATGTGTTCCAAATTCCACACTCCCATCTATTCTCAATTGATTCCTTTGCCAAATAACTTCCACCTTAAAAATATTCAATGACACTACCTCCACTCCCATGTGAGACAGAGTGCTCCAAAGACACACAATCCTCTAAGGAAAAAACAAGTCCCCTCATATCTGTCCTAAAAGGGCAACACCAATTTTAAAACAGTGTCCCCTGGTTTTGAACATTGACAAGAGGAAATATCCTTTCCATGTTCACCTTGTCAAGACCAATCAAGTTCTTACAAACTTCAATTAGATCACCCTTCACTCTTCTAATTAACCAAATCAAACTGAACGGATTCCTTCTAAGATAACCCACTCATTCCAGGTATTAATCTCATAAAACTCTTCTGAACTGTCTCCAGAACACTTACCATTGTCCTTAATTAAGGAGACCAAGCTGCACACAATATTAGAGATTTGGTCTGAGCAGTGCCTTGTACAACTGCAGCATACCATCCTCACTCTCATGTTCAATTCCTCGTAATAAAGGGTGGTATTCCGTTAGCCGCCTTGATCACTGGCTGGACCTGCGTGCAAATGTGTTATGCCTTTTGCTGTGCACTAGGGCACCTAAATCCCTTTGCACCGCAGAATTTTGCACTTGTTCAACCTGTTCGGATGTGTTATGACAGCCTTCAGTGGTAATCACATCCCAGATGCCAATGTGTCACAAGACCCCAAGATGCTAGATGAAGACTCCTCTGGGATTTAAACCGAGGACCTCTCAAGTATTGCATACCCCAAAGTAATAATACATCTTTATTATCAATCTGCTTGACATGTCATGACACATCTGAGGCAGGTGGGACTCCACCTTCTGGTTTTAATGTAGTGACACTACCATGTGTCACAAGACTTCGGCCCTTTGTGCGGTCGAATAAACAATCAATGACCTCCACCTCTTAATCCTTAAATGTTACAATATGATTGACAGAATATTACCATTGAAAGATTTGCAAGCAGTGTTCTTTGTATGTGCCCACGATCCTGTCTTCTAAGTGGTAGATGTCACAGGTTAGAAGGTGCTGTCAAAGGAGCCTTGGCAAGTTGCTGCGTTCCACTTTGGTAGATACGTAAATGTTTAAGGAAGTGGATAGGGTGCCAATCAAATGAGCTGGTTTATTTTGGATGTTGTTGAGCTACTTGAATATTATTGGTGTCATGTTCATCCAGGTAGGTGTAGAGTCTTCCATCATACTTTGTGCCTTCTAGATGGTGGAATGACTTTGGAAGTTGGGAGGTGAATCACTTACTATAGACTACTTAGACCCCTGGCCTGCTCTTGCGACCATGTTATTTAAATGACTGGCCCATAATGTGAGTTATCCAAGGGCTAAAACAGAGCAACAGATCATCAAGAATGCTCAGTATTGCAGGATGCAGAGAGCAATTTTAAAATGAACCAAAGTGGGACCAAAACACACGCAGTCTGCTGTCCAGCACAAATTGTTTCCAACATCAAAACAAAAAGCAAAGTGCCAAACGCTAATCTGAAACTACCTTGAAGCATTGCAATAGATTTTAAAGAAATACTGCAATTTTGCAGTAATATATTGCAAGAACCATAAAACTGCAGAAGTATACCTACTAACCCCATTTGTAGAGTGAGGTAAGTTTAAGATGAGTCAATGCTATTAGAAATGTAATTTTCTAATTAACTGAAACCTACAAATCATGCTAAATTGAGCAGCACGTCACAACTTCATCTTTGTGAGGCTGTTCAAACATTAACAAATTATTGATGCATTAAGTAACTAATTGTATCAATTCTGTTGTGGTAGCTTAATGATTGTTGTAGAGTCATACAACACAGAATCCGACCCTTCGGTCCAACCAGTCTATGTCAAACATAATCCCAAACTAAACTAGTCCCACCTGCTTGCACCTGGCCTATATCTCCTCCCCCTTCGCCACCACCACCACCACCAAACCTTTCCTTTTCAGGTACTTCTCCAAATGTCTTTTAAACGTTGTAATTGTACCTGCATCCACCACTTCCTCAGGAGGTTCATTCCACACGCGAACCATCCTCTGTGGTTTAAAAAAAAAATTTCCTCCTTTATATCTTTTAATATCTCTCTGATCTACTGGGGTTCAACACAAAGACGACTTTGATCTTTAAGGGGTCCTATCCTCTCTCTAGTTACCCTCTTGGTCTTAATGTATTTGTAGAATCTCTGGATTATCCTTCACCTTATCTGCCAATGCTAATTCATATCCCCTCTTTGCCTTTACCTTCCTTATTTCTCTCTTAAAAATGTGTCAACTCTCTTTACGTTGATATAAGACATTCAGCTGAACCAAGTTGTAGTGGATAAGTTATCCAGACGACAGGGCAGTGATCCGGAGATGAATCACTTTTTACAAAAGCAGCAATCAAATTTAAACACAAGTTATAAATTCTGGAATAAAAACCTAGTATCTATAATTGTGAGCGTGAATATCTTGTAAAAATCTGCTGGTCTGTTAGGAAAGAATATCTGCCATCCTCGCCCATTCTGGCCTTTCGAAGACTGCCTAACTTGCTTCTGATATTGTCTAGTAAGCCATTCATTGTATTAAATTGCTAGGAAAATGTGAGTCATAGAGTCATACAACACTGAACAGACCCTTCAGTGCAACTTATCCATGCCGACCAAGTCTCCCAAACTAAACTAGTCCCATTTGCCTGCATTTTCCCTATCATCTTACAAACCGTAGCTATTTGGTGCCTTTGGACAGGCACACAGATACAGACAGGCATTTCCAGCAACTGTTACCCCCTACTCACTGCTGACGTACATGGTTCCACACATTGCAACACTTGGTTTTGTGTGCACATTGGTAATACTCTTAATGGCAAAACCATACTGCGGCATTGAAGATTCAGTGGAGATGCTTTAAGGGAATTTTACTGTTTTGAAAATGCTGCATTTATAAAGCATAGTCATAGAATTTTTTTGAATTTTTTTTTAAGCAACAGGAATCGCTAATTGTAAAATTTAGATGAAGGTAAATAGAGGACATTCATTAGTTAAGCACTTAAAACAATATGCTTGTTAACATTGGAAAAGTGAGTCGGCTGAAGAGTTGTACATTTGTAATATTTCCCTTTGTGAATAAAGCTAAACTGAGTAAAGATTGATTTCTGGTCTCTTCACCAAATAGCTGCTTGAAGTTTAACAATTGTTTTTCACAGTTGGAGCACAGACCACAAAGTTAGAAAAATGCAATTATTCCAGTAAGGTTTTAAATACTATAGCTGGTGAAGATCTCTCTTGTTTTGCTTTTTAACTAGAAAAAAATAAAAAATTTGCCAATGGGTACATTGGTTTCAGGCCTTGCAGTCCTGGATATTATTTGCACAGCATGCTACTTTCTGAAATTTACTGCACTATTCGGTCACAAATCTAATTCTAACCTTGACAACTTGAACTTGTTGGTCACCTCCAACAAAACAGAGCATCCCAAAAGGCTTCATGAGAAAGAGAAAGTAACAGAAACTGATCAGGGCAAGAGTATTATGGGAGGTAGCAATTTTTATGCTGAGAGATATAGCTTATTGGGGTGACTTTAAAAGATAGTTATTGTGGTTATGTGGAAAGCTGTGTTACTGACATTGAAACAGGGACATGCAGATCCATTGAAAGAAGAGTGTGAAAACTGGCACTAGAGCAATAGTTGGACATCAGGCCATTGAGGAATGTTGTAAATGAGAGCGAAAATTTTGACATGAAAGCAAAATGCTGCGGCTGCTTAAAGCCTAGAAAAAAAACAAGTGCTGGAAAATCTCAACAAGTCTGGCAGCATTTGTGGATAGACAAAACAGTTAATATTTTGAGTCCAAAGACTCTTGGTCAGAGAAAAAAATTGACATTGAGATCCAGGATTTTGAATGCAGTTTCTGAAACTGGTTTGCTGTTTGTTTTCACCACCTTTCTGAAATGCTGTATCCAAAAGGGAGAGTGCTATGCAGGCAATTAAATGAAGTTTAGGGCATTCAGGTGCTCAAGGAGTATTGTGTATTAAATTGCGGCATGGTGGCTCAGTGGTTAATGCTGCTGCCTCACTGCGCCATGGACCCGTGTTCGATTCCAGCCTTGGGCGACTGTTTGTATGGAGTTTGCACATTCTCCCTGTGTCTGTGTGGGTTTCCTTCCACAGTCCACAGATGTACTGGTTAGGTGGATTGGCTGTGCTAAATTGCCCATGGTGTCTACAGTAGGAAATAGAGTTAGGATATGGGGTGGGTCTGGGTGGGATGCTGTTCGGAGTGTCGGTATGGACTCAATGGGCCAAATGGCCTGCTTCCACACTGTAGGGATCCTGTGCATCCTGGAATTTCTCTTGAGCTTTTGCATGAGCCTGGGGTATAATGTTGTTCTGCGGCTCAACCTGATTGTTGTTGTCATGCTGTTGTGGAAAAACATTACTTTCACTTTGAGGGCTTCTACGGTATGGTGATCTCTATTCTCTTTCCAGTGTCGTGAGGCTCTCACAACACGACAGAAACTGATTGTACAAGATTACAAAGTGAGTTACTCCCTGGCCAAGGCATGTAAAAATGATCTCCGGAAGTATCGGTGCAACGCAGAGAACTTGCCACGTGCTCGAGAGGCTCGGCTTTCCTATTTGTTGCTCTGTTTGGAATCTTCTGTGCATCGAGGCAAGTACTAACCGTTGCTGGTACTGGTTTTAGTGGAGGCGTGTGCTTGGCATCTAGAATATTAACTATTGAGTGTATTTGTAGGTTGCATTGGAGTTTTAAAACCATTATCTATTCAATTTAGTGTGAGTCCTTACTTTGCTGGGCACTGTAGGTGCACCAGGAAGTTAGAGTGTCACTTTGCTATGATTTTTCATGAGTGGGAATGTTAGTTTGCTGATCCATTTAAGTTGCAGCTGACTGAAAGGGGAGGGCCAACAAGCTAAGATCCTGACTGAATCAGTGTGTTCATGTGGACCAACTCAACCTTCATGGACTTCTCTGTAATTTGGTGGTTCAAAGTTCATCAAACTCAGTTTGGATATTGCAGGCTAATGGGAGGATCTTGCAATTTTTACAGAGTTTGAAATTGAACAGTGGATCAGTGGAGCTAGGTTGGATTCAGAGCTTAAGTTATGGCATTTATTTTGTCTGTTCGCCTAACCAAACAAGAAATTTTAATAGAAAATCCGAGCTGGGATCTGAAAATATTACAGGCAACACGGTGAAAAATCTAATTGATAGATTCATAACCAGATTAGTGGCCAGACCTGAGCTGTGCTATAACATTGCCCCAAAGCATTTACATCTTACTGTGTATGGTTTGCCCAATTGCTAATTCTGATTGAATTGTTAGCATGTTGAGAGTAATAGGTGTCACTGAAAAATAATTCCATACTTTTCGACTTTAGTACTGTTGAAAAATAATGGGATCTTGGTGTATGTCTTGACAACGGAAAGAAATCTCAGCAAAAGAGCAGTACATTTCTTTTCATGTACATCCTACAGAGGAGAAGGGAGGGATAGATAGCCTCACAATACATAAGAGGGTTGCTAGCAAATGGAGTATGCCTCTGATAATTACTGCTTAAGAGTTATGGGATGGTTATGTGCAAAATTCTGATGTTCCACTGGTTATTTTCCCAACTGGATAGGTCGACAAGTGAGTGGCGAGTGCCAAGGAGAGATGTTGGATTACCGTAGAATGCTAATGGAAGATTTCTCACTAAGCCCCGAAATTGTCCTCAACTGTCGCAGTGAGATCGAACTCCACTGTTCAGGCCTGCACCGGAAGGGTCGAACGTTACATTGCTTGATGAGGATGGGTCGCGGCGATAAGGGCAACCTAGGGCAGAACTGCCAGCAGTCGGTAAGTTTTTCTCGATAGATACAAAAATCATGGTCTTTTAACCTGAGGATTGAGTTTAAGTCACTGCGTCATTTGCCTTTGGTGATGCAAGGGATTTTGGGTCACTTTTGGATGATGGGGATGACTGCACAACACAGGAAATCTAACATCAAGAGTAGATGTTAGGAACATAGACTACTCTTGCTGCTGCTTTCTATGTCGCCTTTTGAGCCAGCCATTCAATTTGATGGTGGCTGATCATTCAACTCAGTACCTTGTTCCCGCTTTTTTCCTATACCTTTTGAATTCTTCAGCCCTAAGAACAATTTCGAATTTCACCTTCAAAACATTCAGTGTTTTGGTGTCAACCGTGTTCTGGGCTAGGGCGTTGCACACGCTTACCACTCTCTGGATGAAGAAATTTCTCCTCGCCTCAGTTCTAAATGGTCTATCCTGTATCTTTAGTTGGTGACTCTTGGTCCTAGACTCTCCAGTCATCAGGAACATCCTTCCTGCATTTACCCTATCTGGTTCTGATAGAATTTTGTAGATTTCTGTTGGGTCTCGTCTCCTCATTCTTTGAGCAAGTTACTGTGTGGCACTGGCTTGATGGATTTACAATGTACGATTTCTGGTTGGAAATAGTTTTGATTGAGAAATTAAAAAATACTAATTAGGTAGGATAAACTTATTAAAAACATATAACAGTAAAGATTTATATTGGAGTTATTCATTAAAACACCAATGCAGCTAACAGGAAAAGCCAGGAAAGTCCTGTTTGAAATTATCTTGTATGTTGAAGCGGACATGGTTTGACATGCACATGCTATTAATTAAGTTAGTGCATTATTACTCAACATGGACAACAAAAACATATAAACAATAATTTAATCACTGAAAAGGAGGGTTTGGAAGAGACATAGCAACATCATATCTAGGTGTGAAAATTCGATTTTAATTACAGGAACAATACTGGAACCATCCAGCTGATGAGATGGCTGATGAGATGGCTGAAGAGGTGATTGAGGTCCTAAATGAGTACTTTGTGTTGGTATTCACCAAAGAGAGGAATTGGTGGAGGATGATCTCGGGGAACGGATATCGAATTTCTAAGCCAAGTTGCTATTCAAAAAGAAGAGGAATTATGCCTCTTAAAAAGTATTAAGGTAGATAAGTCCCCATGTCCTGATGGAATCTACTCCAGAATTTTGAGGGAGGCAAGAGAACAAATTGCTAAAGCATTGACAGACATCTTAGTTCCTGTTTGGCCACAGGTGAAGTACCAGAGGACTGGAGAGTAGCCAATGTTGTTCCATTGTTTAAGAAGAGTAGCAGGGATAATCCTGGAAATTACAGGTTGGTGAGTCTCATGTCGGTGGTAGGGAAATTATTGGAAAAGGTTCTCAGGGACAAGATCTATACACATTTTGAAGCAAATGGATTTAACAGCTTTGTGGGCAGCATGGCGGCTCAGTGGTTAGCACTGCTGCCTCACAGTCCCAGGGACTCAGGTTCAATTCCACCCTTGGGTGACTGTCTGTGTGGAGTTTGCACATTCTCCCCATGTCTGCGTGCGTTTCCTCTGAGTGCCCTGGTTTCCTCTTACAGTCCAAAGATGTGCAGGCTAGGTGGATTAACCATGCTGAATCGCCCATAGTGTTCAGGGGTAAGTAGATTCAGTGGATTTTAGGGCGGTGGGTCTGAGTGGGATGTTCTGAGGGTCGGTGTTGACTTGTTTGGCCGAAGGGCCTGTTTCCACATTGTAAGGATTCTGTGAATCTATGATTCAGTAGACAGCGTGGTTTTGTGCAGGGGTGGTCGTGCTTCACTAATTTGATCGGGTTTGTTTTTGAAGCGGTGACAAAGATGATTGAGGGAAAAGCAGTTAATGTTGTCTACATGGACTTCAGTAAAGCCTTTGACAAGGTCCCTCATGGCAGACTGGTACAAAAGGTGAAGTCACGTGGTATTGGGGTGAGCTGGCAAGATGGATACAGAACTGGCTTAGTCATAGGAGACAGAGGGTAGCGGTGGAAGGACGCATTTTGGAATGGAGGCTTATGATTAGGGGTGTTACACAGGGATCAGTGCTAGGACCTCCTTTGTTCGTGATCTACATAAGTGATTTGGAGTAAGATGTAGCTGGTCTAATTAAGGTTGCAGACCATACAAAGATTGGTGGAGATGTGGATAGTGGAGGATTTTCAGAGGATACAGCAGGATATGGATCTGTTGGAGGCATGGGCAAAAACAATGGCAGATGGAGGTTAATCCAGCCAAATGTGAGGTGATGCATTTTGGAAGGTCAAATACAGGTGGAAATTATATGGTGAATAGCAGAACCTTTAGGAGAATGGATATGCAGAGGGATCTGGGTCCACAGATCACTGAAGGTGGCAGAGCAGGTAGATAAGGTAGTAGAAAAGACTTGCCTTCATTGGAAGGAGCGTTGAGTATAAGGAGAGATGAGGTATGCTGCAGCTTTATAGAGCTTTAGTTAGACCACACTTAGTGTGGTGACCAGAACTGTACACCACCTGAAGGATGTGGATGCTTTGGAGAAGGTATGGAAAATGTTTACCAGGGTGTTGCGTGGTATGGGAGATTTTAGCTTTCTAGGAAGGTTGGATAGGCTGGGTTTGTTTTCACTGGCATGCAGGAGGCTGAGGGACGACCTATTAGAAGTTCATAAAATTGTAAATGGCATGGACAGAGTGTAAAGCTTTTTTCAGGGGTGGAGGGGTCAATTACAAGGGGACACAGGTTCAGGGTTTTGGGCGGGAGAGGTTAAAAGAGATGTGTGAGGCAAGGTTTTCACACAAAGGGTGGTGAGTGCCTGGAACGCACTGCCAGAGGAGATGGTGGAAGCAGACACAATAGCAGCATTCAGGAAGCACCTGGACAAATACATGAATAGGAAGAGAATAGAGGGATACGGATCCTGTAAGTGAAGATGGTTTTAGTATGGGAGGGCAAAATGTGGTGGCGCAAGCTTGGAGGGCTGAAGGCCCTGTTCAAGTGCTGTACTGCTGTTTGTTCTAGTTCTTGTTCCTGTTTCCTTCCTGGTAACTATGACCTTGAGGCTTGTTTCTATCCCACCACCCCCCACCTTCTCTTTCTCTCTCTCTCTCTTTTTCTCTTTCTCTTTCTCTTTCTCTTTCTCTTTCTCTTTCTCTTTCTCTTTCTCTTTCTCTTTCTCTTTCTCTTTCTCTCTCTATCTCCACCCTGTTTTGCCCTTTTTAATAATCGTTGATTACTCATTTGAAATATCGATGTACCCACGTCTCTCCATGCAAACCCACACCCCCTGCCCCTAAAAAAAAACTTTGTGGACCAAAATTCCAGCTAGTTTGTGTATGCTTAAAGCTCTTTTCTCCTCTTAATCCAGCTTCAGTCCCTCATTCAAGAAACAGACCCTGGTGCAGACTACCGTATTGATCGAGCACTGAATGAAGCCTGTGAGTCTGTCATCCAAACAGCCTGTAAACACATCCGCAATGGAGATCCAATGTAAGTCAAGAAAGCATGGTGTTTGCTGCTTAAAGCTGTGGTGTGTAGAGTTTAGATTTGGGCTTCTATTATGTTTCTGCCTCTGAATTTATTATCTTGAGTCCAAATAAAATCGTACAGAAGAGCATAATATTAAGATATCACCTGAGCCATCTAGAAGTGAATTCAGTAGCAATGTGCAACTTGCTCCCTAAGGATTTGGATATTGAGTCAATAAGACTGTAGATTTTGTTACACAAAAATGTCAAGAAATATTGATCAAAGTTGGATAAATAGTGTGAAGTCCTAACGTAATTGAATAATTGAACATGGCCTTGTTCTGTGTCTCGTGTCCAGAGTAGCAATAAGCCACAGGCGAGGTTCTTGGTTCGTTTTCTGATGGACTCAGCTGATCTCAGCCATGGAACTAACTGGGGTGCTTAGTACCATTGATTAGAGGATGTTACTGTTCCTGTTCAGTGTTTGATGGCCCCCACTGCAAAGTGTTCATGTTGGCAGAAGATTGCATTAGATTCAACTGTTAAGCATTCTGTTTCTAATTTGAGTTACATTTCAAAGACCTGTCATTCCCTTTGGAACTGGATCCCAGCAAGCATCAACGTATTCAAAAGATAAGCGGCAGAAGGAAAGTGTATTTTATTAAACTGGAGCCACCGGATATATGTACAAATTGACTCAAAAAGCATTGTGATTGTGAATAAATCTTCTTCATCTTTGGAGATTGCTGTGCAAAATTGCTCATTTGCTGTAGTTGTCAGATAGTTATGCATTTGGGAATTGATCAAGCCAAGCTGGTATGCTAATACTTGCTATATTTTCTACTGACAGGATCCTGTCATGTCTGATGGAACATCTGTACACAGAAAAGATGGTTGAGGAGTGTGAGCATCGCCTGCTTGAGCTGCAGTACTTCATCTCCCGTGACTGGAAGTAAGCATTGCAGTTTGTCCTGCCAATTTAGGAAGTACATTGTTATCAAACCACAGACAATTAAAAATGCAAAGCATTTACTAGAGAAGTAAAAAAAATGCTGTGAATATCATGGCTGTCTGTTGGCATCCAAAAATAAGGTCGATCAAGTCTCTCCCTTTTTAACATGGTGTGACCTCTGTACACCATCACCTCCGTCAACTGTATAGTCTCCTTGAGAGAGGAAATTTTCAGACTTGTTGGGAAGTTTGGTGCAATAACTGTTTGACGTCTGAAGGTTGTGTGACAAATGTGACTGAAAAAATGTATTTATGGAGGAAAGGCTGATTAATACAAGCAAGATCTAAGATGTTGATGAAGCTGACGATTTTCACACAACCTGTAAATAGCCTTTTTTTAATGCACAGTAGGATTAAATTCATTCTGCATAAAGTAATTCAAATAGCTTGAAAGCAGCTTGTTAATGCTGAACTAGGAGCAAATTCATGGTGATTAATCCTTTTTCTGATGAACGACCAAGAACTCTGTGTAACTGATAAACCAATACCCAGATGAATAGAACAGTGCAGTTGGTATTCCACATTTGTTGATCGTGATTTTTGTATTGACTCCCTGCTCTTCCAAGTTTAAAACTAAAATGCAATATCTTATAATATTTTGAACATCTCATCCAATTGAGAATTAGATTGAAACTACACTGAATTCCCAAGTCTGTTATGTATATTCTTGTGAGGTGGGCATGCCTTCGGAATTGAGGAGCGTGGAGGTAGAATGATACTGACAGCAGCATAATATCCATTTTATTTTAGAATCCCTTCAGTGTGGAAGCAGGCCAATCGGCCCATCAAGTCCACACCGACTCTCCGAGGAGCATCCCACCCTGGACGTTGGGCAATTTAGCATTGTCAATCCACCTAACCTGCACATCTTTGGACTGTGGGAGGAAGCTGGAGCACCCGGAGGGGGCCCACGCAGAAACAGGGAGAATGTGACAGACAGTCCCCTGAGGCTGGAATTGAACCTGGGTCCCTGGCACTGTGAGGCAGCAGTGGTAACCACTGAGCCTGAGCCACTGTGCCGCTAGTGCTAAATGTGACAATAAGCAGGATCATGAGCAATTAAAACTCAGGAATGTTAATTGTGTGAAATCTGGGGTCAAACTAAGAAATAGGGAAATGTTACTGTCTCTTGGCATTCAAAACGTCACATTGATAAGTCATTCGCTTCTTGGCATGGTTCTGTTACCCTCACCTTCATACAGGAACAGACCTCATTGTTTTGAGAGGGGACAAATTTATACCGATTTACCGTGCATCTCTGAAAGTGCTAATTTGTGTTGAAAATACCAAGAACCAGTTGAGATGGAATGACTGAGATGATCTTTTGAGAAGAACAGTGTAATTCTTCCACCAAGTCTCCCATTTTAAGCTCACCTTTGTAAAATGTGTTACGTATTGATCAACTTGTCAAAATAATAAAGTTGCTATTAAAATGCCAATAAAGTATAATGGCAGATGTTTCAAATGCAAATACAGTGGTTTTCATTCCAGGTAGATTTTGCCATTGTAGTTTGGGTTATGATAACATTTTGAGCTTGGATGGTACTCAGTCTGGTTTACATGTCTCAAGGGTCCCGACCCGAAACGTCAGCTTTCCTGCTCCTTTGATGCTGCTGTGTTCCTCCAGCTCCACTCTGTTATCTCAGACTCCAGCATCGGCAGTTCTTACTATCTCTTTTCATTATTACAGTTGTTTCTTGTGTGATCAGACTTGGCAGCCATTCTGCAGGGTCCCAAAAGTATATTTTTGAGTTTGAGGGGAAATATTGATAAAAACATGAGGAATCTCTCTGCTTCTGTCCAAATGGTGAATCACTTAAATAGGCTACCAATCTTCAGCTAACGGTTGCAACTGAAGTGCTGAAATATTTAAGTATGACAAGTTAACTGGAGAAAGTTTTTCTCGGAATGCCACTCTAAGTTGAACCTGTGACCTCCTGACTCAGGATGTGAGTGACCTGTAAACTGCAGTAACTGGTGGGTGCATATCTCATCTATTGTCATGCAAGAAACTCAAGGAAAATTCAGAATAAGAACAGAACAACTAATGCTGTGTTTTTCAGTTTTTGCTTGTAACTTTTTTGATTAACGCAAGTTCTGTTGCAAAATCTGTCTTTTTTTCTATCAAGTTGCAGAGCCCTCTCCTTGCATGTGGCATCTGGATCTCTGTGTTATACAATATACAGTGGTATACAATATAAAGTGTTCTGGTTGTAAATTGGCCCTTGTACAAGTAGAATGGGTAGTAACTTTATTGGGAACCTTGGTTATAAAATAGAATTGGCAAGCTTTCTAAGCTACTATAATTGAATGCACGGAGCATTTGCAATAAGGTAGCTATTAACAGCGCAGTTATGTTCTTCTGGTGCTGTGTGATTACAGACACAGAAATGTGGCTGCAGGATGACGAAGATTGGGAACTGAACATCTAAGGGCATTTAATATTTCATAAGAGCTAGCAAAAAGGAAAAGGAGTTGGGGTGGCTTTGTTAGTGAAAGATGAAATCAGTGCAGTAGTGAGAAAAAATATTAGTGCAGAATATCTACACTCGTAAACAGTCTGGATTAGACTTAAAAGCAGGGATTGAGAATTGCCTCACAAGCAGATAACAGACTGTAGAAATAATTGGGTCTTTTTCAGAATGGAAGTTAGTGACTTATGGGGTGACACAAGGACCAGAATTTAGCACAGTATATGGATAATACATATCAATGATTTGGATGAAGGAAACAAACGTAACATTTTGAAGCTTGCTGATGACCCAAACTTAGATGGGATTGAGCATTGTGAGAACAATATAAACAGCCTTCAAGGTGATTTAAACAAGTTAAGTGAGTGGGCAAATGCACGGCAGATGCAGTGTAAAGTAAGTAAGTCGGGTTATCCAATTCAGTAGGAAAAACAGAATGGTAGCATATTATTACGGAGCATGCAAGTATATCAAGCAGTTAAGACCATGTAGCTATGTTGGCCTTGCTGGAGGGTTTGACTGCAGGATCAAGGAAGTCTTACTGCAGTTGTACAGGACCTTGGTGAGACCACACCTGGAGTATTGTATGTCGTTTTGGCCTCATTACTGAAGAAAAGATACAGTTGCCAAAGAAGGATTTCAGCGAAGGTTCACCAGGCTGATTGCTGGAATAGCAGGTTTGTCATATGAGCAGATATTGAGCCAACTGGGCTTGTGCTCATTGGAGTTTAGAAGAATGAGAGGGGATCTCATTGAAACGTTAATTCTTACATGGTTGGGTGGACTCGATGCAGGAATGATGTTTCCTCTGCCTTGGGGGCAGCATTCCAGGTCAATGAGTCACTGTTTTGGGATATGGATACCACTGTTTTGGACTAAGGAGAAATTTCTTCATTTGTATGATGTGAGCCTGTGGAATTCTCTGTCACAGAAGGCTGTGAAGGCCAGGTCACTGAATGTGTTTAAGAATGAAGTAGAATTCTCGAGGCTTTAGCTGTCACTAGACATGGGGAGAGTGTGGGCATATGGTGTTTAAATAGAGAGTCATAATCTGTTGAATTGGCAGAACCAACTTGATGGGCTCAATACCCTCTTCTGCTCCTATTTTCTATGTTTCTAACAATATCTTATGGCTTCTTTGTTTAGACTGGATCCTGTTCTTTACCGCAAGTGCCAAGGTGATGCTTCCAGACTTTGCCACACCCAGGGTTGGAATCAAACCAGTGAGATGCTACCCCCTGGAGCAGTGTTTTCTTGCCTATATCGTCATGCGTATCGCACAGAAGAACAAGGACGAAGGGTAAAAAGACAGACCATCCATTCCTGGGTGTCGATAAGTGTAGAAGGCGGTATCAGTTCAGCAGTAAACCCACTTAGAATACAATGCGCTCAGAATGCAACGATGAGCCTGGGGATAAAGAGCTTGTCATATGAGGATTGGTTGAGGACTCTGGGTCTGTACTCCGAGTTTGGAAGAACAAAAGGGGATCTCATTGATATTTGTAGAATACTGAGAGACCTAGATAGAGTGGATGTGGAGATCACGTTTCCATTAGTAGGAGAAACCAGGACCTGAGGTCACAGCCTCAGAGTGAAGAGTTGACTTTTTAGAACTGAGTTGAGGAGGAGTTTTTTTAGCCAGAGCATGATGAATCTGTGGAGCTCATTACCACAGAAGCCTGCAAAAGCTAAGCCATTGAGTTCATTTAACTCAAATAGATGGGTTCTTAATTAGTAAGGGGATGGCAAGTTACAGGGAGAAGGCAGGAGAATGGGGTTGAGAAACATGTATAAGCCAAGATGGAATGGCAGAATAGACTCAGTGGGCCAAATGACCGATTTTCTGCTTTTATGTCTGGTCTTGTGCTGAAGACATCTTTTAGAAGAATCTGGACATGGAGCATTGGTAGGCTACTTGGCCATGGAAGCGATCACATTTGAGTTTCACCAGGGGCTAATCAGATGTAATTTTCTGCAATGTCTGACTTTTGTTTCAATGTACTGTATATGGAGGCTGATGCCCCAAGAAACTGATAATTGCATTCATCCTGTGATAACTGACCTAAGATGCGCATATGTAGATAGTGTCTGAAACAGTCTCTTTCATGAACTAAGTGATTCTGCATCTAAATAGTATTTCATCGAGTATTTCATTTTAGCTAATGTTACACTGACCCCTCTCATGGTATAAAATTTTAATCTTAGAAATTCAGATCTCTTGAATTGAACTGTTTACCACTGCGCTGCTAAGAATGAAACTTTTTCGGGTAGCTGCTGACTTTTCTAGGATATGGCCCAAAGTGATACCTCGTTAATGCTGACTGGAAATGTGATTGCAAAATAAAACACACTGCTGGTTCCCACTGTTTCAAAGAGAGTATATGACATTGAAGGAACAACACAAAACTCTCTTGTGCTGGGGAGCTGTGTTTCTAATTACTCAGATAGTCATCTGATTTCCCATATATGGCCTAGCATAGTTGATGCCTGCAACTTGGAGAGTTTATTGGTTATGGAGTGTAATGCATTTCACTATGTCATGACTTCCAGAGTTGGATTGGTTAAAACAATTATCAGCAATAGTTGCAAAATGGTACAATGTTTGCCAGTGACAGGCCCTTCAACATGGAGGTTTAAATCTTTCAACATGCTAAAACAGCCCTATAAATGTACCAATACTTTTTTGTGGCCTTCACAAGATTATTTTATTTTCCAGAAGCTAATGAGTGTTCTTTGTCTCTGATCGCACCTTAACTTGGAGTTCAGCAGCACCTGGTTGTCAATGTTTTTCTATTACTCATGACTATTAGAGAATTCAAAAAATCCTCCCTGTTGATAGTACAGTACAATCCTCCGTGTGGTCATAAAGGAAGTTAACTGATGTGCTATAATGTTGTAATCTATACTGCCCTCTCTTGTGTTCTTTCAGTATTTATGTCATGCAGTACAATATATGAACTGAAATGAATGTACGAAATAGGAGCAGAAGTAGGCCATTCACCCTCTCACTCCTGCTTCACCATTCAGTAAGATCATGGCTGATATTTTGGTTTCCAATTCTACATTCCCATCTGCCACTAATGATCTTAGACTCTAGTTATGAAAAGGAATCTGTCTACCTTGACTTGAAAATTATTTGATCTTTTACATCGTGAAGGAGAGTTCTTTTTTCAGATGGAATTTGTGTGGGAGAGGCCTCCAGGTGTTTGTCAAGTTTTAATCTGGAAAAGGATCTTTTTACTTCAAAAAAAACAATTTAAGCGAGAAAAGATATGCGAAGAAGGAGAGATTGTTTTTACATAAAGAGCTTGTGGAGAGCCCTGCACGTGGACAACTGTAGAGAGGAATTTTTTTTTAATCCAGAGATTGAAAGCTAATAGTTGGAGGACTTGAGGCATTTTTCGATTGTTTCACTTAAGTATTTGATTTTTGTTTTAAGATTTGTATGTATAATTTTTTTTATCTTTTGCTTGAATAAGATTCAAATCTGTGGGTAAGGAAAGGCAGTTTATTTTTATATATAAGGTGCTATTGAACGCTTTTGAAGGCTTATGTCACTGAGGACATCCAAGAGACACGATATATTGACTAGTAGATTTAGAAAAGTGATTATACGACAGGATCAGTCAGCGAGATGGGTGACTGTCAGGAAAGGTAAGAAGGTAGTTCAGAAGTCTCCTGTGGCTATTCTCCCCCAAAAACAAATATTCAGTTTTGGGTACTGTTGAAGGGGATAGTTTCTCAGAGGAAAACAGAAGTGGCAGTCAGATCTTCAACACTTAAGAATGAATCTTACGTTAGGTGGCACAGAGAGGCGATTCTGCAGCAGTGAGCATGAATCTAGGATTGTATGTTGCTTTCCTGGTGCCAGGATCAAGGACATCTCAAAAATGTTTGAAGCACATTGTCAAAGGGGAGAGTGGGAAGCCAGAAGTTATTATACACATTGGTAGGAATGACCTCGTTAAGGAAAGGGTTAAGGCTTTGCAGAGTGAATAATAAGAGGTTATGTACAGGATTAGAAAAGAGAACCTCGGACGTGGTAATCTTTGGTTTACTCACATGTGCCAAACTCTAATGAGGGAAGGAATAAAAGGATCAGGTAGATTCTTCAATGGCTGAAGAAATGGTGCAGTGTGCAGGGATTCAGATTCCTCGATCATTGAGATCTCTTCTAGGATAGAGAAGACCTGTACAAAAGGTTGGTGGGGGGTGCGGGTTTCAGCTGAACAGTAAGGTATCGATATCCTGGAGGGGAGATGTGCTAGTTCAATTTCGGGGGCATGTAATCTATTTGGGGATGGTGGGGGGGGTTCCTAAGTAGCAGTGAAAATAGACAGATATGGATGGATCTGAATCAGAAAAGAGCAAGATAATTAGAAAAGGCGGACAAGAGCAAATCAGAGTACGAGGTAACTGAAGAATTAAACTGCATTTATTTCAATGCAAGGGGGCTTACAAGAAAGGCTGATTGAACTCAGGCATGTATTGAAACATGGGACTGGGATGTCAGAGCTCTGACAAACTTGGCTGAAGGAAGGACGGGACTGCAACTCAGCTCCTGCTGTAGAAAGGGAGGCAGAAGAGGAGGGGGAGTGGTGTTTTTGTTTAAGGAAAACATTACTACTGTAATTAGAGAGGATATTTCTGCAGGATCGTCCAGTGAAAATGTATGGAGGGATTGTACTATAGCTGCACATGCACGCATGCGCACCCCCAATAGTCAGAGGGAGATTAAGGAGAAAATATGTAGAGAGATCTCAGATATGTGTAAGAATAATATGGTTGTATTGGTAGGGGTTTTAATTTTCCAAACATTGACTGGGACTGCCATAGTGTTAAAGGTTTGGATGATGAAGAAGTTGTTAAATATGTTCAAGAAAATTTTCTTTTTCAATATGTAGATGTTCCTACCAGAGAAGGAGCAAAACTTGACCTTCTCTTGGGAAATAAGGCAGAGCAAGTGATTGAACTGTTAGTAGGGGAATACTTTGGGACAAGTGGTCATAATTTTATTAGTTTTAAAATAGTCATGGAAAAGGATAAACCTTCCATAAAAGATAAAATTCTTATTTGGAATAAGGCAAATTTTAATGGTATGAGACAAGAACTTTCATAAGTTGTTTAGGGGAGTAGACTGTTCACAGGTAAAAGAGTGACAGACAAGTCGGAAGCTTTCAAAGTGTGATAATGAGAATTCAGAGGCGCTATGTTCTAGTTAGAGTGAAAGGTAAGGTTGGTAAGACTAGGGAACAATGCATGAATAAAGATATTGAGATTCTTGTCAAGAATAAAAAAAATCATTTAAACTACTGGGATCAAATGAATCTCTTGAAGATTATGAAGAGTGCAGGGACATTCTTAAGAGGGAGATCAAGAAAGCAAAGAGGGGATATGAGATAGCCTTGGCAGATAAGGTTAAGCATAATCCAGAGAGACTCTACAAATATATTAAGAGCAAAAGAGCAACTAGAGAGAGAGTAGGGCCCCTTAAAGATCAACAAGACCGTCTTTGTGTTGAACCTCAGGAGATGGGAGACATAATAAACAAACATTTTGCATCAGTTTTTATGGTGGTGAAGGAAATTGGGGCTAGAGAACTCGGAAATAAATATTGATGTTTCGAAAACAGTTCACGATACGGAAGAGTAAGTGCTGGAAGTCTTACAAAACATAAAGGTGGATAAATCCTTGCGTCTTGAGGCTATATTTTAAGGATTATGACCTCTGTTCAGTATTATCGACTTTATGCACGTTTAAGGTAAGGAGTATTATCACTACATGTTAATTTGGTTGCTTGACTGCCTCAGTGCGTCAAATTACTCATCTCCTCTTAAGATTCAGTTTGCTAATGTATTGTGTAACTGTTCAAAATTGTTTGTTGTTGAAGTCACTGGTCTTGCAAGCAATAATTAGTAATGTAGCGATGAATTGAGTGGTTGAGGTAAATAGTGTTGATGCATGTGACTAAATAAATGCGTGAGGCAGCATGGAATAGAAGAATATCTTGTGGTGAGCTGAAGTAAGGTGAGTGGAGGCTTCTGTGTTGCATGAATGCTGAGATAGATTTATCAGTCTGAATAACGTGCTTATCCGCTATAGAACTCTATGCATTTGTCCAAAATATTGCTTGAAACTAAGTGAAGGTAAACTGACTAAACGTTTTATTTTCAACCAGTTATCCCGAGACTGTCGAGCAGAGATTCAACGAATTCTTCATCAGCGAGCCTTGGATGTGAAGTTGGAGCCTGCATTGCAAGAACGCTGCATTATAGACCTCGGGAAATGGTGCAGTGAAAAGACAGATCCTGGGCAGGTAATAGCAACCTGAATGTATTCATCTGCAGTATTACCACAATGTCATCCTGAGGGTTAAGTCTGCTGGGAGTTGTTGCAGCTGTAAGGCTAACCGGATATTGAACCAGCTTTAGTCTTGTTGCTCAGAAGTAACTGCAGTGTTCCTCGTACTCTGTTGCATTTGTGTTTGTTTTAATTGACTCATGGAACAAAGGCATCGCTGTCAGGACCAACATTTATTGCCTGTTTCCGGTTGCCCTTAAGAATGTGGTGGTGAGCTATCTTCTTGAGCCTCAGTAGTCCATCTAATGTAGTTCGACCTGTAATGCTGTTAGAGAGGAAATTCCAGGATTTTGACCCAGCAGCAATGAAGGAATGACAATATATTTCCAAGTCAGGATGGAAGGCAGCTTGGAGGGGAACTTGCGGGTGATGGTGTTCCTATGTATCCACTGCTCTCCTCCTTCCAGATGGAGGTGGTTGTAGGTTTGGAAGGTGCTGTCTAAGTACCTTTGGTCAGTTTCTGCATTTCATCTTGTAGATAGTACACAGTGCTGCTACTGTGCATCGATGGTGAATGTGGTGCCAATCAAATGGCCTGATTTGTACTGAGTTGTCAAGCTTTTTGAATGTTGTTGGAACTGCACCCATCCAGCAAGTGGGCAGTGTTCCACCAAACTCCTGACTTGTGCCATGTTGATGGTTGATCAACTTTTCAATGTCAGGAGGTGTGTTGCTTGCTGCAGTATTCCTAGCCTCTGACGACTTATTACCACTGTATTTATATGGTGATTATGGTTGAGCCTCTGGTTACTGGTAACCCCAAGGATCTGATAGTGGGTGTTCAGTGATGGTGACACCATTGATTGTGATGGGGCGGTGGCTAGATTGTCTCTTATTGGAGATTTTCATTGCCTGGCATTTGTGTGTTCTGAATGTTACTTATCACTTGTCAACGCAGTCCTGGATTTCTTGAGGTACTGCTGCATTTGGACATCAACAGCTTTAATATTTGAGGAGTCACAAATGGTGCTAAACATTGTGCAGTAATTGGTGACCATCCCCATGCCAGACCTAATGATGTAGGGAAGGTTGTTTCGCATTGCTTTACGCTTGTAGCTGTGAAGGGCAGTGTGCCTCAGATATCTCTGGGTCGTGATGATAGTGCAACCAGCATCTTACTGATGCACTTTGGACTTGGGTTTGTTTGGAGCTGATAAATGACACCCACATTTTGAATGGTATGCTTGGAGAAATAGGGGTTTGAATTCAGGCAGACGTGCATTCATATAGTTCATAAGACATACTTGCTAAGCCCATGTATTTCAATTAGAAAGGGATCCACATGCAGGCTTCCTGTGGGACTTTTGCTGGCTTGGTTCCCAATGTTACTGCTGAGTCTGGAATGGGCATATGCCCAGTGTTTGTCTTAATTTGATCATTAAATGGTGTTCATTACTGGTTTGCATTATTTTGTGAATAGGAACTGGAGTGTCTCCAAGATCATCTCGATGATTTAGCAGTGGATTGTCGGGATATTGTGGGTAATCTAACAGAGCTGGAGTCAGAGGTAAGTGAGTCCAGTTGCAAGTACTTCGGAAAGTGAGAACACAATTCTGGATTCAGCCGCAAGAGAAAACTTCCTTTCTATGTGCACCTTGTCAAGACCAGATTGATCTAATTTTAATGGAAACACTATAATCAGAGTCTTCTAAAATTAATTTGCTACAGCTGTTGTCAAACGTATTGCTGCGATTCGTGTTAACTTCCTTCTGTATATTTGATATTCACTATCCATGTTTGTAATGAGTGGTTAAAAATTTCTAGGTTCTCCCCTGGACTGATGCTCACCCACCCCCTCATGTAGGATGTACCACAAACTGTCTCTTGTACTGTTTCTTTCTGGCTCTTGTGGTAACTGTTTCTTTCTGTTTTGACTATTTGGACAGGTTCTGCCTTATCTGAGAAGCCTTCCTAAAGCACTGAAGTCATCATCTGAAGAATGGATGATGACATTTTTGTAATATTTTAATCAGCATCTGCAACAAAGGATGTCTTTACACTTCTTAATAAACTACATCCTCTGCTCAATTGTACCTTTTGTGTTGTTTGAGAAACCTGCTAATGGGTTCTCTACTGTTATCCATCAACTAGTTATTCACTGGTCCAAGTTGAGATTTTTACAGTTCCATATTCTTTAAGATCACCCTAATTGGCAATCTTGTGAATAGAGCCCTCAACATCTTTTTGCTGATTTTAATCTTTGTACTGACATAAGGCCTGTTAAAACTATCATTTAAGGTTGAGAGAGTTTGGAACTTGCTTCCTCAAAAGGCAGCGGAAACGGAATTTTTGAATATTTTTAAAGTGGAGGTAGATAGGTTCTTGATGAGAAAGAGAGGGAACGTTTATTGGGTAGGTAGGAATGTGGAGTAATCAGCTATATTCTTAAATTGACAGAGTAACTGTGTGGCCTTCTCCTATATTCATCTCTTGCATGATAATGGTGACTCTGATGAAATCATCACTCCCATTTCATTACATAAACCCACATGAGGACCAATGGCTGTGAACAGTGATCAATCAGACTCCAAATACCCGGGAAGGAGAAGTTGTCTCAAAGGTTTGAACAGTCAAAACCTGCAATCTCTTACTGCTACTTTGCAGTAAACATGCAAGTGGTTTTGTCCACAGACCGTATGATACTGTTGAGCCAAAAAGATATTTTATCTATCACAAATGAGTGATGTGACATGAGTATGATGCTGTGTCCAGGCTTTTCATCCCAATAACTGGCAGATTGAATCAAATGAAACATCCTTCTGGCTATTTGCAGTGGGCAGTATGCTGATCATGCTCAACCAGACATGCCTGCCAACTTGACAGCACCATGTCCAACATTGCATGTAATTTTGCCATTGGGTGGGCAGCATTTACTAAATGAACCTGATGATTAAGAATTATATTGAAAACTAATTTAAGACTCAGTTGGGCTTACAATGTGATATATTTGCACGTGGTAGAAGCTACGTACATTAATATACAGGACTTTGTTATACATAAACAAGAGGAAATCTATATATTGCAACATTTTATTTTGAGTAAAAGCCCATGGAAATTGCTGATCTCTGCTGCATTTCCAATGGCAGTGCTCTGACCAGAATTTATCTAACTAGTCTGAGTTTCTTTAGCTGACTCAGGTTGACAATTAAGTTTGTGTTGCATCTCCATACTAACCAAGGTTCAATCAATCAGCACCCTCTTCTCATGTAGTATAAATTAATGTTCCCTTTCTAAGTTTGTGTCTACTATTTCAATCTGATAAGGCAAAGACGCTTCTTCTCCATTCCCTATTGTGTTCTTGGTAATTAGATTATTTTAATAGCCTGTAGTTATGTAAATATAGGAATTAGCCTGAGTAGGCTGCTCAGTCTGTCTATCCCACTCCACTTTTAATAAGATCATGGCTGATTTGTCTTTGTTTTTGAATTCCAGATTCACATCTACCCCAACAAGCTTTGATTCTCTTGCCCAATAAGAATCAATCTACTTTTGCCTTAAAAATATTCTTTAATTCTACCTTTACTGCCTTCCGAGACAGTTCCAAACTTGCACAACCATCCAAGGAAAAAATGTTTTGTTAATATCTGTCCTGAAAGGATGACCACTCATTTTTAACAGTTGCCTTCAAGAGGGAAGATCCTTTCCATATCCCCCTTGTTAGGACCTTTTGGAATCTTTTATATTTCGATCAAGACACCCCTCACTCTTTTTAACCTCCAGTCTTTCTTCATCCCAGATATCAGTCTCGTAAACATCCTCTGAACTGTGCATTCCAGTGCATTTACATCCTATCTTAAATAAGTAGACTGTGCACAGAATTCAGTATGTGGTCTCACCAGTGCTCTGTAACTGAAACAAAGCATTCTTACTTTTACAATACAAGCGAAGTGCTCTACATGCTGGACATATGAAAGACAAATCAAAAGTTCTTGAGAAACTCAGCAGGTCTGCCATCATCTGTGATGAGAGAAACAGTTCACATTTTGATTCCAGTATTACTTTTGTTTTTCAGAACTGAAGGAGGCTGAACCTCATTTCTTTGTTCAGTTCTGTTGTAATAAAAGATAGCCTTCTTAATTTCCTGCTATGCCTGCAGATTAACTGTTTTTGCAACTTGTGCACCAGATCACTTAGATACTTTGCGCTTCAGAAATCTGCAGTTGTTCTCCATTGAAGTAATATTTTGCTTTGGTAATTCTACCCGCCAAAGTGTACAACTTCACATTTTCTCACATTATGTTCCATCTGCCAGATGTTTGTCCACTCACTCAACCTATCCATTTGTATGCACCCTTATGTCCGTATTCCTCACATAATTAAATGTGTCTGTCTTTGTGCTAGCTGCAAACTTTACAACCATGTCTTCTTTCATCTAAGACCATTCATCACATCCTACCAATCAGAAGTCGTCCCATTTATGTATACTGTTTTCTGCCAATCTTGTGGCCAGTGCTAATATGTTACCCCTTAAACCATGAGTTCCTTAGTTTGTGCAGTAGTCTTTTATGTGTCAAGTTGTCAAATGTCTTCTGGAAATGCAAGTACAACATGTGGATGGGCTCCCATTTATCCACAGCACATGTTACTCCTTCAAAAAGCTCTAGTAAGTTGTCAAATAACAAGGTGTAGAGCTGGATGAACACAGCAGGCCAAGCAGCATCAGAGGAGCAGGAAAGCTGACGTTTCGGGTCTAGACCCTTCAGAAATGGGGGAGGGGAAGGGGATTCTGAAATAAATAGGGAGAGAGGGGGAGGCGGATAGAAGATGGATAAAGGAGAAGATAGGGAGGCGGGGACGAGCTGGGCTGGTGTTGGGATGCGGGAGTGGAGATTTTGAAGCTTGTGAAGTCCACATTGATACCATTGGGCTGCAGGGTTCCCGAGCGAAATATGAGGTGCCGTTCCTGCAACCTTTGGGTGGCATCGTTGTGGCAGTGGAGGGAGGCCCAGGATGGACATGTCGTCCAAGGAGTGGGAGTGGGAGGGGGAGTTGGGGGAGCTCCACACTCCCCACCAGCCCCACCATCCCCGACACTTTTCCCTGCAACCGCAGGAAGTGCTACACCTGCCCCTACAGCTCTCCCCCCACCACCACCCCCATCCCAGGCCCCAAGAAGACCTTCCACATCAAACAGATTTTCCCCTGCACATCTGCTAAAGTGGTATACTGTATTCACTGTTCCCGATGTGGCCTTCTCTACATCGGGGAAACCAAGCGGAGGCTTGGGGACCCTTTGTGGAACATCTACGCTCAGTTCGCGACAAACAACTGCACCTCCCAGTCGTGAACCATTTCAACTCCCCCTCCCACTCCTTGGACGACGTGTCCATCCTGGGCCTCCCGATGCCACCCGAAGGTTGC
Source organism: Rhincodon typus (assembly GCF_021869965.1). Taxonomy (NCBI): domain Eukaryota; kingdom Metazoa; phylum Chordata; class Chondrichthyes; order Orectolobiformes; family Rhincodontidae; genus Rhincodon; species Rhincodon typus. The sequence continues at coordinate 52,105,080 of NC_063346.1, forward strand.
AGGAGCAGCACCTCCATATTTCGCTTGGGAACCCTGCAGCCCAATGGTATCAATGTGGACTTCACAAGCTTCAAAATCTCCCCTCCCCCAA
>NC_063346.1:52105270-52131532 GCF_021869965.1 Rhincodon typus
GTCCATCCTCCCTGGACTGACCTATCCCCTCCCTAACTCCCCACCTACACTCACCTTTACTGGCTCCATTCCCGCCTCTTTGACCTGTCTGTCTCCTCTCCAACTATCTTCTCCTTTATCCATCTTCTATCTGCCTCCCCCTCTCTCCCTATTTGTTTCGGAAGCCCTTTCCCCTCTCCCATTTCTGAAGAAGGGTCTAGACCCGAAGTGTCAACTTTCCTGCTCCTGTGATGCTGCTTGGCCTGCTGTGTTCATCCAGCTCTATACCTTGTTATCTCATTCTCCAGCATCAGCAGTTCCTATTTTCTTTTCGGTTGTCAAATGTTACTTCCCTTTCACAACCATGCTGCCACTTCCTGATTGCCTAGAATTGTTTCAGTGCCCAGCTGTAACTTCCATAATGACTTGATCCTAAAATTTTCTGCATGATAGACGTCCAGCTCACTGGTCTGTAGTTTCCTGTATGTTGCTTTCCTTTTTTTCTTGAATAGATCAGCTATATTTCTTAATTTCCAATCTGATGGAGCCTTTCCAGAATCTTAGACCATTTTGATAAATTACCATCGACCATCTTTTTGTGACATCCTAAGATCAAGCCCAGGACGTGTGGATTTGTCAGCCTGCAGTTTGCTCAGTACAACTGAGAAAATTTCAACTTCTTTGCTTTCCACCTCGTGATTTACAGTTATTACTGGAATATTTTTGTATCCTCTGCAGTGAAGATAGAAGCAAGATATTTGCTCATTACTTCTGTTTACTTCCCTTAACTATTGTTTATTCCTCATTCTCATTCTCCAGATAACTAACACTCACTTTAAGGAATTTAAAAAGAAACCGAGTAAATAGCAACTTTCTATCCATTTGTGCATTTGTAGCTAGTGTTTTTTGTCATACTCTGATTTCATCCTCCTGATTAATCTTTCAGTCATTCTCTGCCAATCCTTATATTCTGACCAATCATCTGATCTGCCACTCATCTTTGTGAAATAATGTGTTTTTTCCCTAAGTTTGTTGCTTCCCCTAACAACTAGAGTTAAGCATGAATGGTGGGTTCTTCCCTTCTAAGTTTTATTTTTATAATGGAAATATACTATTCTGAAATATTCCTTAAATATCTGCCACTGCTTGTCTATTGATCCATATCATAGCTTTTTATTTTTTATTTTAGCTAGTTCAACTTGCATGTCCACATTGTGGCTCTTAGTAAAGTGCTAGTCTTAAACACACTCTTATTCCTTTCAAACTGGTTCTGATACTTAATCATATTGTGGTCACCGCTACCAAGGGCTGCCTTAATTCTGAGATTGTTAGTTAATCCTGTCACATTACACAAAACCAAAAGTAGTATAAGCTGCTGTCTGGTTAGTTCCAGAATGTGTCCCTTGGAAAGAATATCGAAAGCATTCTAGGAACACCTGATCCAGGCTACCATTGGTAATCTGATTTTTCCAGTTCACATATGGATTAAAATCGCCAGTGATTACTGCCGTCCCTTTATTACAAGCACCCAATATTTCTTTTCCAGTACTTGCTCTTACATTGTGGTTACTGTTGCTGGGGTTTGTGAAATACCCCTACTATCCCTCATCTCTACCCAAAGCAATTCTACATCTTAATCTCCTGAGCCAAGACAATCTAACTGTTGCAATGTCATCCCTGATTGACAGTGCCACCTCTCCACCTCTACCTAGCTTCATATTCTTCTTGAATGATGTACCCTTGAATATTATGAACACAATTCCTTGTCATTATGCAGCTATCTCTACGTAATGGCTTTCTTTACTTCTGTGTGTTATCAATTAAGTTTAATGCTATGCATGTTAATGTAGCCTTTAGTTTGTCTTTTTACTATCTTTGTAACATTGACTCTTGACTGTGATGTATTCTTGGGTTTATTCTCTCTATCTTATTCTGCTATTCTCTGACCTTCATTTTTCATTAAAAGAATGCCATCAAACTTCCCTTCTTTGATAAGCATCTCAATAAAAACAAGTACATTTATTGAGTGGCGAGTACATGTGCTCTGACCTCCGAAGGCACTTGAATAAGAATGTCACAGGATGCTAACAGAATAGCAGAACTTGCACGTTCATCCACAACCAGAGACATTCCATGATGTTTCCGTGGTCCCCGCACTATGGGAGGTATATAAGTGCTGATATTCTTTGTGCTCGATCTTCAGTCTCCTTCTGAAGTATAAGTGTTTAGAAGAGACTGCATCAACTAGTCTGATGCACGTAATTTAAAAGCATACTGCATTCCTTTTAATCTCAAATTCCCTTGATCTTTCTGTATGTTGTACTAGATGTGATGAAGTGCTCATCACTTGTGAAACAACAGGTCTGTCTTTCATCATTTAAAAATCTGTATCACATTCACTCAACATCCTTTCTTTTGGCTATTAATGCAAGGGTGAACTGACATGAACTGATTTTGTTTCCTTTACCTTGTTTCTAGGACATTCAGATTGAAGCCTTACTGATGAGAGCCTGTGATCCTGTCATTCAGACATACTGTCACGTGAGTAATTGCGAAGTGCTTCTTGTTGGCTACTAGAAGCCAAAAGACTGAAAATCATCTGCAGCTGATGCTTGAAGTGTCATTACTAAACCTTGTACACGTTACGGTGGAAGTAACAATGCTGTTAAGATGTGGTCTAGTGTGTCCTGTATAGCATCAATAGCATTCGTGTCTAGTTCCCTTGTTTCTCATTTTATGTAGTGGTCTCACTGTTTCTCTTGCAGGAGTTAGCAGATAATCAGATTGATAGCGGAGACCTGATGGAGTGCTTGGTTCAAAACAAACATCAGAAAGAGATGAATGAGAAGTGTGTTGTTGGTGTCACACACTTCCAGTTGGTAAGAGAAATCTTTATTATGTCTCTGTTTGAAGGATGAATGGGATGTGTGAAGTTTTCATCTTCTAAAAGATGATGTGTTATTTTTCCTACAGATTATGTGCATGTCAAAAACTTTCTTTTGTTTGGTTGCAGTAAAGTAAATATTGTGAATTTGTTTAACTCCCTTGGCCAGGTTGCTTTTCTGCTTATTGACTTGAGTTGCACTTAAAGCTTGTAAGTGCCACTTCCGATTGGTGAATATGAATTTGTCACGTAGTGTAATATTTAATCTTATCAGGATGTGAACCCAGACCCCACTGTGAAATCAGCCTTTGGAGGGCCTGCTATTGCATGAAGTCTTAAGTACATTTAAATATATTGTCAACCAATGTCGTAAATTCTTAGTGCTTTCACAAGCCATTTTTAACCTTGAACTGTCTTATTTTCTGCTATCTTCCATACTGCCACGACTTTGCTTTATGCACGTCCAGCCAGTTATGATGTTTGTTTCTGAGGGGTTTGCAGGCAATGTGGCTTCATTAGTTGTACACAACAATCAAAACAGCCCTGATTTGCGAGAAATTCAACTGTATCTCGTGAGGATAGGTTAACTAATACAGTGTCAAAGTTAGGACCTCTATAAAGCAGTTTTCATTCCCAAAATTAAACTACTGGGCTAACACTAATGAGATTTATGATTTGAAACAGTATTGCAATTCTTATTTGTCCTGTGCTCCTGGAGATGAGAGGAAAGTGGCCCAATCATGCATGGGCTTCTAGCCACTGACAATTCATAACTTGTTCCAAACTTTACCATTTGTGTTAAAAGCTGAGAAAATCTGATACTTTTGATTTAGTATAAAACTAAACGTCTTCCTCCTCTTACAGATCCAGATGAAAGATTTCCGCTTTTCCTACAAGTTTAAAATGGCATGTAAAGAAGATGTGTTGAAACTGTGTCCAAACATCAAGAAGAAGTAGGTTGATGCCCATCTGGAATATTCTCCCACCTGTGCTCACCATTGTGTCATGGAACACTATTTGCTATACACTGATTATCATTTTAAGGGCACATTTAAATATTTCAGGAACAAAAACAGAACTTGCTGGAAAAGCTCAAGCAGGTCTGGCAGCGTCTGTGTAGAAAAAATTAAGAGTTAATGTTTCAGGTCCGGTGACACTATTGAGATTTATGACTTGAAACAGTATTGTAATTCTTAGTTGTCCTGTGCTCCTGGAGATGAGAGGAAAGTGGCCCAGTGAAAGATTCTGAAAGAGCATCAATGACTGGAGGGTCACCGGACCCGAAACGTTAACTCTTTTTTTTTTCTTCACAGATGCTGCCAGACCTACTGAGCTTCTCCAGCAACTTCTGTTTTTGTTCCTGATTTACAGCATCCGCAGTTCTTTCGGTTTTTACATTTAAATATTTGTCCTGATTCCCTAGTGAGTTCAGTAAGTCACAGACCCAACAGGATTGTTTTGGGCCAAGTACTTGATCTGTCCTGATGCCAACTGATATTGAAGTTTGCCTGTAAATTTTTAAAATTATTCTCAGGATTAGAGTACTGCTGGTGAAGCCACCATTTGTCGGCCACTCTGAGTTACCCTGAGAAGATAGTACCTAGTCCCTTGAAAGCTGCAATTTCTTTGATGCTGGTTCTTTCATGATGCTCCCAGGGAGAGTGTTTGTGTCCATTGTAGCAGCTTGAAGCCCCTCAGAGCTTGCTAGAGGATAGTTGAAAATCACTCAAGTTGATGTGGGATTAACTTTCCAAATACACCAGACAAAGAGTGGACAGCAGGTATCCTTTCTTGAAGATATTCGTGAGTTTTGGTGACTATCTAACAATGACATGGTCATTTTTACTGGTGTTAGCTGCTGCAGAATTTTTAAATGTGTATTTAGATTTCCAACTATCCTGATGAAGTTGAACTCTTCCTTTGTTATTACTCCAGTACATAATTGCTACACTACCCTGTAGGTACATCTTAGTTAGCAGAGAAGTGTGATCCAAATTACCAGTTGAACATGACCAAATCCCTAATTGTGGATAAGTCAGTTAAGAATATGATCCATCCATGATTGGCCCACAGGCAGTTAGCCATTTGATAGTTGTAACAACCACTGATATCAAAATATACTTCTGGAGTTCCACATTGCAAATATCTGACTGAGAAATTTGGCACACAAGCATGGTGAAAGGAAAATTCTCTCAAAGAATTCTGATCCTTCTCCCCCATGACTTTGCACAGGGTGGATGTTGTTATCTGTCTGAGTACCACAGTTCGGAATGACACTCTTCAGGAAAACAAGGAACAGCGTGTCTCTATAAAATGTCGGAAACAGCTGCGTGTGGAGGAACTGGAAATGGTAAGTAATGCTTGATGCATATTGGTACAAGTGCCATTGCTTCTTTCTTGTCTTATATTACTAATGAATAGTCTGTTCATAGGGAGGTATTTAGAATACCTGTCATGTGAATTTGCCCTTTGTATAAAGATATATCCTTGAATTTTATGTGCAGTCTTTGAAAGTTGACAACGGGACTATGTTGATTTGATGAGGTAATAACAAAAAAAGGAAGTAGGAATAGCTTCCTGTCTCTGTAGAATAGTATTTGACCAAGTAAATTAACTTCTGTTCTTGCCTATTTACCCAGCTTAAGATAATAGATTTAAACAAATTGGCTCTCACCAGAATCAGTTTAACCTCCAGGAGGTAATCCAGAGTCTTCCCTACAGCTCCGATAGTGCATTTGAAAGAGTTGTGAGATCATGAATGTGTCTTGGATCTACTGTGTGGGATGAAATTTGATAATCAGGATGAAATTTGATAATCAAGATGAAGATCATTGTGAGATAAGTCCTTCTAGGTGTGGCTGTGCTCAGAATTTAGAACTTCCAACAAGTTCCTGGCTATTAAGTGTGTGTCTTGAGATGGCTGAGAAATTACATGTAAGTTTCTCTTTTTGCTATCCGTCTAATTGTCTAAGAAATTGTTCAAAGAAACACAGGGGTAATGAAATGTAAGGTGGATTCTTGCCAAGATAATTTACAATGAATTTTCCTAAATAAAGGCAAACTATTTATTTTTATTCATGCTTCTCTCATCCCTCCACAGACTGAGGACATCCGCTTGGAACCTGATCTCTATGTGTCTTGCAAAGTAGACATTGAAAAGCACTGTCAAAATGTGCCATTTGGGAATGCACAGGTGTGTAACTGAGGAACAAGGATCTTAACATGGGAAACAATTTTGAGTTTTAAAAACCAATACAAGAGAAATGGGAACTATCTTCAGTTGTTAGGAACAATATGTCTCTAATTCTTTGGATGTACACAAACCAGTTCACTTTGCATAAGAGCATTTGTAAAGGAACTGCTGTGTGTCTCACCTGCATGGGCATTTTCGGATTACTTCACAACTTAGAAGGGACGTTGGTCAAGGGCATAACCTTGGCAAACAGTTTTGCAGAGCTGCAGTCTACGTGTTCAGAATTGATTTGGTTCTAAAAGTAGTACCTCATATAAAGCATTGATAATAAGCAGGGGTACAGTGAGATAGTTTGCTCTTAATTGTTTGTACAATTAATTAGCCAGTATGAGACTGCTCATGTCAAATGGGCCATTTCAAGTCAGAAATGTTGCTCAACCTGATTTTATTTCTGACAGGGAATTAGTGTTAGTTTACTCATAATTTCAGATCATCCACTTGGTTTCTTTTCTTTTTTCATTAATGGAATGAGGGCGTTGCTGGCTAGGCAGTATTTATTGCCCATCCTTAATTGCCCAGAGGGCAGTTGAAAGTCAACCACATTGCTGTGGGCCTGGAGTCACATATAGGCCAGACCAGGTAAGGAGGGCAGTTTCCTTCCCTAAAGGACATTAGTGAACCAGATGGGTTTTTCCGACAATTGACAATGGATTCATGGTCATCGTTAGACTCTTAATTCCAAATATTTTATTGAATTCAAATTCCACCGTCTGCTGTGGCAGGATTCAAACCCGGTCCCCAGAATGTTATCTGGGTCACTGGTTTAACAGTCCAGCGATAATACCACGAGGCCATTGCCTTCCCCATAGATCAGCTTAGATCAGCTCTTATTAACATTATCTTCCTTAATGATATTATTGAGTGTATTCTTTCAATTTTAATTTTGGTTAAACATTGGAATTTGTGAGCTCATCCTTGATGATATTCCTGTTACTCCACTATCAGGTGAGAGCATCTAGAGACCTGTAGAGAGTGTTAAAGACTTTACCAACAAATCCAATTGATCTTTGTTTCGAAAGGATTGTAAGCAGACAAAAGGGATCTGACTTGAGACACTTGTGCATTCATATTTGCTATTGTGATCACCTTGTTCATATTCTCAACAAGATGAGCAGTCACACAGATGTTGAATGCAAAGAAACATGAAGTGATGTATTTTATTTGGAAGAGTGTGGGGAGGATTGCAATCCCAATTGTATGGTTCTGAAGGTGCTGAAGAGATTAAGAGATCCTGGGGTACATACAGAACAATAATTTGAGCCATTAATCTACCAAAACCTCCAGTACACCACGCAAGCAAAAGAAGACATGAAGCCTCATAATTTAGTAGGTGAAGTGATTTAATAATTGATCTTGAGTTTCAAAAAGCCTCTTAAAAGTAGTGACATGCACATAGGGTATTCCAGAGTTTAAGGCCTAGCGACATTTGAAAAATCTACTCCCCTTCCCAATTGAGTAGCATGATCTCTTAGTTTTTTCTCACATTCTAGATGTCAGTCACTTGCACTAATTGTGTTTGCCTGCTACTGCCTATCCCAAGTCACTGCACAACTACGTTGGGCTTGCTCAGCACTTTTCTGTAGAAGTGTTTCCAAGGCATTTAGAACTATTTAAGCTCATTGTTCATCCTTTACTATTTGTTTGGCAGCATCAGTTGAGTGGGTTGATAGCTGTTGCAGCGCCACAAATGATTCTGATTTGTGAGACCAGCTGAAAAATATTCTGGACAACTGGTCTTTCCAGATATTGGAGTTGTGGGCAGGAGAGATTAGTGTACCAGAGAGCCCAGACAGACAAGTTGGGCCTCCTGTGCTCTGGATTCACGCTCCGTCATGACACCAAAATTGGTATAACAGGACCTTGATCAGATGGGCCAATGGGCCAAAGAGTGGCAGGTAGAGTTTAATTTAGATAAATATGAGGTGTTGCATTTTAGTAAGGCAAATCAGGGCAGGACTTATATATTTAATGGTAAGATCCTGGTGAGTTTTGCCAAAGAAAGAGAACTTGGGATGCAATTTCCCAGTTCCTTGAAGGCCGAGTCGCAGGTAGACAGGGTGGTGAAGAAGGCGTCTGGTACACTTGCCCTTATTGGTCAGTGCATGGGTATAGGAGTTGTGAGGTCATCTTGCTGCTGGACAGGACATTGGTCAGGCCACTTTTGGAATACTGCGTTTAATTTTGGTCTCCCTGCTATAGGAAAGATGTTGTGAAACTTGAAAGGCTTCAAGAAAAATTAACAAGGATCTTGCCAGGTTTAGAGGTTTTGAACTAAAAGAAAAGGCTGAATAGTGTGGAGCTATTTTCCCTGGAGCGTCAGAGGCTGAAGGGTAATCGTATAGAGGTTTATAAAATCATGAAGGGCATGGATAGGTCTTTTCCCCAGGGTAGGGAAGTTCAAAACTAGAGGGCATAGGTTTAAGGTGAGAGGGGTAAGATTTAAGAGGAACCTAAAGGGCAACCGTGTTACGCAGAAGGTGGTGCATGTATAGAATGAACTGCCAGAGGAAGTGGTAGAGGCTGATACAATTACAACATTGAAAAGGTACCTGGATGGGTAAATGAATAGGAAGGTTTTAGAGGGATATGTGCCAAATACTGGCAAATGGGACTAGATTAATTTAGGATATGTGGTCAGCATGGATGAATTGGACCGAAGGGTCTATTTCCGTGTTGTACGTCACTGGACTCTATATAGTCTTGTTCATATGTTACGTGTTTCTCGTATTTACACAAAACTTACTGTTGAGTTTGCAACCTTCACCAAAGTGCACCTCTCAGAGCTGCCTTCTGTCCTCTTAACTACCCTACTGTCAAATTCTTGACAGTATGCATTGACAAAGGGAGTGAAATGTTGAAGCTAGTGGACACGTTGCTGATCAAGCTGGCTGTAGCATCCTGAATAGCTTTAATCTCGTGTGAACCTTTGAAGACCTATCCAGTCAAGTAGAAAGTGTTCCATCGCAATCTTGACTTAAGTGTTCTTCATTGTGGACAGGCATTAGAAAGTAATGAAATGAGTTATTCACCACAGAATTCCAAGCCTCTGGCCTGCTCTTGTAACTGCAGTATTTATGGCCGATCCAGTTCAGTTTTTGGTTATTGGTAATTCCCAGGTGGTTGTACTGGGAGATTCAACACTAGCCTCATTGGATGTGAAGGGGAGATAATTGCAATCCATATTCACTCAATCTGAATAAATAACTTGTTCAATGACATGTTAATATAAAATATGATAACTTGTAGGTTGGTCTGGGATATCTAGTTTGCTTTATTTCTTAACCATCAAATGTAATTTATATCCAGTTTGACTTTTTCTCTCTCCTTTCCTTCCCCTACCCCCACCACCTAGTTGCATTACTTTGTCTTGGACCCTGTTGGCATTTAGTTTTTAATGAAAACCTGCAACATTTGTGTTTTTCTGTCAGAAATCCTATAATTCTGATTTAAAGAGTGTAGATTTTCTTGGCTTTCTCTGACTGAGCAACCCTATGTATGCTTTTCCTCAAAACAGGTTGTTGAGTGTCTCAAAGATGTGAAGAAAGTTCTGTCCACCCGCTGTCATGACAAAATCTTCAAACTGCAAGAGTCAGAAATGAGTGACCCTGAACTGGACTATACCCTCATGAGAGTCTGCAAGCAGATGATTAAGGTACAAAGTCAGAAGTTCAGAGAATCTTTCAGTCTGGGAACCTTGTCAGTTCTTCGAAGTAAAGGCGATACAGAAGGCCTGGCTTGGACACAATCTGGCCCTGACCTTTTTATTGCAAACCAGTATGTTTTGGTCTTGAAGGGCACTGCTGCCTTCGTAAAGGAAGTATTTTGTTTTATTTTTAAGAGTGGAAAAATAGAGTTCATGTCTGGAGCTGGAAGCAAATGAGACTGAGGAGCAACTAATTTTTCACAAAATCTTGTATTGTCCTGCTCTGTTGACCGTTGAATACCTTAGTCAGATCCACAAAATAAATGTACAGCGATGTACTGTATTCCCTAAACTTTAGTGACTGGGATGTGGAGGAAATCATGTCTACAGTAAATCTGCCTGCATCGAAACTTTGCTGTGCCTCTGGTTATACTCAATCTGCAAGTAGATGGTCATCTTTCAAGGATATCCAAGCAAAAACCGTAACACGAAGTGGGGAGTGTCCTTGTAGTTGTTGCAGTCTCTTCTGACACCTTTATATTTTGTGTAATGTGTTGATTTTTGCGTCATGTGTTTCCTATGCAACCAAGTCTACTTGCTGGCAGAGAAGGAGAAGGTCATAAAAACATGACCGTAAAGGGTTGTTTACAGACCAAATGGTTTGGCTGGGTGGTTTTATTTACTAGGCAAAGAGCTTCTCAAACATAAATGTTGCTGCCTCTTCATCTAAATCATCCATGACAGGAAGCTGTTGGAGAACATCTGTCACGCTGTATTCAACCCGACGGGGCATTTGTTTAATTATGGTCTTCACCATCTGGCCACTTCAGAAGGCAGCTTTGATGGTCAGACCAAGTGCCCCCTTGACCCCTTCATACATAGCTTATAGATTTCCATTGTCACCAGCAATTTGGTTTACTTAACATTATTTAATTCGGTGTTTATTTACATGATATCTCCTATCTTCTGTACATTTTCATGACAACATGCAGTGCAGGGTGGAATTTGATGGCTGCACTTAGAATATCTTAATTGAAGGTCCTCGGTCTCTGACCTCTTCCTCTCCATGCTCTTGACCTTTGCTTTCACTGCAGATTCCTTCTTAATAGGTCAGATTGCACGTTCTACAATCTGTCATGACAGAGTAAAGTCAAAATGCATTGCATCAGAGAACTCTTCTTCATTGATGCTATTGCACTATTTGCCCATGCAGAAATTCTATTTACAAGACTCATGAACTGTCTTCCCATGCCTGGCATTTGTTCTTACCGACTAAGTGTCATGAATGTCTGATCATGGAACAAATATTGCATCTCTGTCTCTAAATAACACCTCACTGGAAGTGGTTAACAAATTCTGCTACTTTGGGTCCACAATGACTGACGGTCTGTTCCTTGACGCAGAACTTGATACATGCAAATAAAAAACAGCTACCACTTTGGCTAAGTCATGAAATGCACGTGAAATAACATCAGACTGACCCATAGGACAAAGCCAATGGTAATAAGGCTTGTATTCTCAGGTTTTTTTTGTCTATAGCTGTGAAATAAAGGGAAGCTGGATATATTGAGATAAGCTCAGCAACTTCCATCTTTGACTGGGTTTCCTTCCACAGTCCAAAGATGTGCAGGTTAGGTGCATTGGCCATGCTAAATTGCCCATAGTGTCCAGGAATGTGTAGACTAGGTGGATTTGCCATACGAAATGCAGGGTTACAGAGACAGGGTAGGGAAATGGGTCTGGTTGGGATGCTCTTCGGAGAAGTAGGTGTGGACTCGAAGCACTAAATGACCTGCTTCCAAACTGCAAGGATTCCATGATACTATGACTGCTGCGAATTATATGTTTCTGTCCAGACAGGACAAAATCATGAATGTGGCAGAGCTCACAAGTTTATTAACAGTGTAAAACAGAGGCAACTTTGTTGGTTTGGACATATCCTCAGGATGAAATATGGTTGTATACTGAAAACTTCTGTCTGATGAGATATTGTGAGCCAGACGAAAAGTTGGATTACCAAGGCCCAAAGGTCCTTGTAAGCATGAATGAAAAGACACTAGGGATGAATTATCTCAGTAGTTCTGAGGAATTGCAAATGGGTCTGACTGCTATGTAATAGACAGTCAAAATGTCTGCTTTTGACATACGTTGAATTGAAGGCAATTGAGGAAGCAACTGAAGATATTTGGGCCAAGGAAACTAGCCTGAGCAGCTTGTGCAGTGTGCTGCAATTGAAATGGTTGACCTCCAACAACTATAACTTCTATTGTTCAGTTGAGTTTCTCTCATGATTCCCTTTGACATCACACTTGAACAGATGGTGCCTTGATTCAAAACATAATCACTCAATTTACCTCTTAATTAAGTTCTTTTCCATATGTCTGGACCAAGATTGTCATGAGGTCAGGAGCCAAGTGTTGCGGGCAGACCACAAACAGTGCATCATTTGATAGTACAGTTGACAACACCTTCCATCACTTTAATGATTGAGAGTAGATGAATGGGAGTGCTTCTTGGCTGTTATAGCTTTCTGCTTTTTATGAACTGGATCTACCTGGGCAATTTTCCATTATCACATCGATGGCCACAAGGGCAAAGCTAGTTCTGGAGCATAGGTCTTCACGACTTTGCTGGCATGTTGTTGTCAAGACCCGTGGTCTTTGTTGTATCCAGTGCCTTCAGCCTTTTCTTGACATCATGTAGTGTGAATTGAATTGTGGGAAGAAGCTGAGATGAGTTGACTGAGCAGTTGTGCATTCTCTTGTGTTTGCAGCGTTACTGTGCCGATGCTGACTCCAAGAACGTGTTGCAGTGCTTGAAGCAGAATAAGAATGCTGAATTGATGGATCCCAAATGCAAACAGATGATCACCAAACGACAGATTACACAAAACACAGGTTTGTGCTGTTGACTCAGAAATCCTGTCAAAAATCATGGGTTTAGAAATCTCCTGTGTTGGGCCCTGCAGTCTTGTTTGAGGGCAGGGGACTGGAGAAGAGATAAGTTTGACACTTTGTTACACATTTTGTGTGGATTTAGGGACAGTCCGTGCGGGGAACCCCACCTGCCAGAATGAGGAATCAACTTGTCAGCATAAGGGAACCTTTTTTCTCACTTTACATGCTAGTTCCAGAAGTGTCAAGCCCTGTCCTCACCATATTCAGCTTCTAGTCTGCAGGGGATTCTTTGCTGAAAAGCAACAAAGTAACTTCTGTTCGAAATGGTTGGCATTGCCTTTGCATGAGTTTTTTTCATGGACATTGATCTTGTGCAATCTGTTAGCATCCATTTCCCCATGCAAAGCAAGATGATTTAGTGATTCTTCAGCTTGCTGTCTGGGTGCCATGTTCTCACAGTGATTTAGAAATGATCTGATTTCAGATTGGAGCTAATGGAATTGTGAATGCTGTTTGTTTCTGAAGTGAGCAGAGTTATTCTTTTGTCAGTCAGTTTACAATATTGCTGTCAACAGAATGAAAAAGCTGAGTTGGTGAAGTCTGTCAGAGTTGCAAGAAAATTATTCTAGTTAGTCACAGTTGGGTTTCGGAGGAATATTACAACTGCATTTACAAATAGTTAATTCTGCAAGATGTAGGAAAGAAGTGGCCTTGTTCCAATTGAGTTGGATCTTGGCTTATCTGTATATTAATTGCATTCACCAATGCCAGGTTTTCTGTACCCCCCACCCATGCCAATGGAAAAGGGTTCGATATCCCGTCATAAACTTAAAAAGATCATTTTCAACTGATTCCCAGCCTCAACAATATTGTGCAGGAGAAAATTCCACTAATCCTTTTGTGCTTTCACTCCTTAAAAATCATACTTGTCTAAATGAAGCTGTGGAATGGGAATTGTTGTGGAATTAACAAATACAGCTGTGGTAGTCATTAAGGGCAAATTATTTATTTGGTTTTTAAAGCATTTTCTCACACTGTCAGGGGTTTTTGGGAGGCATGGTAGCACAATCGTTAACACTGCTGCCTCACAGTGCCAGGGACCTGGGTTTGATTCCAGCCTTGGGTGACTGTGTGGAGTTTGCGGTTACGGGGATAGTTTAGGGGGCTAGGTCTCGGTTGGTGCTCCTTAGAGAGTTGGTGTGGACTTGATGGACCAAGTGGCCAAGATTTTATGATATTTTACGCAGCCATCTTCAGCATAATCATGGACTGCTTCAAGACCAGTTGATACTAGTCTGGCCTAATATGGACCAAATAGATGTAAATTACCAGGGTAAATTCACATTTCTCTTCTCTATGGAAAATCCACTAATCTCAGACAATTGCTTATTCCAGTGCAGATGAAATGGCAACCTAACATGTGAACCCATTTTATTTTACTGCAGTTCAATATTGTGCCCTCTCTCGGTTTTGGAAAGCTTTCACATTCAAAACCTAGTGCAAGCACAGCCAAATGCCTGGAGTTTACACCTTGAATAGTTCTTTTTCCATGTATTAGTGTGCATTACTTGTCTCAATGTTTTTGTTTCAGATTACCGTTTAAATCCTGTTCTGAGGAAAGCCTGTAAGGCTGACATTCCTAAGTTCTGCCAGTCTGTTTTGAATAATGTCAAGGATGGCAAAGAGCTGGAGGGTCAGGTCGTCTCCTGTCTGAAACTGAAATATGCTGACCAGGTACTGACAGGACAGGTGGGCCACGAAAGAGACCATTGTATTGAATTACATGTTGATCATTTAGCTTACTCCGTATTCTCCTTTGCTTTTTGTTACATACCATACCTAAGAAATAAAGTTTTGATAAATCAAAACGTAAGCTACTTTGGTCAAAAACTGAGGAATGTACCTTTTTGATTATTAAAAGGAACAAATTAGGGCACGGGATGGCTGAGAAAGAAAAATCTGAAAAGGAAAGAGGTGCAGTGGATAGGACTTTGAAAGAATTAGCATCACTATGATGGCCTATACATTTCCATGATTCTGTAATGTTCAAAGTTTCCTTGCCACTGAATGTCTGCGGGCTCATGCTGTAAATCCAATTCTCTTCTCTTTTTTTCTCAGTTCAGCTGACGTACTAGAAACGATTGCCATATGTTAGCTTCACCTCTACACTTGTATTTTTTGAAGGTGGTGGAAATATTAGTTTTGTGTTTCAAATTATAATTCGTTAAATCTTTGTATACAAGTTAATGTGAGTTTACGTAATAATATCTTCCCCATGAAATAACATCATATTTGTGTATATTGAGCGTGGTCTTGCTCACCATCTCCGAACTTACTTTGTCAGAACACTTCAAGAACTCTAGGTTTCACTGCAGATCCTTTAGATAATCAATACGAGACAATGCTCTCCCTGCCTGTACTATTTCTGATGAACATCTACTTATAATTGCATCATAAGATTACTTAATCCAATTTTTAAAAAATTGAATGTAGTGGAAAGCACTAGGCAATGCCTGTGGAGAAAGAAACACCGGTTTTTAATGGAAGATCACCAACCTGGGGCATACACACTTGTTTTTAACTCTCTCTCCAGATGTTCCCTGACTTGAGTGTTTTCCAGCACACAGTTTTTGTTTCAGATTCCCAACATTTGCATTATTTTGCACTCTATTTTACATAATACTCCATGCAGGCATACTTTTGGAAGTTCAGCTCAACAAAAGCAATAGGTAACTGGTAACTAGAGACAACCTTCCTACTGTTTGACAGGTGTTCATTTGTTTGCAAGAGCTACGTTTAATGAGAAAGTATAGCCTCTGTGTTTTTTGAACGGTAGTTCCTAACAATGATTAAATAGCAGAGGAGTTTTCTTTGTGTTAGTGGCCACCTGATATTGGCATTTTACAAAAGACTGCAAAAAAATTCTTTTTCCAAATACTACTTAACGCTATTGCTTATTAATTAAAGATCCAGTGGCTGAATGCAGTTAATATTTTAGAGATCATTACTCCCGTTAGTAAATAGGACACCCTGTTTTTGATTTGGATGAATAGGACAAGTGTGTTTAGCTGAAATTGCTTAAGGCCTGAAATTTTCTTAAAAAAAAAAAAAAAATTGCAACTCTTCCCCACTTTTGGCACTGTCAAGACTTCAGAGTTGTTCAAATGGACAGATGTTGTATTCACAGTCCTCTGTGAACATAACCTTTCAGGAACCTTTCTGGATCTTGCCCTGCAGTAAGCAGAAATAATAAGCTATTCCAGTAATAGAACTAAACCAAGAAATTTCAATGTTGTATTTAGTTAGCCTAATGGTGACCTGGTTTGAGCTAATACAAATTCACATGTTTCATTTTAGAATGTTCTGAGAGCAGGGATTTAACTGTAGTTTCTGTTCGGGTAGCTGAGCTCCATCTGACAAATTTTTCATATCTTGGTAGCGTTTGTCTTCTGACTGCGAAGATCAGATCCGTAGGATTATTCAGGAGTCGGCCCTGGACTACAGACTGGACCCTCAGCTGCAGATACACTGCACTAAAGAGGTGGGTCAGACTATGCTGACAAGAGGAAAGGTGGGGGAATATGAGTTATTGTAGGAAATAGTCATTGAGTCATACAGTGTAGAAACAGATCCTTCGGCCCAATTCGTGCATGCCAACCAGGTTTCCCAAACTAAACTAGTCCCATTTGCCTACTAAACAAAAACTGAAAGAACTGCGGATGCTGTAAATCAGGAACAAAAACAGAAGTTGCTGGAAAAGCTCAGCAAGTCTGGCAGCATCTGTGAGGGAAAAAAAAAATCAGAGTTAACGTTTCGGGTCTGGTGACCCTTCTTCAGGTCCTGTTCTGTTAACTCTGATTTTTATCTTCACGGGTGCTGCCGGACTTCCTGAGCTTCTCCAGCAACCTCTGTTTTTGTTCCCATTTGCCTACGTTTGGCCCACGTCCCTCTAAACCTTTCTTATTCATTCCCTGTCTAAAAGTCTTTTAAATGTTGTAACTGTACCTACATTTGCCACTTCCTCTGGCAGTTCCTTCCACATACGAACCACCCTCTTGCGTAGAAAAAGTAGCCCCTCAGTTCCCTTATAAATCTTTCTCCTCTCGCCTTAGAAATAGGCCCTCTAATTTTGAACTCCCCAACATGAGAGAAAAGACCTATGATACTCACCTTATCTATACCAGTCATGATTTTATAAACCTCTATAAGGTCATTCCTCAATCTCCTACACTCCAGTAAAAAAGAGTCACGGTCTATCCAGCCTTTCCTTATAACTCTCACCCTGCAGTCCCAGTGACATTCTTGTAAATCTTTTCTGAACCCTCTCCAATTTAATAATATCCTTCGAATAGTAGGGTGACCAGAATTGTACACAGTATTCCAAATGTAGCCTCACCAACATCCTGTACAACTCAACATGATGCCCCAACTCCTGTACTGAATGGTCTGAGCAATGAAAGCAGGCATGCTTTGTTTACCACCCTATCTATCTGTGCTGAAACTTTCAAAGAAGCAGGTACCTGAATTCATTGGTCTCTTTGTTTGTCAACACTACCCAGGGCCCTACCATTAACTGTATAAGTCCTGCCCTTGTTCATTTTACCAAAATGCAACATCTCACATTTATCCAAATTAAATTCTGTCCATTGGCCCTTTGTAATCTTAGATAATCTTCTTCACTGTCCACTATATCATCAATTTTGGTGTCATCTGCAAACTTACTAACCATGCTCCCTAAATTCTCATCCAAATCGTTTATATAAATGACAAACAACAGTGGACCCACCACTGATCTAGTCTGAACCTTGGATAATGAAGCATAACTTGTTGGAGGGGTGGTAGATTATAACTGGAATCATCTTATGAAGTTTGCTTTACTACTTTTTTCAGATTAACTCCTTGTGTGCAGAGGAAGTGGCAGCACAGGAGCAAACTGGGCAGGTAGAGGAATGTCTGAAAATCAATCTGCTGAAAATTGTGGGAGAACCTTGCAAAAAGGTAAAGTTATTTTATAATGAATTGTTGCTTTGCAAGTGAATTGTTCAAGTACTTCAAGTAAGGAGAAGTTAATCTAAATGCAGATTTACAAATTATTGAAAGTAGCAGTGCAGGTTAATAAAGCCATTAAAATGCAATCAGTGCACTGGAATTGATTGCCAAAGGGATACAATTCAAAAGTTAACAATTCAGAAATTCAATTCTTGAAGCTGTTACTAAACATTGGTTAGACTACACTGGAATTCTGTGTTGGGCTGTTTACTCCAAATACCTAAAAGATATAGAGGTTCTGGAGAAGATGCAAAACAAAATCTGGAAAAGTTGTGCCTTTTAGGACAGAATCAACAGGCTATTATGCTATGCATCATGAGTGACGTAGGGAGTTGTTATTATAATGCACAAGTATGTGTGGGACAGACTGGATGATGCAGCGGATCTTTGTCTGTCATAGTTTATATGTTGGTACTACTGCAAAAAGATGTGGCTGCCAATCTCACTTGTTCTTGTTTACAAATATGGCACTGCACCTACCATATGATTGATACCAGTGTCCTTCCCACTTTTTGAAGTAACGAATGATGTTTATTCTTTCCTACTGTTTATGACTTATTATCACACTGCGTCACTGCCAATTGAAGTTGAGCTTTAGGCTTTCTGTTACTTTCAGGATGTGACTGGAAAGCGTAGATTGCTTTTGTTTTGTTTAATTGATTTTTTTTTCTGCAGGAGGTCTTGAATTTGCTGCAAGAGAGTAAGGCAGACATCTTTGTGGACCCAGTGCTACATGCAGCCTGTGGCCTTGATATCAAACACCAGTGTGCTTCAATCCAACCTGGCAAGGGACGCCGTAAGTGAATCAGATTCGGGAATGGGTTGGCAGGTTTAAGGAAGTAGATTGTTCTAATTAATTTGGTAAAAGGTGAGGTTGCCACAAACCCACCACTGAACTGTCATGATCGGTGTTTGTTATGCAGCAGAGAACAGGTTTTTGGAACAAGAAATATGAAAATTGTTACCCGTTGAAGCTCGATGATGAGGTGGTGTTCACTGTGGAAACTCATCATTGAGGATAAGTGTGAAGGGAGAGTTATCCTTAATCCAAAACCTGGCCTACCATTTTCACTGCCTCAAGTTTGATATTGCCACCTGACCTGTCTTCTTCCATACTGCCTCCCTACTCTGGATTCTGAAGGAACCCTTAAATCTGTGACACCCTCCAATTACTCCACCGTCCCAGAAGCTGCACCTTCCTGTTTAAATGCAGGAGATGCAACATCTCTGTTACCTCCTGCCTTCCAACTACACAAATACTACCTTAAGTTCTTGTAACGATTCTTCTTGAAGCAATTATTTGCTTGCATATATTTTATATTTATATATATTTATATTCAGTATATTGCATTCACTGCTGAGGATATAATGTCCTCTGTATTGGATAAATGAAGCTTGGGTTGCCCCTTTGTGGCAGCCTGAAAGCATAATGCTTGATTTTCAGTCACTCATCATTTTAACTTTACAACCCCTCTGCCTCTACATTGTTCCAGAGAAGCTCAATGTGACCTTGAGGAACAGCACCTCATTTTTAGGTTAGGTACATGGAGCCTTTTGGACTCCATGTTGAGCTCACAATTTGAGATCATAACCTCTGCTCCTGATTTTTAGGTGGCATGATTCTGTTGATAGATTCTCCCATTTTTGTTTCTTAGCTTCATTACCATTCCCTTTTGCTTTGGACCATCATCACTGTTGTCATTTAATTTTTCTTGCCTTATCCTTTATCAGACTTATTTTGCCTGCAACCCTTTCCGTTGCATCTTTAACTTTGTTCAGCTTTTATTGAAAGTCATAAACATAAAACATTCACTCTCTCTGTCAGTGCTGTTTGACTTGTGGTATTGTTTCCAGCACATGGTGGATGCCAGAAATTTGAAGTGGAAACAGCACTTTCTTTTGTGAATTTAAAAAAAACATGTTGAAGCGTTATAGAGTGTGTAAGGAAAGTGAAGCTGAGGCTGATATTAGATCAATCATAATGGTATTAAATGGTGGAACAGGTTCAAGAGGCTACTTGCTCCTAGTTCTTATGTTCTTATATTTTTGGGCATCCTGAAGTAGTTAAAGATGTTGCACAAGTGCAAGTCTTTTCTTAAATTCTAAAAAAAAAATGTAAGCCCACACTATGATCATGTGTTAGTAACCTCCTCTGTTAGTACTTGTAAGCTCACAAATGTTTGTGTAAAATGCTATAATAGACTCTGGCATTTCCAGCATTCATGGGACCCAAGGATTCCATTCCTTTTTCATGATAGCTGCAATACAGCAAGAAAGATATAACAGGCTTTGACTTCCTTTGCTCTGGCTAGTGTAGGGAATACTACTTCAGTCCCTGAAATAATAATTTTAGTTAACAAAACATCATTTAACTCTAATTCATTTTAAAATAAGTTGAATCTTTAATTCAGTGATTTTTTTTTTTTACATTTTGAGGGTAATCTAAACCCCATTAATTTGGCAGAAATCTTGTTAGAACTCTGTTCAGTCTGATCCTGGCACCAGTTTCCTGTGGTTGCATTGTTGTTTATTGTGTTATATTTTTCTTGTTTCTACAGAAATGTCATGTTTGCTGGAGGCACTGGAAGATAAAACTGTGAGATTACAACCAGACTGTAAGAAGAGACTACAAGATCGTTTAGAAATGTGGAGTTATGCAGCCAAGGTAATGCAGATCAATTTTTGAGGAAGGGATCTTCGTCTGTGCTCCACTTCTGGGAAGTTTGACTGATTAATGTACCCTCCTGTCCACCCTGATAATCTTCTACACGCCTGTTTATCAAGTATCTACCTACCTCTGCCTTAAAAATAATTTAAAGACTCTGCTCCCACTGTCTTTTGAGGCAAAGCATTTCAAAGACTCGTGTCCCTAAGTGATAGAGTTGACATGCTGTATCACATTATCAAGCTTACAGTGAATACATGGCCCAGGGGGTGGCAATAAGGGTGACCTTTCAAAACACGCAACTGACTATCGCACTCATTTAGGGCGGCACAATGGCAGTGTTTAGCACTGCTGCCTCACGGTGCTAAGGACTCTGGTTTGATTCCAGCCTTGGGTGACCGTTTGCACATTTTCCCTGTGTTTGCATGGGTTTCTGCTAGGTGCTCTGGTTTCATTCCACAGCCCAAAGATGTGTAGACGAGGTGGATAAGCCATTGTAAATGTTGGGTTATGGGCTTGGACTGTGGGGGAGTTGGATCTGGGTGGGATGTTCTTTGGAGGGTCGGTGCAGGCTCTATAGGTTGAATGGTCAGAATCTGCACTCTAAGTTTCTATGATTCTGTATGATTTACTTTTTTTAAATTTGATTTATCATTGTCACGTTTACCAAGATAGTGAAAAGTATTGTTTTGCGTGCTAAACAGACAAATCATATCTTACATAAGTACATCAGAGTAATAGAACAGAACGCAGAACATAGTGTTACAGCTACAGGGAAAGTTGAACTCTAACATATGAGAAGTCCATTCATAAGTCTGATAACAGTGGGGAAGAAGCTTTTCTTAAATCTGTTGGTAATTGTGGTGTAATTGCATCTGTTTTGTAAATGCTATGTACATTCAGAAACTGGGACTTCACTTTATTTTTGCAACGTCTCGGCTTACTGCTGGTACACCAGCTTTGGTGCATTCTGTCCTTCCCTGTTACACTCTTGGATTGTCATTTTCCTTATTTCTATCTTTCTTTCTTGCCTTGTCTTCTTTATTTATTACTTATTTCCATATTTAATCCCTTGTCCCCATGATTTAGTTTGAAGGATTCTGTACTACACTAGCCATTACTACTCACTGGGAATACTGGTTCCAGCATGGATTAGGTGAAGACAGCCCCAATAGTACAGTTCTCATTTTATCTGGTTCCACTGCCCCATGAATCAAGACCCATTTCTTCCACGCAATCTTTGACCCATGCGTTTAAATTTAATCTTGTCTATCCTATGCAGTTTGCTCATGGCTTAAGTAGTGAGCCAGAGAACATTATGTTTTAAGTTTTGATATTTAATTAGTCTCTTGGTGGAACTGTCCTCCCTGCAGCCTGTGCTTTCATCCATACACGTAAACAAGAACCTTAAATCTTGTTGACATTTGCAAGGTGTGAGGCTCCTCGACTTTTACTTTTGTGGTTCTTTTACCTCTGTCACTTGCAGAAATACCTTTTTTGCCCTGACCACTGACCAATTCAAAAGATCTCAACTTGAGGATTTTGACTGCTTCCGGGAATGAAGTGTCCAAATAACTTCCCCACCCAGATGTTTGGCAGTGTCTGCTGCTCTGCCTCCGGCTCAATGACTTCTAGCCAAAACTCTTCAAGCTGCAGGCGTGTTTGCCATGAAGCTCCCATATCCTGCAATTACTGCACATCACATACCCTGTCATCTTTGTGTTAACTCCTTTCTTATTTTGGTTAACTTTTTGTAAACCCTACAAAGCTAAGCTTTATTACTGGAAGAAAACTTTGCTAATACTGATGAAGCCTTAGAATTACAAAAATATTATTGCAGTTTTGTAAGATAATACAAGCCAATTACTTAGCTGTTTCCCTGTAACATCACACTTTTTTTTTGTCTATCCCAAAGTAAACAGTCTACAGACACCTGGTCTGTCTTTCTACACTGCTTTACTCTGGATTCACTGCTCTTGTTGCACTGCTTTACACAGGGTTTGCTGCACACTCTCACGGTACTGTAAACTGGGTTTGTGCTCCTTCGCCTGCTGCTTTACAATTGATTCGCTATTCCCTTTCCCACAGCTTTGCACTGCTTTACACTGGGTTTGCCGTTCTGTACTTGCTCTGCTTCACTGCTCTTCACTTGTGCTGCTTTACACTGGATTCACTGCTCTTCTCTCACACTGCTTTATAGGGGGAGGCTGTAAAACCATAATTGAAATTCCCCTTTCTTCTCTCTGCTCTGCCACATTGTTTGCCAGAACTAGATTCTTTTCTCAGTGTGTAATATATACAGAAGTGTAGTTCTGTGCTTCAGTACGTCTTGACTTTAAAAACTGGTTGGAATGTTGGACACGAATTTGATTCATTACAGTAATGGCCTAATGTGAGCGATTTTGTTGGAGGGTAAACACATTTTTTTGGCAGGTCCTCAAAGCTGGTGTCAAGAGGAGTATAGCAGAATTGTGACAAATCAGTGCAATGTAATAGTTTGCTTTTTGTGTTTTTGCAGCAGCTAGTGCACTGCAAGGGTTGGTTGAAATCACCTATTTAACTTTTTAGTGAATTCATGTTCATAAAACTGTCAGTTATTTATCAAACATCTATCGCTTGGTTGTCATGGCGTATAATCCTGCTTTACTTTGGGCTGAAAGCTCCTCTGTTAATACAGCATTGTTATTTCTCTTGTAGGTTGCTCCAGCTGAGGGATTTGCAGACTTAGCGTATCAAGTTATGACTTCTCCGTCCAAAAATTACCTTATGGGCTTGTTGGCACTGGGAGTGTGCATCCTGTTTCTACTGGGCATGACCTGTGGCAGGATCACCAAACGAGTGACACGGGAACTGAAGGATAGGTAGAGCACGGCCCAAGCCTGCCTTTGTACAGCCTCTGTATAGTCTCCTCAAATAAGAGCAGCAGACACGGTCCAATCCTTCACATTTTCTCTCTGTTTGTTCCGCACAAATTTTATCTGCGAAACAAACATGCGAGCCAACAGCTGCTGCCTCTGCTCCAGCCGGACTCCTCTCTTTAGTTTCCTGTAGACTTGGTTCCCATTGTGTATCTGAATCACGTTCACCCAGACCAAACGAGTCTTACTAGTAGCAGTCTAATCCAACAGAGATGCTCACCTTTGGAAAGGTAACTGCCACAAATGGAACAACTCCAAAGAACATTATCAGTTCATGTAGATTGTAGGATACTTTAGATACAGTCTCCTTTAGCTTCTTGTTTTGTTCCTTTTTGGTGTTTGTACAAAGCTTATTGGTCTCACTTTTTATTAGAAGAGTTATATTTTCACATTTTTGGTGATGGTGGGGAGGAGGAGAAGAAGAAAAGCTGGCTACTTTTTCATCCATTGTTGTTCACCTTGGAAATACAGTGCTTGAATATTGGTGTCTTAGAAGGATCTATCTGTGCAAATTGAGAGGATTGAGCTACCCTGTAAGATGCCTAGAGGTGTTGAACCAAACATAATTTGCCGACTATCTGAAATATTTGGCATTATATGAAATTATGATAGCCGTTCACATATAAGTCCTGTGTTTTAATGTTTGACAGATGGTAGGCTACATACACTATGGCTTCACTTCATGGGCTGATGACACTCTCACACTGATGTCTTGGTTTGTTTTTTATTCTTCATTTCTCAGTTAAAGTACATAAGGGGGCTATCCACAAAGCTCAAAACTGAATCCCTAAGGCAGTTTACTCTGAAAATGTGTAAAAGATATGTTCTAGGTAAGGCTTGGAACTGACCGTTTTCTAAACTAAGCCCCAGTTCATTAAGATGTCCACATGTTTCTCTACATTGGTGCACTTTTATTTCACAGCTGCATTCTGCTTGTGGTACTGTGGACAAAGGTTGATTAGTAGGAAACAAGGCAGTTGGAAATTGTTGAGTTGAATTTTAGGAGAATCAGGTAATTTCACATGAGTTGTGATTTCACCCTGAATTGTGCAGTCACATTGGTATGTACTAAGGTGGCATAGAGTGTACAGCATTAAACATTTGCACATAGGCGTGTTGTAAGAAATAGTGATTTGGTATTAAAATACTTTGAGAGAATAAACTTCTGCGGCAGTATGTTTGCTGATTTTACAAATTCTATTCAAGCAATTGCCAAACTCTACTGTTTTGAAGCATCTTTTTTAAGCTGCAAATGTAGTCATTAATGCAAGGTTAATTTGCACAAAGAACTGGTTGTTTTAAACAGCCTCAGTCATCGATAGGATCTCTGTTGGATGTGCCTGGGCTGCTACCAGTGATCAACACCATTCCACTAAACTATGTTGTAAATCCCATTGGCCATAGTCCTCTGCACAAATTGCTTCTGAATAACAATCTAATCAGGAAATGTACATTTTAAATACTGATCTCTTGACTGCTAACAGAAGTATCATGCACATTTTATTTTCTCCTTTTGTGTTGAATCTTCAGCCTTATTTATTGTTTACTAATAAAATCTAGCAGGGTCACAGCCTGTAATTGTTGACTCTTTTCTGTTGCCTTCTGGTTTCAGTTCTCGTGTGGCTTTGCCTGGTTACTTTGGTGACTGCCATCATGGTGAGGGGGTGGCCTGCATGTTGCAGACTTCAGATGATCTGTTTTTTTTTAATTTCCTTTGTATTAGGGGTGTTTAAAATTTTTTAATACAGAATATCTGTAGTGAAATTGTGTACAGTGAGACTCTTTGGCGTCACCCTGAGTGTTGTACAGACAAGATGCCAAAAGTCATGCGTTGTACTGCTATAGGTGTTGATGTCACTTGGAAGTGAAATTTACAAACTGTCAGGTTTTGTAAATTTTTTGTGTATAAAATCCGCTTCATGAACGTTCAAGATACTTGTTCCCGATCATGCTGTGTAATTCGAAATGTTAATGAAATCCTAACATACAGGCTCATTATTCTGTACAGAAGAATTGGCAGAATTTATTAATAAAACGGTCTGCAGGTTTTTAAACTTTGTCCTTTTCATCTTGCATTCATTGCTGTGTTTTTGTTGCTGAAGTGGAACCCTTGTTGACTTTGAGCAGTTTTCTCCAAGTAAGTTTCTCTGTGCTGAAGGGACATGTATGTCCTAACGACAATTAAAAAAAGGCCATTTGCCCCATCTTCATTACAGGATAAACTGGAATTTTAGGACCACTGTGATACGCTTAGCATGTAAATAAATTGGTGGCTGAGCTACCCCAGTGTTGTGGTCAGGGTACTGCAATGTGATAACTCAAAATAAAGTTATCAGGGTACAATAATTGTGCTCCATCACAAGGAGAGTATTAGGTTCAGCAGTGCATCTCTGGCACTGTATAATAGCATATAAACAATGGATGTGCATGATTCCCTCCAAAGCTCACCATTCTTAATTTTGACATGGATTTGCCATTTAATGAAATTACATAGAGATGAGACCATGAATATAAAATAATATTTGAAACCAACTGGCACCTGAAAGTAATTTTTAAATTGCTTGAGGATATGATGTTTACTTCGATAGCATCCACTACATGCAGCATAGTGTCTCCGGTCTACCACAGCCCCACCATGACTTTAATGTGATAGCAGTTCATGAAATGATGTACAGCAATTTTATTGGAACAATATATCACTCAAAATATTACATGCCTAATTGCGGAGTCATCAGGACGGGTAGCTGCATTTCACATAACTCTCGAAACATAAAGTGTCTTCCACTCCCAATCAGTGCAGAAGATAAGGCTGAAGCATTTGCAGCAATCTGCAGCCAGAAGTGTCAAGTTGGGTGATTCATCTGTGCTCTCTAACGAGAGAGACTGTGAGCCTAATCAAAAAGAAAAAGGAAGCATTTATCAAGGCTAGGAGGCTGGGAACACACGAAGCAAGGGTGGAATACAAAGCAAGTTG
>NC_063346.1:52131542-52172879 GCF_021869965.1 Rhincodon typus
AGGAGGCTGGGAACACACGAAGCAAGGGTGGAATACAAAGCAAGTTGAAAGAAACTTAAGCAAGGAGTCAGGAGGGATAAAAGGGGTCATGAAAAGTCATTGGCCAACAGGATTAAGCAAAATACCAAGGCTAAAGAGCAAGAGGGTAGTCAGGGAGAGGGTTGGCCCACTCAAGGACATGGAAGGGAATTTATGTGTGGAGCCAGAGGGAAGGGAATTTATGTGTGGAGCCAGAGGAAATGGATGAGGTATTAAATGTGTACTTTGCGTCAGTATTCTCCATAGAGAAGGACTTGGTGGATGATGAGTCTGCGGAAGGGTGTGTAGATAGTTTGGATCATGTTGAGATCAAAAGGGAGGAGGAGGTATTGGGGGTCTTGAAAAACATTACGGTAGACAAGTCCCCAGGGCCTGATGGGATATACCCCAGAATACTGAGAGAGGCAAGGGAGGAAATTGCTGGGGCCTTGAGAGAAATCTTTGTATCTTCGTTGGCTACAGGGGAGGTCACAGAGGATTGGAGAATAGTCAATGTTGTTCCTTTATTTAAGAAGGGTGACAAGGATAATCCAGCTAATTACAGGCTGGTGAGCCTTATGTCAGTGGTAGGGAAATTATTGGAGAGGATTCTTCGAGACCGTATTTACTCCCACTTGGAAATAAGTGGATGTATTAGCGAGAGGCAACATGGTTTTGTGAAGGGGTGGTCATGTCTCACTAACTTGGTTGAGTTTTTGAGGAAGTGACGAAGATGATCGATGAGGCTAGAATAGTGGATGTTGTCTACATGGACTTCAGTAAGGCCTTTGACAAGGTTCCTCATGGCAGGCTGATAAAGAAGTAAAGTCGCACGGGGTCAGAGATGAGCTTGCAAGATGGATAAAAAACTGGCTTGGTCATAGAAGACAGAGGGTTGCAGTGGAAGGGTGCGTTTCTGAATGGAGGGCTGTGACAAGTGGCATTCCTCAGGGATTAGTGTTGGGATCTTTGCTATTTGTAATAAATATAAATGATCTTGGAGGAAAATGTAACTGGTCTGATCAGTAAGTTAGCCGATGACACATAGGTTGGTGGAATTGCAGAAAGTGACGAGGACTGTCAGAGGATACAGCTAGATGCAGATCGGTTGGTGACTTGGGCAGAGAGATGGCAGATGGAGTTTAATCTGGAAAAATGTGAGGTAATGCATTTCGGAAAGTCTAATCCAAATGGAGAATATACAGTAGGTGGCAGAACCCTTAGGAGTACTCATAGGCAGAGGGATCTGGGTGTACAGGTACAGAGGTCACTGAAAGTGGCAACGCAGGTGGACACGGTCGTCAACATGGCATACAGCATGTTTGCCTTCATCAACCGAGGCATTGAATTTAAAAATTGGTAGGTAATGTTGCAGCTTTATAGAACCTTAGGCCGCATTTGTAATATTGTGTTCAATTCTGGTCGCCACACTACCAGAAAATGTGGTGGCTTTTGGAGAGAGTACAGAAAAGATTTACCAGAATTTTGCCTGGTATGGAGGGCATTAGCTATGAGGAGAGGTTGGAGAAACTTGGGTTGTTCTTACTGGAACAATGGAATTTGAGGGACGACCTGATAGAGGTCTACAAGATTATGAAGGGCATGGACAGACTGGACAGTCAGAGGCTTTTTCCCAGGGTGTAAGAGTCACTTAGTAGGGGCATAGGTTTAAAGTGTGAGGGGCAAAATTTAAAGGTGGTGTATGAGGCAAGTTTTTTTTGCACAGAGGGTGGTGGGTGCTTGGAACTCGCTGCTGGGGGTGGTAGTGGAAGCAGATACTATAGTGATTTTTAAAGGGCGCCTTGACAACTGCATGAATAGGATGGAAATAGAGAGATATAGTCCCCGGAAGGGTAGGGGATTTTAGCTGTGATGGGCAGCATGTTGCTGCAGGCTTGGAGGGCCAAAGAGCCTATTCTTGTGCTGTAATTTTCTTTGTTCTGGGAAGTGCAAGTGTTGCTTCACCTGGAAGATATGTTTGGGCCCTTGGATACTGGGGAGGGAGGAGGTAAATGGGCAGGTGTTATACTTTTGCCGGTTGCATGGGAAGGTGCCATGGGGCTGTGGGAGGGGTATTGCGGGTGAAGGAAGAGTGGACCAGGGTGTCCAGGAGGGAACGGTCCCTGCAACAGGCATACACAGGAGAGGAGAGGAGGGGAATATGTGTCTAGTGGTAGCATTCTCACTGGAGGTGGCAGAAATGCCGTCTGATGGTCTTCTGGATGCGGACGCTGGTAGGATGGAAAGTAAGGACAATGGGAGCCCTATCGCTGTTACGGGAGGGAGGGGGGGGGGGGCGGTGAAGGTGGAAGCGTGGGAGATGGGTCGGGCCCTGTTGACAATGGTGCTGGGGAATCCTTGGTTGAGGAAGAAAGTGGACATTTTGGAGGCTCCCTTGTCAAAGTTGGCCTCATCTGAACATATGTGACAGATGGAGGAACTGATAGAATGGAAGGAGTCTTTACAGGATGCAGGGTGCGAGGACGTATAATCCAGGTAGCTGTGGGAGTCAGTGGGTTTATAGTGGATATTAGTGGCCAGTCTATCCCCAAAAATGGAAATAGATGTCGAGGAAGGGAAGGGAGTAGTCAGAGATAGACCAGGTGAAAGTGAGGGCAGGGTGGAAATTGAAAGCGAAATTGCTTCCAATCACTGATGCTTGATTTGGGTTCCTGAATTCATTATGGCCTTGGTCATAAAAATGGCTAAGTGAGCCAAAATCCGAAGGTGAGATGCTCTTGAAGTAAAGGCCACATTTAGCAGAATTAGAGTCAATGGGAATTGCATGTACATGGTGGGTGGCTGGGTGGGTGGGATCGGTTGGAGGCTGTTAGTTGTGGAGTCATACTGGGCATACAAGATGAGGGCTGCAGTTTTGGAGGTCAGTTTTCACAATTCAAGGCCATCACAGCTGGGGATCCTCACACTAATGCCCTAGACCCAACTTGCGTCTCCAGAATAAAGCTCCTGCTGTTTAATGCCTCGGTCTCCTGGGCCTCCTTGAAACTTGACATGAAGAAAACTGGCAGCAAGGATAAAAATTGCTTCGAGATCTACCAGGTGAATTCATCAATTAGTTAAACAAAAGAAAAATTGTGGTGCTTACTGCAGATCCTGGAGGCACTTGAATGAAAAAAGAAAGCAAAATGTCATCGCTGTATCAAAATCAGCCAAAAACAATTCACCCCAGGGAAGAGTTGAACAATGCAGAAGAAGCTCACCATGTGCTCCATCCTGAAGAAACAGAGTAATGAGTACAATGGAGTGAAATGTTGTCATTGGTGGGAGTGTAGGCATAAAAAGAAACAGAAAGCCTAAGGAAGAAGTGAGATAGCATAACATTTTTGTGGTACATCATGCTACACGGGCCCTTCCCATTTAATAAAAAAAGGTGGGAAATTTTGGTGCTGTAGGACTGAATGATGAAAATGCAGAGAGCTGGAATTCCCACACAAACAGATTCTATTATTTTGTTCAAGCAAATAAAATTTAAGCTTGTATAGTCACCTGTGCATTCCTGAGTGTTAAGGGGTGTAAAACTTTTAATCTCCACGAGACGTGTGATACAGCTAGAGAAGTCTAGTTCCAAAACCTAAGAAATTGTAGAAGTCCTCTAGAACGATTTTTCACCAAACCATTGGTGATTGCTGAAAGGGCTCAGATTCCACAAATACAACCAGCATGAAGGTGCATTTATTTCCCAGTTTGTAGAAATTTTAGAGAAGTTAGAATTCTGCGACAACTTAACTGATGCTGTTGGAGACTGGTGTTAGGTTTAAGATGCGAAGCAATTCAGAAGAAATTACTGATGGAAAGGAACCGAGACATAAAGCACTGGAAATAGTAGTCTCGATGGAACTAGCAGCCGAGAGCATGAGGGTTCACAAGTAGATACCAATGCAGCCTCAAAACTGCTGTCAGTATGTAGAAACAGGTCATACAGCAGCACGTTGTTGGTAAAATGAAGTTGTGTGTAGAAAATGTGGCAAAAAAATGGCACATTAAATAGGTGTGTTAAGGAATAAGCATGAACAACGCAGCAAAACTACAGAAACCAAAGAGTAGCAAGAAAATCTACATGGAACAAAAACGGAAAGAGAAAAGTCCAGAAACTCAGTCCAAAGAGGAGCTGTTATTAAAGTGGCCATTACTGGCGGCACCAATCTGTAGTGGGTCACTCCTTTCCTGAATAGCAAACTTGTAGGAATGGAAGTGGAGCAGTGGTTTCATTGATACCTCTAAGTGTATCAGAAGTAGCTGAGTCACATTGCGCTGCAATCCTCAAAAATTGTACTAAGGAACATACACAGGCAAAGTGGTGCCTTTTAAAGGGTTGTATCAATGTAAATGTTCAGTTACATAGTAAGTCTGAAGAATTGTCCTTGCATGTTATCAAATGAAATTTTCTAGCTTTATTGGTAAGAAAGTGAAAAATCAAGGTCAACCGGGCTGAAGTAAATTGCTTATCAGATTCTGAGACCAATCTATCTCAAAATCTAAACAAACATGCCTTTGTTTTCAGTGGCGATCTGGAAAGCCTGGAAAACTGTGCAAATTGAAAATTGAGGATCAGAATCAAGTTAAATGTTGCAAGGCTACATCAGTGCCTCATGGAATCTGATCATGTGTTGAGGCAGAATTAGAGAAGCTGGACAAGACTGGAGTCCTTCAACCTGTCAATGTGCGTGATTGCACCATGCCTGTTGAACCAGTGATGAAAAAAGATGGATCAGTATCTATCAGTGGTGACTTTAAAGTCATTATTAATCTGATGGTGTGCTGATCCAGTAATCACTGGCCTATTTGGTGAATTAGCTGGAGGTCATCTTTTCAGTTAAATATACCTTAGTTAAGACTATGATGTAGATCCTGAGTAACAGAAATACTTCACAATTGTAACACATAAAGGAATATTCAAACACAAGAAACTTCCATTTAGAATCATACCTGCACCTGTGTTATTCCAATGTGTCGTAGACTAGATTTTAATTGGATTGGAAGGAGTCTGGTGTTACATGGATGATGTTTTAGTCATAGGGAGAAACACAAAAGAGAATCTCTACAATTCAGATGCTACTCCCTCAGAGTGAGGAAAGACAAATGTGAATTTTTTTTATATCTTCCATTGAATATTTAGGCCATGCCTTTGACGCTAAGGGACTGCATGAGTCACTTTCAAAAGTAAAAGCCACAACTGAGGCACCAGCACTTAAAAATGTAACCAACTACCATCTTTTTGGGCTTGCTAAAAATGGGTTTGTAGCAAATCTTGCAACTATTCTTGAACCATTACATAATTTATTATGCCAAAACAAGAATTCGAAATGGGACGATCAATGTGAAACAGGCTTTAGACAAACCAAAGAGAATTTACTAAAGTCAGAAGTCCTAACTCATTTTGACCCGAAGTTACCATTACAACTAGCATGCAATGCACTACCAAATGGAGTGGGAGCAGTTGGTTCTCACGGAGTACCTAGTGGTGAAGAGAAGCCAATAGGTTTTGCATTAAGATTGTTAAACAAAGCAGAAGTGAACTATGTACAGATAAAGAGGCTCTTGGAATTCATTTTGGGCATTAGACGATTCCGTTAATATCTGTACGGCCAAGAACTTATTCTACTAACAGACCATCAACCACAATATTTGGGCCTCATATCTTACCAACTTATTGTTGAATATATGATTGTAAATATTGGGAATGTTTTCACTGCAGGAACTGCTGACGTAAAGGGGGAAGGATGTGCATTTGTGTAAGTATGATGGACTGTTATTTTTGAGTCCTATCACATGATGTAATATCAATGTCAAAATATCATAAATTTTGCATTTTTAAACTTTTTGACAACTTTTCCATTAAAACTTCCTTTCTGTCATTTTTGTTTGAGACATGAAACTGAATATTTGTCTGCCTCCAGAAATGAATCTCAAAAGATCCCCTGGCACAGTATGGAAAAGAGTAGCACAGTCCATTCAGTCCCTCCAGTCTGATCATCTCCCTCAATGCCATTTTCTCTCACTATCTCCATTTACTTGACACCATTCGTAACTAGAAGTCTATCAAACTCTGTCTTGAAATTAATGACTGATTTTCCACAGCCATCTGGGATGGAGAATTCCAAAGATGCACCACCTTCTGTGTTCAGTTAATTAATGTCCATGTTGATAAAATGGCTTTTCCCTCTGTATTTACGAGTGATGTTTCTGTAGTGCCTTGGTTTTGCCTCCTCAGCCTAAGCAAGTCATGTGGTCCAACTAATTCTCTCCATTTTGTTACAATTCCTTGAAAAACTGCAAAACTGATAACAAAATCAATGTCTGCAACTATTTTACATACAAACTAATGAATTTAGGATTCCAAAGGCATTGTACTGTTTTGGTGTGACTATGATGAGACAGATTGAAAACATTGAGGTACTGCCACATTGTGACAGCCCAAACAGTATCCTGCTTAACTTCCAGTTATGCACACTTTAAGGTAAATTAATATTTTTTGGTCCTAGGCCCAACCACCTTCAGCTGCTTCATTAATGACCTTCCCTCCATCATAAGGTCAGAGGTGGGGATGTTCGCCGATGATTGCACAATGTTCAGCACCATTCGTGACTTCTCAGATACTGAAGCAGTCCATGTTCACATGCAACAAGATCTGGACAATATCCAGGTTTGGGCTGACAAGTGGCAAGTGACATTCGCACCACACAAATGCCAGGCTATGACCATCACCAATAAGACAGAATCTAATCACCGTCCCTTGACATTCAACGGTGTTACCATCACTGAATCCCCCAGTATAAACATCCTGGGGGTTACCAGTGACCAGAAACTCAACTGGACTCACCACATTAACAGAGTTGCTACAAGAGCAGGCCAGAAGCTGGGAGTACTGTGGCGAGTAACTCACCTCCTGACTCCTCAAAGCCTGTCCGCCATCTACAAGGTACAAGTCAGGAGTGTGATGGAATACTCCCCACTTGCCTGGATAGATGCAGCCCCAACAACACTCAAGAAGCCACAAAGCAGCCCACTTGATTGGCACTACATCCACAAGCATTCACTCCCTTCACCACTGATGCTCAATAGCAGCATTGTGTACTATCCACAAGATGCACTGCAGAAATTCACCAAAGACCCTCAGACAGTACCTTCCAAACCCATGACCACTTCCATCTCGAAGGACAAGGGCAGCAGATATACGGGAACACCACCACCTCCAAGTTCCCTTCCAAGCCACTCGTTATCCTGACTTGGAAATATATCGCCGTTCCTTCACTATCGCTGTGTCAAAATCCTGGAATTCCCTCCCTAATAGCATTGTGGGTCAACCCACAGCAGGAGGACTGCAGCGGTTCAAGAAGGCAGCTCACCACCACCTTCTCAAGGGCAACTAGGGATGGGCAAGAAATGCTGGCCAGCCAGCAACGCCCACATCCCATGAATGAATAAAAAAAATTACCAGGAGGGAAGAACTCAGCAAAAGCCGGTGCTGTTCTAACCTGCAGAAATCTTTGTTTACAGTTTATCTTCAAAAAAAGGAATGTAAAGTGTGCTAACGGAGAGAAGACACATGACAGCAAAATGAAAAGGAAATACTCAATAGTAAACTCAAAATCATTATTTCTCCAAGAACAATTCCAATCCAGCCTCTACACTTAATTGAAATCCTTTCGCCCCTTGTAAAATTTGCTTTGATCTTGGAAAGGACCATTAATGTTTAACAAAGCAATCTGACTACCGAATTCTCAAAATTATGCCACAGGAACCCACTTTTAAACAAGCTCTATTTGGAGTGAAGTTAAACCAACCATGTTGCGTAAATGATACTGTATCTTACCATGTTTTCCTCCATAAACTCAGTTGTACTTTCTACTCACCAGCAAACTACCCTCCCTGCCTGAGAGTTACCTGATCTTATGAAATTTGGAAGGTTTTGTTTTATGGTGGAGGGAAAGCAACGAAATGGCCGAGTGTTATTATCACTGGATTGTTAATCCAAAGACACAGGTAATGTTCTGGGGATAACAAAGTGTGGAGCTGGAGGAACACAGCAGGCCAGGCAGCATCAGAGGAACAGGAAAGCTGATGCCTCCTATGATGCTGCTTGGCCTGCTGTGTTCATCCAGCTCTACACCTTGTTATTTCAGAATTTCTGTGTTCTTCCAGCTCCACACTTTGTTATCTCTGACTCCAGCATCTGCAGTTCTTGCTATCTTAATGTTCTGGGGACGCAGTTTAGTTCCTACCTTGCCTGTTGGTGGACTTTGAATTCAATAAAAATCTGGAATTAAGAGTCTAATGATGACCATGAATCCATTCTCGATTGGTCGGTGGGGGGTGGGAGCCACTGGATCACTAACTTTTTTTTTGAACGGAAACTGCTTTCCTTACTTGGTCTGGCCTACATTTGACTCCAGATCCACAACAATGTGATTGACTCTTAACTGTTCACTGGGCAGTAAGATCAGGTAGTAAATACAGGCCTAGTCAGTGACAACCTCATCCCGTGAATGAATAAAAAAGTTCATTCACTTTTCTTAGGAACGATCTAAAAGGTATGCCACAATCTTCCAGAATTTACTTTAATTCTCCTTAGTATTTTCAGCCAATCATTGAGGGCTAAACTATCATGATCCTTCCAGTAACTTTTAGCTGAGTGATCCTCCAATTTGTCTTGACAGACCTCATGGCTACCAACTGCTCAGTTCCTTGTCTGGATTTGGACATGTCATTGTTTTTTCCCCTCAGACCACTTCTACAGCTTCTGTTCAGCTGTTTCCAGGTTAACTATTCATGCTTTGCTTCCACTTCACACAATCTAGTCGACTGCTTTCGCTGCTCACAGAGTAGTCTCCTCTACACTGGGGAAACAAAGCGTAGACTGGATGACCACTTCACAGAACACCTACGTTCTACCTGCAAAAATGACCCCGAGCTTCCAGTTACCTGCCACTTAACATGCCACCCTGTTCCTGGCTAATATCTCTCTCAGGCTTGCTGCAGTGCTCCAGCGAAGCTTAGCGTAAGCTGGAAGAACTATTCATTATCCGCTTGGGGACCCTGCAGCCTTCTGGACTCAATATCAAGTTCAATAACTTTAGGGCTTGAACTCTGCTATGTCGGTTGCCCCCTCCTCCACACACCAGGCCTTATTATCACATAGTCTGCTGTTACACACAATCTATTGTCAGCCACTAACAGTCTCCATTAACAGCTATTCACCCTCCTAGCCAGACTGTTATCCACTCCTTTGTCTGTCCAACTGTTCTTCCCTCTTTTGGGCTCTATTCCCACCTATCGTTTACTCCTTAACCCCACCACCCAACCCCACCCTATCTTCTGCATAAAAACCAACAATTTCCTAGCTACCATCAGTTCTGAGGAAGGGTCACCGAACCTGAAACATTTAACTCTTGAGTTCTTTTCACAGATGTTGCCAGGCCTGCTGAGCCTTTCCTGCAATTTCTGTTTTTGCAACTATTCATGCCGACTGCTTTCTGCCCCAAGATACTGGCAGTACCACTTGACTCCTCCTTACAGTTGCAAACTAGAACAATTCTTCCAGCTACTTTTCTTTCCCAAAATCCAAACTAAACTATCTGCTTCTGTCAGAAAACACAAACATATTCCCAATTCCTCTGCCTTTGCCGCATCTGCTCCCAAGATAGAGCATTCCAGTCGCAGACATCCCAGATGTCCTCCTACTTCAAGGACTGTAACTTCCTCCCTCTGGTGATTCATAATGCCCTTAACCACATCTCTTGCATTTCCTGCACTTCTGCCCTCAAACCCCCTCCTCCAATGAAAATAAGGACAGACACCCCAGGTCTTCACATACCACCGCACCAACCTCTGCATCCAGCGCATCATCCTCCATCACTTCCCCCATCTACAATCCGACCCCACAACCAAAGAGATATTTCCCTCCCCACCCCATATGCCTTCTGTAGGGACTACTCACTCTGCGTCTCCCTCGTCCCCTCCACATTCCCCACCAACCCCACCACACCGGGCACCTCTCCCTGCAAATGCAGGAGTGCTGCCCCTACACCTCCCCTCTCACCTCCGCCAAAAGCCCCAGACAATCTTTCCAAATTCAACAGGGTACATCCTCCACCTGGTTGACTGTATCCGTTGCTCCCGATGTGGTCTCCTCTACATCGGTGAGACCAAGCGCAGACTCAGTGACCACTTTGCGCAGCATCTGCGCTCTGTATGCTACAACCAACAACACTCCTCTCCCACTGCCTGGGTGACATGTCCATCCTGGGCCTCCTCCAGTGCCACAATGATGCCACATGCAAACTGGAGGAATAACACTTCATATTCCGCCTCAGGAGCCTACAGCTTGCTGGTGTCAACATAGATTTTACTAGTTTCAAAATCTTCCCCAACTCCAACATCATCCCATCTCCAATCCTCCCTCTCATCCCCACATCCTTGACCTGTCGCAACCTGTCCATCTTCTTTCCCACCTATCCGCCCCACCCTTCCCATGATCTATCTCCACAAGCCCCTACCTGCATCCACCTATCACCACCCCACCTACCTTCCCCCAGCCCCACCCCCTCCTCTCCCTATTCATTTCTGAGCTCCCTTCTACCTCCCCAGTCCTGACGAAGGGTGTAAAATTGATACATTGACTTTCCTGCTCCTCTAATGCTGCCTGACCTGCGTTCTCCAGCTCCACTCTGCACTGACTCTGACTCCAGCATCTGCAATTCCTTCTAACCAAGTTTCCACTTGAAACCTCTGTGGTAGTCTGGCATGCTTTGGGATGATTAATTTCCATCTCTTAATTGATTTTTAACTTTTTCTTTTTCACTGAATGGCTAGCTGTTAGCTTCTTTATAGATACGCTGGCTCAACTTCGAGATCCAGAACTTTAACATTGATAATTAACATGGATTAGCTCATAATTGCAATTAATGTCAAGCTTGTTGAGAGTGCATTCATTTCAGTCTTGCTTCTAGTTTCAGCATACAATTATAAAAACATTCAGTTATAGAGTCATAGAGATATACAGCACAGAAACAGACCCTTCGGTTCAACTCATCCATGCTGACCAGATATCCTAAATTAGTCTAGTCCCATTTGCCAGCATTTGGCCCATATCCCTCTAAACCCTCCCTATTCATACACCCATTCTGATGTCTTTTAAGGGTTGTAATTGTATCAGCTTCCACCACTTCGTCTGGCAGCTTATTCCTTACATGCACCACCCTCTGCATGAAAAAGTTGACCCTTAGGTCCCTTTTATATCTTTCCCCTCTCACCTTAAACCAATACTCTCTCGTTTTGGACTCCCTCACCCCTAGGAAAAGACCTTTTCTACTTACCCTATCCATGCTCCTCATGATTTTATGAACCTCTCTAAGGTCATTCCTCAGCTCCGACACTCCAGGGAGAATAGCCCCAGCCTATTCACCCTCTCCCTATAGCTTAAACCCTCCAACCCTGGCAACATCCTCATAAATCTTTTCTGAACCCTTTCTAGTTTCACAATGTCGTTCCTATAGAAGAGAGGCCAGAATTGCAGCAATACATCAAAAGTAGCTGAAACAATGTCCTATATAGCTGCAACATGACTTCTCAACTCCTATATTCAATGCACTGACCAATAAAGGCAAGCATACTAAATGCCTTCTTCACTATCCTATCTACCTGTGACTCCACTTTCAACAAACTATGAACCTGCACTCCAAAGTCTCTTTGTTCAGCAACACTCCCTAGGACCTTACCATTAAGTGTATAAGTCCTGCCCTGATTTGCCTTTCCAAAATGCAGCACCTCCCATTTATCTCAATTAAACTCCATCTGCTTCTCCTCAGCCTATTGGTCCATCTGATCAAGATACCATTGTACTCAGGTAACTTTCTTTGCTGTCCATGACATCTTCAATTTTAGTGTCATCTTAGTGCAAACTTACTAACCATACCTCCTATGTTCACATTCAAATCATTTATATAAATGACAGAAGCAGTGGCACACGGCCGGTCCAGCAATCTCCCTTCCCTTGCTTCCCAGAGTTCTAGGGTACACCTGATCAGGTCCTGTGGATTTATCCACCTTTATGCATTTTAAGACGTTGAATACGTCCTCCTCTGTAATATGGACATTTTACAAGATGTCGCTATTTATTTCCCCACGTTCTCCATCGTCCATATCCTTCTCCACAGTAAACACTGAAGCAAAATATTCATTTAGTATTTCCCCCATCTCCTACGGTTCCACACATAGGTGGCCTTGCTGATCTTTAAGGGGCTCTATTCTGTCCCTAGTTACTGTTTTGTCCTTAATGTATTTGTAGAATCCCTTTGGATTCTCCTTAACCCTATTTGCCAAAGCTATTTCATGTTCACTTTTTTCCCTCCTGACTTCCCTCTTAAGCCTTTGTACTCTCTATCATATTTTTGAAGTCTTCCCACTTTCCAGCTGTCCCTTTACCTGTGAGCATTCGCCCCCCCAACCCCCCAATCAATTTTTTAAAGTTCTTGCCTAATACTGCCTAATAATAAAATTGGCCTTCCTCCAATTTAGAAATTTAACTTTTAGATCCGGTGTATGCTTTTCCATCACTTTTTTTAAAAACTACTAGAATATGGTCACTGGCCCCAAAGTGCTCCTTCACTGACACCTCAGTCACCTGCCCTGCCTTATTTCCCAAGAGTAGGTCAAGTTTCACACCTTTTCTAGTAGATACATCCACATGCTGAATCAGAAAATGTTCTTGTGCATACTTAACAAATTCCTCTCCTTCCAAGCCCTTAACACTATGGCAGTCCCAGTTTATGTTTGGAGAGTTAAAATCCCCAACCATAACCACCCTATTATTCTCATAAGTAACTGAGATCTCCTTACAAATTTGTTTCTCAATTTCCTGCTGGCTACTGGGGGGTCTATAGTACAATCCCAATAAGGTGATCATCCCTTTCTTATTTCTCAGTCCCACCCAAATAACTTCCCTAGACATATTCCCCGGAATACCCTCCCTGAGTACAGCAGTAATGTTATCCTTAATCAAAAACACCACTCTCCCTCCTGTCTTGGGCCCCTTTCTATCCTTCCTGAAGCATCTATACCCTGGAACATGAAACTGCCACTCCTGTCCATTCCCGAGCCATGTCTCTGTAATTGGTATGGTATCCCAGTCCCACGTTCCCAACTATGGCCTGAGTTTATCTGCCTTACCAGTTAGGCCTCTTGCATTGAAATACATGCAGTTTAATTTATCAGTCCTACCTCATTCTCTGCTTTGTTCCTGCTTGCCCTGAGTTTGACTTACTCTTTTCCCAAATGTATCAGTCTCAGGCTGCTGTCTTTCCTCACTATCTCCCTGGGTCCAACCCTCCCTTAATAGTTTAAATCGTCCCGAGCAGCTGCAGCAAATCTCCCCAGGAGTATGTTAGTCCTCTTCCAATCCAGGTGCAATCCATCCTTCTTGTATAGGTCACCTCTATCCCAGAAGAGATTCCAATGGTCCAAAAATGTGAATCCTTCTCCCCTGCACCAGCTCCTCAGCCACACATCCATCTGCTCTATCCTCCTATTCCTATTCTCACTAGATTATCCTTGAGGACCTCCTAACTTCTGCCTAACTTTCTATATTTTCTCCTCAGAATCTTGTCCTTTTCTCTTCCTATGTAATTAGTTCTAATGTGTACAACAACCTCCTGCTGATTCCTCTCACCTTTGAGAATATTCTGCACCCTCTCTGAGATATTCTTGATCCTGGCACCAAGGAGGCAGCTGTCGGCCGCAGAAATGTCTGTCTGTGCCTCTGTCTTGACAATCTCCTATTAAAATCGACCGCTTGGAACCTGGTGTACCCCTCGTTACATTAGAGCTAGTCTCGTTACCAGAAACCTGGCTGTCAGTGCTATAAAGATAACAAGGTGTAGAGCTGGATGAACACAGCAGGCCAAGCAGCATCAGAGGAGCAGGAAGGCTGACGTTTCGGGTCGAGACCCTTCTTCAGAAATCAGTCAGTGCTACATTCCCCTAAGAGTCTATCCCCTACATTTTCCAAAAGAGCATGCTTGTTTGAGATGTGGATAACCACAGGAGACTCCTGCACTACCTGCCTCCCTCTCCTACCTTTCCTGGAGGTCACCCATCTACCTGACTATATTTTCACTTTACGTCCCTTCCTGCAACTGCCATGCCACACCCCCAGCTCCTGTAAATTCCTCATTCCCCCAAATGCTGCTCCAACCAATCCATGCAATCTGATAGGATTCACAACCAAACACACTTCCTGCAGACATACTCATCAGTAACATGGAAACTCTCCCTAATCTCCCACATTGGACAGGAAGAGCACATCACTCCACTAAAGGCCAACTTTGCACCGTAAGAATCTATAGACCCAGAAAATAGCACAGTCTTACTGCTCTGGAAACACTGCTCCAGGCTAACTTAGTAATCAGGAGACACACCTCAATAATAACATACAATCAAAAAGAACCCACTCCACTCACTATTGTAGATTTACAAAAAAAGCTAGCCACTTAGCTGCTCCCCTGCTGAGGTCTCCCCACACAGAGTTTCTCCAAGGTCAGCTGTGAATTTCACTGTTTGTTTATTTTTCTTAGAGAACTCCAATGTCCACAGGTACTTGAAATCAAACAGCAGAGGCAGTAGCTACGAAAGCTCACTGCTGGGTCAGAGAGCAGTGTAGGTTTCTTTCTTAGTTGATTCCCTTTGCACCATGTGGTCACTGCCTAAATCTCCCATCCTCCTTTTTTAAAGAGCTGTTGTTTTGATATTTTCCCTCAAAGTTCCAAAACAATGCAACAGCTTATAAAACAGTAATTACTGCTCCTAGAATTGGAAGAAATCACCTCCAACATTGAAAATACCTCAAAAAAGGAGCAGCTCTTACAGCCACAAATTTTTCCTGTCTTCCATCTTTTTGTGAATTAAATTTTTGTAAATTGAAATGTTTCATTTACGAATGAAATACAACACTTTCCAGTAAACTTCGTCTGCACTGTCCCTAAAATCTTTCCAAAAAAATCTGGTGCCCATAATTTAACACAGTGCTCCAACTGAGTTCTAACCAGCAATTTATAGAGTTTTGGCATGACTCTCTTGCTCTTGTACTTTTGTCTGATAATAATGTTTAGGATCCTAAATGCATTTGTACAGTCTTCTCATAGTCATATAGTCACACAGCATGGAAACAGACAGTTCAGTCCCACTAGTCCATACTGACCAGGTTCCCAAACTAAACTAGTCCCATCTGGCTGTGTTTGGCCCATATCCCTCCAAACCTTTCCTATCCATTTACTTATCCAAATGTCTTTTAAACACTGTAACTATACCTGTATCCACCACTTCCTCTGGCAGTTCATTCCACACATGAACCATTCTCTGTGTAAAAAAGTTGCTCCATGTCCTTTTTAAATCTTTCCCCTCTCACCTTAAAAATATGCCCCAAAGCTTTGAACTCTCCCACCTTAGGGAAAAGACCTTTTCTATTCACCTTATCTATGCCCCTCACAATTCTATAAACATCTAAAAGATCAGCTCTCAACCTTCTGCATTCCACTGAAAAAAGTCTCAGCCTATCCAGCCTATTTTAATAACTCAAACCCTCAATTCCTGGCAACATTCTGTAAATCTTTTCTGAACCCCATCCAGTTTAATAATATCCTTCCTATAACAGGGCGACCAGAACTGGACACAGTACTACAGACGAGGCCTCACCAAATTGTTCTGCCGCCTTCAAAGATTTGTGTACATGGACTTCCAGGTTTCTTTGTCTGAGCATTTCATTTAAAATGCTAGCTTTTTAATAATACCATCATTTTTATGACTAAAATGAAATATTAAATACTTCAGTACAAAAGTTCATTTGCCTTGTCTCTCTCCATTTCACCAGTCTTTCCACCCTGATGTCTACCACTATTCTCCTTGACTGTTTCATTTTAATTTTTTTAATCATTTGCAAATTTTGACTGATGTTCTGTGTAACAAAGTCTAGATTATTATACACCAAACAGAGCAGGGTCCCAATACTGATCCCTGGGGAACAACTCTGCAAATCTTCCTGTTAGACTGGTCCCCTACCTGGTTATAACTAACTTGAGCTCACCTAAAACTCTGCTTTCTGCACCCAAACGTAGATCAAATGTCTTCATCTGTCATCTATCTACTTGCTGACCAACTATGGCTGCTGATCTGCAAACACTTCAACTTTAAAATTCTTGTCGTAAAATTCCTTCGCGGATTAGCTCCTTCCAATGTAAGTAAAGTCCTCCAACCAAACAGCCCTCTAAGCTATCTTCACACTTTGATGTTGAGCCTTCCCTGATTTTAATCATTCCAACAATGGCAGCTTTGCCTCCAGCTGCCTGGGTCCGAAGTTCTACTTCTTCCTCCCTCTGACCGTTCTTATTCACGCAGATCTTTTGGAATGGTTCCAAAAGCTACTTTGACGACAAAACAAAATTTTTCACTGTACTCACGTACATGTGACAGCAATAAGTCAAATCAAATCAAATCAGGTGGACGTTTTAGTTCCCTGTTCTTCTCAAATAGCTCAATGTCAAATTTTGTTTAATAACTTGGACAGATGAGCCTTAAGAGTTTTCGTAACGTTGAAGGTGCTGTACAAATGCGAGTTGTGTTTAGTGTTAAATCCCCCTGTCACTGTTTTTCTGCTCAGTTGATAAGTCACCACCCTTGATGCAACTGTCAATCATCCTGTGCCGAGCCTGTGGGTGGAGTCTCTGATCACAGCTCCACGCACATTGGACAATGCTGGGAAGGGGCGGGGTTTGTGGTGGTACGTGATGACGTTGGTACGTTTGTTGCGTGCAGGTTAGGCCCGGCCTGGCTCGGCCGCTGGGATCCCCGCGATGCGTTCAGGGTCTGGGCTGTCGGCCACTGGCTAAGTCCGCCTGTGACGGGCTGGCGGAGAAACACGGCGTTGCCAAGAATCACGGCCTCGGCCAGTGAGCCGCGGGGGTTTGTTTCCTGGTGAGAGCGAAGCCAGCCCATAGGAGGCATCAGGTGGCCCGGTCTGGCAAAGGAAGAGGTCGGGGTCAGTGTGAAGGGCAGAGCCGGGGAGAGAAGACCAGGGGCGCCGCCGGCTTGGCAGCTTCGCGACTTTGGACCCTTGTCGCTGGAAGGAGCTCTGATCAGGGTTTTATTGATAAGCTGCTTGCCATCGTAAGGATGCCTTTCGGTCCCTTATCTCAATGCTGGACCTATCCTAGAACAGGTCACCAAATGCCAATGCCCTGACTTTTACCTGTGGCACTCCAAATTTTTCCTTTTCAGACGGTGATCCAGTTCCCTATTGAAAGCCTTAACTAATGCATTGCCGTTCCTAATTGTTTGCTTTGTGAGCAAGGTTTTCTTCTTGTCACTTTTTTTTCAGTTACGAGAAATATGTACCCTCTGGTTTGCAATTGTTCCACAAATGGGGATAGTTTTTCCCTATCTATCCTACTTAGACGGCTGATGATTTTGAGTACTTTATCAAATTTTCCCTCAACCTTTTTCAAGAAGAATAGTCTCAGCTTCTCTGGTCTTTCACCGTAACAGAAGTTCCTCATTGCTGGAACCGTTCATGTGAATCTTTTATATACTTTTTCTCATACCTTCACATCGTAAAGTGTGGCACCCCCAGTATCGGATGCAGTACTCTAGTTGAGGCACATCTAACATAACTTGTTTACTTTTGTATTTAGTGTTCCTGTTGATAAGGACGATATATATGCTTAACCAATGTCTCGACCTGCCTTGCCTCCATCAAAAATCGAAATACGTTGAGATCTTTCTGCTCCTGCAGCCTCTTCAGAATTGTGCCCTTTGCTTTACAATGCTTATGTTCTTCTTACAAAATGAACTTTGTAAACCATTCTCATAGATCACACATGTGATATCGTCTGTACGTTTTGAAATTGTGTTTTATATTCCTGATGCTGCATAAAGTTAACACAAATGAGGCTTACGTGTATTTTCACTTTCCGGGATTTTTATAGAGTTGGTCAATATCTCATAGAGCTGAGTTTGTAGCACATTGAAAGGTTTCTTTAGTTGAACACTTCATTTGGAGCATTGTATGGACTTGTTTTATTTTCAAATCCGCAATGTCCTCACTTCTCTCTACCTCTGTAACCTCCTCCAGTCTTCTAAACTGCAGGAGTTGCACTCCTCCAACATTGTCCAGTTCTTTTGCTCCACTAATGCTGGTCATGCATCAGCTTACAGTCAAG
This sequence comes from Rhincodon typus, assembly GCF_021869965.1. Lineage (NCBI taxonomy): Eukaryota > Metazoa > Chordata > Chondrichthyes > Orectolobiformes > Rhincodontidae > Rhincodon > Rhincodon typus. The sequence goes on from NC_063346.1 coordinate 52,149,788, forward strand.
AAATACTTCCTCACTCTTTCTTTTGAGACTCAATTTACTATCTTTCCAATTGCTCACGGCATTAGTGACATCACATTCTTTTTGAGTTCTGTGTCAGTGTTGTCCGATGATGTGCCAAGGGATGTTGTATTCAGTTAAAGTTGTAGAAATACAAGTTGTTCTTAGTCTGCATATCTGCCAGTTATCTTTTGCTATTTCAGATCTCATCTATCCTGTTGGCTGTTTTTTGGTGAACAATGAGGAGCTGCTCTGTAGCCAGGCGGAGTTGTCTTTGGGCTGAGATGTTCCCTTGGCTACTGTCCGATGTCATCTGCCCTCTGCAGCGCCATTTGCCCCGAAGCTGTCGGAGGGGAAGCTCAACAGTGCCTGTTTCGAATATGAGGCCGTTACCTTCCCAAGCTCATGTTGTGATCTGCGGAGGAGGGATTGTAGGGTCATCAGTGGCATATCACCTCTCCAAACTGGGCTGGACTGATGTTGTATTACTGGAACAAGGACGGTAAGTACTGATCAAAGGCATTCAAAGTGTTTGGAGAAAATATTTTCATTGTCTAATTCTCTAAAGATAGTTCACTTAATTTAAACAATGATAATTCTGATACCTTGAAGGGGGAGAGGTTGAAAAATTAGGCATGCAATCTGCCATACGGTACTTCAGTGTCATTATAACATTGTTTCTGCAGAAACAGGTTCAATTTGTCCTCTTGGGCTTTTGTAGACTTGCACCTGAGCAATACCTGCTTGAAATGAAGTAGGTGAAGTATGTTGGTGCTTATGGCAAATGTATTCTTCTTGGAATGGCAGGAACAAAATTAAAGTACATTGGATATTGAAAGGAAACTGTACATCATACACTCAATAGCACCAGTGCTTTATGTCATTTTTGTAATAATTCCAATTTAGATACTGCAGTGGAGATGAATTAAGAAGGAGGATGCAATTATAAATGCAAATCCACTCTTTCTGTCCAGAACTGCTGTCTGAGGATGTTATTTATGCAACATTCTATGTGCTTTGTAATTTCTAATCCTCTTCCCGATTTTGTGTTGTGTGTGGATGGTTTTGGAATGCGCATCAGGCCACCACCACCAAGCAATGTATCACAATGAGGAAATGGGAAACTGGCAAACTCGTCCTCCACCCCCACCCAACTCCAGCTTTTTCCCAGCCCTCCCATCATCCAGTGGGATTGAGGTCATTTCTGTTGCTGTCAGTGCTGTGATTGCCTTCCCTCTTTTTTCACCCACTCTGAGTTGATGACAAGAAACATTTTTTTTATTTTTAGCACATGGCTGAACCACTTCAATTAAACATGTTAATCAGATCAAAAATGAAGGCAAACTAATTCCAAGGTTTTCTTGAGTAAAATAAAGCAAAGTTTTATTAAACCAGAGATAACAAGGTCTGGAGCTGGATGAACACAGCAGGCCAAGCAGCTTTCCTGCTCCTCTGATGCTGACGTTTCGGGTCGAGATCCTTCTTCAGAAATGAGGGAGGGGAAGGGGATTCTGAAATAAATAGGGAGAGAGAGGGAGGCAGATAGAAGATGGATAAAGGAGAAGATAGGTGATTTTATTAAACCAGAGTTAGAGAAGAAAAACGTGACACATAATGCATAAACATCACCTAGGTATTTGCTTAAAAAAGAGGACTATGTCGAAGGCAGTGCAGGCTGTTGCAATTTACGTATTTTCTGAATTCTTGAGTTGTATGAGTGAAACCTGAGGTCCACTATTTAGTTTTGTTATTTTCTCAGAGCAGTGAAGCTTGCAGATAACCTTGACTTCTTGGCCAAGTGTTTTTTTTTCTCACTGGGCAATGACTTTTATGGTTGAGAGAGACAGGCAGAGAGAGAATCTCCCAATTTTTGCATACACTTTGGTTTGTCCTTATCCCCATCCTACTACCCGGAAATAGCTGTTGATATAGGTCTGTTTGTACATCACCAATCTGCTATTGTTTTTCCAAACTGCATTGTCTGCAGCTAATCTTTCAACTCAAAGTATAACTTCCAGAAAGTTGTGAATCAACTCTGATCTGAGTTTGTCTTTTTAGATTGATTAGATTGACAATCTCATCAGAGATGTTAGGATATACATCCAGGGCAGGTGAGATTTGAACCTGGGTCCCTGGCTCAGAGGTTGGGATACAATGCCACAAGAGTTCTTGCTGTCCTCCTTTGACATTGCTGATTTTTTCTCAGATTAATCCTCATTACCTGATGGTTTGACAAGCTTGGCTGAACTTTGTCAGTTGATCATAATAACTATTTAGTGTCAGTATTTATCCTTTGTTATACAGTTTGTAATCCATGAAGGTCTAATGTTTGAGACGTAAGCCATTCAACCCCTTGAGCCTGTTCCGCCATTTGATGAGGTCATGGCTGATTTGTGGCTTAATTCAATATACCAGCCTTTGGCTTGTATCTGATCCAGCATCTGCTGCAGTTTATGAAAGAAAATTCCACACATCAACTCCAATTTGTGCATGGAAGTGCTTCCTCATCTCTTCTAAATGTCCTGGTCCTAATTCCAAGACTACACTCTCTAGCTCCAGAAGAAAATTAGATCGTGGAAGTCAAATATTAACAGCCTATGTTTACATCATCCTAATTTGTTTCCATTTTCCTTATTAGACTTGTTAATATCCTAACTGAGAGTATATGGATTGAAGAAAATATCATGTAGTAGTGTTCTGTACAACAAAATTTGTTTTAACTGGCACCTTATGAAGCAGCACTCTCGATAAACTGGCAAAAATTGAACAACTCACACTGGAAATTTTACTGTATTATCATGATCTCTGTGATGTCCAAGTAGTCAGTTGAGGGTGGGAGAGAATTAGATTTAGATTTAATAGCATGTGTGCTGAAGTACAGGGATACTGGAGTACAGTGAAAAGCGTACAGTGTCGCCACTCCTGGTGCCATTTTAGGTACAAAGGTACCTAGGTACAGCATTTTGCGTACAAACTCAAAAAACAAGAAAATGAAATTAAAAATTCAATATTAAAGTCCTTCTTAGAATTAAGTTTAGAAAAAAGAAATGAAGTTCAACATTACACTGTCAGTAAGTTTTATTTAAGGCAAAGTTGCATTATTATTTAAGTGATTTATGCTGTAAATGAAGTATAACAGTGATGTGTATACCCCCTGCACTATGTTTCTGTTACTTGGTGTTGTGTTTTTACATTGATTATGTGGACCTCTTGATCAACCTGGCACAATCTTGGTCCCATAGGTACTGGTCCATAAAAAGTTTTGGTGTTATCAGATATGGGTGACCTCTTGTATGTACCATGGCACAGGTGTGAAGGAAGATGGCTGTGACAGATGTGATAATTCTAGCGTTTATGCCTGTATCATTTCCCTTGGTTTTGTTGACGTTAATAGGTTAGCCGCAGGAACTACGCGACTCTGTGGTGGTATCGTAAGCACGGTCAAGCACATCAGCATAGAAACAAAGATGGCTGACTATTCAAACAAACTTTATCAGCAGTTGGAGCAAGAAACTGGCATCCAGACAGGTAAGGGTTTTGAAATTGCTTCTTTTCTCTGTGGGTTAGATCATATAGGCACCATACCTTTTGATGTCTTGGGGAGGAGTGCTTCAGTAGGTCATAATTGATGAACTGGATTGACTGCTCACTTATCAAAGCACTTCAACTGTTTTAACAACAGGGATGAGTAAATTACATTTTTTTGGATGTTCAAATGAGTTGGTATTTAAAAGAGAATAATAGATTGCCAGTTTTGTGTTTGGGGAAGGGGGCGGTTTAACAGGTAATCTTGATAGATGAGTAATTAGTGCATTTAAAGACAGATCTAAAGTTTTTACATTGTACAATATACAATATTTCTGCTCACTCTGTTTCGACGGGGAGTGGTTACAATGTGTTTGTGTTTATGTTGGGGGGGTCTGGTTATGGTCTTTAAGTTGCCGTGTTTACTTAGGAAACAGTGTGTGTTACTATTGACCTGGAAAGGGTCAGTGTGGTGCTTGCCTGTCGACATGAGTGAACTTCAAACCATTCGATAAATAGGCTAAAGAGGCTTAAAATTATTTCTTACAAGTTTATATGAATTTTCAGTGATGCCTCAGTGGTGGCACACTGTCCTTTGAGTCACCCATGTTAATGGTTCAAGGCCCCCTCCAGATACTAGAGCGAAAGATTTGTGCTGAAACTCCAGTATATTGCTAAGGCTGTGCTGCACTGCTGCTCATGCTGTCTTCAGGATGAGAAGATAAAGCAATCTGTTTTCTAAGGAGAATGAAAGATGTCCAATGGAATGAAGATGAGCCATTGTTCTGGCCAATATGTATCCCTCAATAAGAGATTATTGGATTGTGGTTGCTTTTTTTCTTTGTGGAGTCTACAGTATGTGAGTTGACTGCAGATTCTCTCATATACCAATGCTGACTGCTTTTCAAAACGTATTTTGGCCGTAAAGTGCTTTACAGTGTCATAAAGTTGTGCCTTAATAAATGGAATTTTCTTTCTTTATAAGGAGAGAGGTTACAATGTTGCAGTTTACATGTGTATATGGGGTGGTTATAACATTTGCAAGTTGGGCATCATCAACGTGCACAATGAATGTGCGTCGATTTGCACCTTAAACGAGGTCTCCCTGTATTTACCAGGTTATATCCAGACTGGTTCAATCTCACTGGCTCATACTCAGGACAGGCTCATATCCCTGCGACGTCTTGTCTCACGATCACAGTAAGTAAAATTGGTTTCAGGCCTGTAAGAATTAATTTGAATTCCCTTTGGACAGTTCATTCTGTGATTTGAAGGAGACTTCATATTTATAACAGTTTGTTTATTTAAGTACAAGTGAGGTGTTACACAAAGTATTTGAGCTTCAGGGAGGCTGCACAAAGGAGCAGGGGATAGAAGGGCAGGTAGTCAGTCAAAAACAGACAGGTTCTTTGGAATTAATTCAAACTAATTTTTGCCCTCTTACACAGCAAGGATGAGTCTCTGACCGTTATGGAAGAGGCACAGGTGAAGTGAGGACCTCAAGACAGGCAGTCAGCATCACCTAGAGAAGCATGTGCATGGAGCATCCTGAGCTAGGCAGTCAGCATCAATGACAGAAAGACCAAGTGAAGCACCCAGAGACAGGCAGTTTGCAAAACCTAAAGGAGTGGGTGAGAGGGAGACCCATGGCAGGGAGTCAGCATCACCTAGAAAAATGGGTGAAATAAATCATAAAAAGATAAAACGAAAGGCTCTGTGTCTGAGTTCGTACAGCATTCATATTAGTAAGCGTGTTATACACATTGAAGTAAATAAACACAATCTCACAGCCATTACGGAGACGTGCTAAAACACGTCAAAGATAAGGTCCTGAATACGGAGGGGTATCTGATATTCAAAAATAATAGGAAGCTAAGTAAAGGTGGAAGAGTGGCATTTCAGCAATATTTAGAACTTCGTGAAGGAGACCGCTATGTAGAATTGGTTTGGATGGAAATGAGAAATAGTAGAAGAAAGAGTGGGAGTGTTCTACAGAACCCCTAAAAGTAACCACAATATGGGGGAGAAGTGTACACAAAAAAAAATTGAGTGCTTTTGCTGAAGGAGTGGCAATAGTCATGGCTGGAAACTGGAAAAATCAGGTGGCAAAAGTAGCGTTAAAGAGGAATGCTTATGAGAGAGTTTCTTAGAAGAGCACGTTTTGGAACAGACCAGGGAGAGTGAAATGTTAGAATTGGTGTTGTATATAATGTGACAGGGTAGATTAATGACCTCTGAGTTAACATGCTTCTCGGTAGCAGCAACTGCAATAAGGGTTGAATTTTATATCTAGTTTGGAAGGGAGAAAAATGGGTCTAAGACTGGTATGTTAAACCTAAATGAGAGTGACTAGGTAGATGTGAAAGTTGAGCTAGTTGAAGTGAATTGGCATTCTAAGTCAAGGGATTCATCAATGGAGACAGTGCCAGACACTTAAGGGAATATTTCAGAATAAATATATTCCTGCCATAAAGAATATTTGTTTGGGGAGACCCAACATCATGGTTAACTAAAAAAAAATTGAAGAAAACATCAAATTTAAAGAGAGTGTATTACTGCACAAAAATTTATTTCTTTTTCAGATCATTGGTCAGAATGTAAAGTAGAGAAAGACGATAAAAGATTAATCAAAAGTAAGAAATTAGAGAACGAGAGGAAGTTATCTCGGAATGAAAACTCAGATTGGAATAGGTTCTTCAGATCTATAAAAAGGAAAGAGTTAGTAAAGTGATTGTTGATTCTCTGGAGTGAGAATAAGTTAATATTGGACAATATGGAAGTAGTGAATGAAATGAACAAATATTTTCGCTTCTGTCTTCACTATATAGGATACAAAAACATTTGTGATAGTTATAAATCAGAAATAGATTCAAGAATCTAAAAATCATGAAATGGAGGAGGTGATGTCCTAGTGGTATTATCACTGCACTGTTAATCCAGAGACCCAGATAATGTTCTGGGGACCCAGGTTCGAATCCCACCATGGCAGATGGTGGAATTTGAATTCAATAAAAAAAATCTGGAATTAAAATTCTAATGATGACCATGAAACCATTGCCGGTTGTTGGGAAAACCCCATCTGGTTCACTAATGTCCTTTTAGGGAAGGAAATCTGTTAACCTTACTTAGTGACTCCATACCCAAAGCAATGTTGTTGATCCTCAACTGGCCTCTGTGCAATTAGGGATGGAAAGTAAATGCTGGCCTCGCCAGTGACACCCTCATCCCATAAATGAATCTTAAAAAAAGAAAGTGGAAGGGAGAGAGGGACTTAAAATTACAATCAAAAGGCAAGTGGTACTAAAGAAAATGATTGAGCTGGAGGCTGATGGAGCTCCAGGTCCAGGTCCAGAGTTTGCAAGATTCAGGAAAGGTTCCACTGGATGTGAAAGTAGCCACTGTAACACCATTGTTCAAGATGAGCAGGAGGCAGAAAATTATAGGTTAGTTAGCTTGATGCCTGTCATTGTTAGAATTTATCATTAAAGAAAATAGCTATAAAAACTTAGAAAAATTCAGGATAATCATGAAGAGTTGGCTTGGTTTTGTCAAAGGGAAATCATGATTAACCAGTTTAATGGAATTCTTTTGAGTAACATATGCTATAGATAAAAGGTACCTTGTAGTTGTATTTACTAGAATTTCCAGAAGGCATTTGGTAAGATACCCGATCAAAGGTTAATGTGGAAAAAGAAGCTTATGGTGTAATAGGTAACATATAATGGCATCTTGCTGTTATCTCTCTGCATAAAAATTTGGTGCCTGTGGGCTTCCCTCCACTTCACCTGACAAAGGAGCAGCGCTCTTAAAAGCTTGTGATTTCAGATAAACCTGTTGGACTATAACCTGGTGTCGTGTGACTGGTTGGGCAGGGGAGTTAGATTGTTTTCTCTGCAATTTAGAAAAATGAAGAGTGACTTCATTCAAGTGTGTAAGATCTTGAATGGTCTTGACCAGGTGGGTGTGGAAAGGATGTTTCCTCTTGTGAGTCAGTTCAGAACTAGATTGCTGTGTTCTAAAATTAGGGATCTTCCTTTCAGAGAGATAAGAATTTCTAAAATTGCAACATTGTGCAACTTTGGAACTTTTTGCTTTAGCTTCTTGTTAGGCAGGGAAATGTAAAGTTTTTGAGATGATTTGTGCCTTCGGTTGTGGATGAGGTTGTAGGCATGCTTGCTGAGCTGGTGGGTTTGGTTGCAAACATTTTGTCACCCTGTGAGGTAGTATCATCAGTGCGCCTCCGGTGAAGTGTCGGTGTTCTGTCCTGCTTGTTATTTATATGCCTTGGTTTTGCTGGGGTGGTTGGTATTACTTCTGGTTCTGTTTCTCCGTGGTTAGTACAATGGGTCTAATTCAATGTGTTTGCTGATGGAGTTCTGGTTAGATTACCAGGCCTCCAGGAATTCCCTGTGTGTCTCTGTTTGGCTTGTGCGATTATGGATGTGTTGTCCCAGTCAAATTTGGCACGCCTGGGAATTCCTGGAGGCCTGGTATTCTAACCGGAACTCCATCGACAAACACATTGAGTGAGACCCTGTGTAGAAACCACTGAGAAACTGAACCGGAAGTGGTACCAAACAACCCAACAAACTGAGGCATATAAATGACAAGTGGGACACTTCGCTGGAGGCGCACTGATGACATTACCGAGCAGGGTGACACAACGTCTGAAACCAAACACACTGGCTCAGTGAGCATGTCTACAACTTCGGAAATCTAAAGTTATCGGGGTGGATGGGATTTTGGAATTCGAAACTGAAACAGTTAGACTAAATCTTGTTGAATGGCAGAATAGACTCAAGGGAATGAATAGTTTGTTTCTGCTCATATTTTGTGTATTCATAGATATGATAGGCTGAAATAATCACACCTTTACTGAAACCTTTTGATGGTAACTTGCTACTCACTTGAGTGGCAGCAAAAACAATGTTTTTTTTTTGAATGAAGAATGATTTTTATTGTCACATGTATTTTACGGTGAGAAAACCGTAAAATACAGTGAAAAGCTTTTCCGCTGTTGCCATGATCCAGTACCATTTTAAACAGTTTTAAGAATAAGGGCAAAATGGAAAGGGAAGTCCATCAGTCCTAAGCCAGCTCCTCATCAACGATGCCTGCACTGCCATCCTTCCTTCATGGCCTTGCCACTTTCTGCACAGGACCCAATGATTTCTAAAGGAAATTGGATGGGCACTTGAAGGAAGTAAACTTGCAGGCCTATGTCAAGCAGATAGAGGAATAGGAATGACTGGTCTGCAGGGATATGGTATAGATTCACATGGGCTGAATGGCTTCCTTTTGTGCAGGAATTGACTCTATAAATACTGCCAGGCTCGGGGGTTGTACATTTAAAGATTTATGTGCAAGTAGCTTCCATATTTCCTCTTCTCAAGCGCTGTATCCGAGAAGGTAATGACCCCCATGAATGGGTTAAGGTCAGTTCTTTGATAGATAAAGTTTGGAGTCTAAATCTTCACCATACTGTGACATTTGACTTTTAACATCCTCAGTTAAGTTTGTGAATTCTTAAAACTGACAGTCTGTTGCTGACACAATCAACCTATAGACGGTTTTGGAAACCATGGGCCCCTGTTTGTTTTAAGAGGGACAGAGAATCCATGATGTCACTGCTTAAGGGCCCAAGAGATTCATTTTTGGTGTGTGATTTTCTTATGGCACTGTGAGCAAAGATCCTGTTAAGAAGTTTTAATGACTACGTATAAATTTGCATTCAGCAATAAAAGTTTTTGCTTGTTTAATTTAAAAAAAACTGTCAAAAGATTATCAAATGCCTTTGTGACATTCAGCATAAATTATGCTGTCAGTTTCAAGATCATAGTGCCAATTTATCTTTTTGTCCCTTGCCTTTGTACTTTTTAAAACAGCTTTTACAATAAATTTAGACACGTGTCCAGATTTTTAAACGCCAGCCATGAAGGCACAAAAATGTTACCAATTTTTTTTTATCCATCCCTGTGAACTAAGAATCAGTTTTTAAAATAAACAAAATTATCAGCAAAACTTAACTTTTTCAGATCATTGTTAAATTATTGGATAGCAGTTGCATTCTCCTTCATTCACATGCACCAATCCCAACAGGATGATTCAAAAATCACTTTAAACCATTCAGTTTTTGGCATTCATCAGGAATGTTAAATTGTCGATTGTATGTTTGATATTCTCATGCCTGTGGAGGTCTCCTGTTTGGAATCAGTGACCCTGAAACAACTTAGAAAAAAAACAAACTCTATTGTAGCTTCAGTAAGTGCTTTTTACAATTTAATAGCTTATTTAATATCTATACTAGTTTAATGCAGACAATTTTTTTTTTAATGAGACACAATTCAGAACTCATTTTTCAAGTGCCTTTCCAAATGATTATAATATTGCTGAAGAAATAGTTAACCTTTATAGAGGAAAGACTTTAACATTCTTACATACAAGGGTGCAGCTATAGCCACAGGGATTAAAACAAACATATAAATATTTTAGAGACAGTATACTGAAATTTTGCTGCTTTCAAGTGAAGAGATCAGATGCTTCCTCTTCTCCTTTAATCTCTCAAAATAATTTCAGTCCCTGTGATCTGATTTTCAACGTCTGTAATTTGCTACCTAACCTCATTTGGAAAAAGCCAATTGTAACTGCGACATACTAGTTACCTTTCTGAGCCTTATGTGAAGGGCAATGTAATCAATCGACAAATTTCTATGTGCTGTACATAGAACATAGAACAGTATAGCACAGTACAGGCCCTTCGGCCCACGATGTTGTGCCAAACTTCTACCCTAATCCTAAGGTCTATCTAACCTCCACCCCTACCTTATACTATCATCCATATGCCTATCTTATAGCTGCTTAAATGCCCCGAATGAGGCCAACTCCACTACCCTCTCCAGCAATGCATTCCACGCCCCGACCACACTCTGAGTAAAGAACCTACCTCTGACGACTCCCCTATATCTACCTCCACTCACTTTAAAGCTATGCCCCCTCGCAATAGCTACCTCCACCCTAGGAAAAAGTCTCTGGCTGTCCACTCTATCTATACCTCTGATCATTTTGTACACCTCTATCATGTCATCTCTCAGCCTTCGTCGTTCTAAAGAGAAAAGCCCTAGCGCTCTCAACCTTTCCTCGCAAGACCTTCCCTCCGTTCCAGGCAACATCCTGGTAAATCTCCTCTGCACCTTTTCCAATGATTTCACGTCTTTCCTGTAATGAGGCGACCAGAACTGGACACAATACTCCAGATGTGGCCGAACCAGGCTTTCGTATAGCTGGAGCATAACTTCACGGCTCTTGAACTCAATCCCTCTATTAATGAAAGCTAACACACCATACGCCTTCTTAACAGCTCTATCCACCTGGGTGGCAGCTTTCAGGGAACTGTGAACACGAACCCCAAGATCCGTCTGCTCCTCCACACTGCTAAGAATCTTTCCGTTAACCCTGTATTCTGCTTTCAAGTTTATCCTTACAAAATGAATCACCTCACATTTTTCAGGGTTAAGCTCCATTTGCCACTTCTCAGCCCAGCTCTGCATCCTATCAATGTCCCTTTGTAACCCAGAACAGCCCTCTGCACTGTCCACAACGCGACCCACCTTCGTATTGTCCGCGAACTTGCTGATCCACCCTTCCACGCCTTCATCGAAATCATTTACAACAATCACAAATAGAAGAGAACCCAGAACAAATCCTTGTGGTACACCACTCATAACTGAGCACCATGTTGAATATTTTCCGTCCACTACCACCCTTTGTCTTCTAAGGGTCAGCCAATTCTGAATCCAATCTGCCACATTTCCCCCTATCCCATGCCTCCTGATCTTCTGCATGAGCTTACCATGGGGAACCTTATCAAACGCCTTACTTAAATCCATGTATACCACATCCACTGCTCTACCTTCATCCACGTGTTTGGTCACCTCTTCAAAGAATTCAGTAAGGTTTGTGAGGCATGTTCTACCCTTCACAAATCCATGCTGACTGTCACGAATCAAACTGTGCCTTTCCAAGTGATCATAAATCCTATCTCTCAGAGCCCTTTCCAATAATTTGCCCACCACTGATGTAAGACTAACTGGCCTGTAATTTCCAGGGTTATCCCAATTCCCTTTTTTGAACAAGGGAATGACGTTTGCCTCTCTCCAATCTTCCAGCACTATACCCGTTGACAGTGAGGATGAGGAGATCATCGCCAAAAGCCCTCCGATCTCTTCCTTCGCTTCCCACAGAATCCTTGGATAAATCCCATCAGGCCCGGGGGACTTATCTATCTTCAGCTTCCTCAGAATTCCTAGCACATCTTCCTTCCTAACATCGACCTTCTCCAGCCTACCAGACTGTTTCACACTGTCCTCCTCTACAACTAGATCCCTCTCAGTTGTGAAAAGTATTCATTAAGGACCTCTCCTATCTCTTTAGGCTCTGTGCACAAATTCCCTTTACAATCCTTGATCGGCCCTACCCTTTCCCTGGTCATTCTCTTATTCCTCACGTACGTGTAAAAAGCCTTGGAGTTTTCCTTGATCCTATCTGTCAAGGTTTTCTCATGTCCCCTTATAGCTCTCCTAAGCCCTTTCTTCAGCTTCTTCCTGGATAACTTGTATCCCTCTAGAGCCTTTTCTGTTCCTTGTTTCCAAAACCTTACAGAAGCATTCTTCTTCCTCTTAACCAGTCATTTGACCTCGCATGAGATCGCCGCTTACAGCGCCATCTTAGGTACAAAGGTCCCAAACTACAGCTTTTGCAGTTACAGTTCTTTGGAAGAATAGAGATTAAAAAACAAAGCCCAGCACTGCAGATTATAGAATTAAATTATAAAATGGAGAAAAAAGTTCAGGACAACTGTCTTCCTACCCAGTCCACACTGGCACTTAGCCTCCAGTTTGAACCGGGCCTTGACTCCAGATGACACCTGGCTTCAGTTCAGGGTTTGCGAGGCCAAGAGAATGCTCTGGAATCACCTTGAGACAGAAGTCCACACCGAAACCATGCTGGGCCGGCAGAACGTCATAACAGGCCGAGAGGACGCCTCGTCTGGTCTGTGCTGAGGGTGGAAATTCTGAGGCTGAGAGTTCCGAGGCTGCGAGATGGAGGCAGTGAGCTCCAAGGCTGGGAGGTCTGAAGCCACAAGGTCCGAGGCCCGGAGTTCGGAGGCTGGGAGAGAGAGAAGAAGCGGATGATTTAAAAAAAAAAAATACAGAAGAGGAAAAAAAGAAAATGAATCATTCATTGAGGGTCATATCTGATCTGTGACTCAACTCCACTTACCTATGTATTTATTTTGGTACTGGCTCTCCCAGTCTGTCACGATTTACAGAGAACTTTCATTGACATCACATCTTCAGTTAGGCAAATGGCCCAAGATACATCTCAGAAACAAATGTACAAATCTGACCAAATTAAATATTGTGTCAAAGGGGATCTTTGGAGGCCTGACAAAAGCTTGGTTGAAGATGTAGATCATTAGGTTTTGAAAAGTGGAGAGACATGGCCTGGAACGGAGGAGAATTCCTACTAATTGTCAGTTTCTTTAAAAAAATCCATTTGTGGAAATGGATTTGTGGAAATAGGCTGTCACTAGCAATGCCAGCATGTATTGCCCTGGAGAAGGTGGTAGTGAGCTGCTTTCTTGAACTGCAACAGTCTTTGGAGAAATGAGTTCATCCACAATGCTGTTAGGAAGGGAGGTCTGGGATTTTTGACCCAGGGACTCTGAAAGAACAGCAGTACATCTCCAAGACAGATTGGTGTGCATCTTGGAGGTGAACTTGTAACTGGTGGCATCTTTCTTGTAGCTGCTGCCCTTCTCCTTCTCGCTGGGAAGGTCATGGGTTTGGAAGATGCTGTTGGGGGTGTCTTCAAGAGTTACTGCAGGAAGTAAAGGAAAGGGAGGTAGCTATGTTAGTACAACATGGACTAAGAACAATGGCAAGAAGTTATCTTGGATTGGAAGACCATGCCGACCGAATAGCCTAAATTAATCTAGTCCCTTTTGCCAACATTTGGCCCATATACCTCTAATCCTTCCTGTTCATGTACCCATCCAGATGCCTTTTAAATGTTGTAATTGTACCAGCCTAGCCTGGCAGCACATTTTCATACATGCACCACCCTCTGCGTGAAAAAGTTATCCCTTTTACATCTTTCCCCTCTCACCTCAAACAATACCATCTAACTTTGGACTCCCCCACCCTGGGGAAATGATCTTGGCTATTGATCATGCCCCTCACGATTGTACAAACGTCTAACGTCAATCCTCAGCCTCCAACAGTCCGAGAAAATAACCCCAGCCTATTCAGCCTCTCCCTATAGCTCAAACCCTCCAACCCCAGCAACATCCTGGTAAATCTTTTCTGCAACCTTTGCAGTTTAACAGCATTTTCTCTAAAGCAGGGAGACCAGAACTGAACACAGTATTCCAAAAGTGGCCTAAGCAACATCCTGTACAGTCACAACAAGACACCCAATTACTACACGTAATGCATTGACTAATAAAGACAAGCATACTAAACGCCTTCTTCACTACCCTGTCTAACTATGACTCCACTTTCAAGGCTATGAACTTGTACTCCAAATTCTTTGTTCAGCAACACTCGCCAGGACCTTACCATTAAGTGTGTAAGTCCTGCCCTGATTTGCCTTTCCGAAATCCAGCTTTTCGCATTTATCTAGATTAAACTCCATCTGTCACTCCTCGGCCCATCAGCCCATCTGATCAAGATCCCACTGAACTCTGAGGTAACCTTCTTCATTGTCCACTACACCTCCAATTTTGCAGTCATCTGCAAACTTACTATTATTATCTCCTATATTCATGTCCAAATCATTTATATAAATGACAAAAATCAGCGAACCCATCACCAATCCTTGCTGGTCGCAGTCCTCCAGTCTGAAAAACAACCCTCCACCATTACCACCCTCTATCTCCAACCTTCAAACCAATTTTGTATCCAAATAGTTAGCTCCCCAATATTCCATGTGATCTAACCTTGTTAACCAGTCTACCATATGGAACCTTGTCGAATGTCTTGCTGAACTACATATAGACAACATCCACCACTCTGCCTTCATTAGACTTCTCTGTCACTTCTTCAAAAAAAAACCCTATCAAGTTAGTGAGACACTATTTCCTACACACACAGCCATGTTGTCTACCCATAATCAATCTTTGCCTTTCCAAATACATGTAAATCCTGTCCCACAGAATTCCTTCCAACAACTTTCTGACCACGGATGTCAGCCTTATTGGTCTATAGTTCCCTGACTTTTCCTTACCACCTTTCTTAAATAATGGCACCACCTTAGCCACCCTCCTGTCTTCCAGCACTTCACCCGTGGCTATCGATGATAAAAATAACTCAGCAAGGGTTCCAGCAATCACTTCACTGGCTTCCCACAAAGTTCTATGAACCACCTGATCACATCCCGGGGATTTATTTGCCTTTATGCGTTTTGAGTCCTCTGGCTTCCCTATCCTTCTCCACAGTAAATACTGATGCAAAAAACTCATTTAGTGTCTCACCCATCTCCTGTGGTTCCAAACGTAGGCAGCCTTGTTGAACTTTAAGCGACCCTATTCTCTCCCTAGTCAGCCTTTTGTCCTTTATGTATTTGTAGAATCTCTTTGGATTCTCCTTAATCCTATTTGCCAAAGCTTTCCCATGTTCTCTTTTTACCCTCCTAATTTCCCTTTAGTGTACTTCTACTGCTCTTTTACTCCTGAAGTGATTCACTCAATCCCAGCCGTCGATACCTGCTATTTGCCTTCTCCTTTTTCTTGACCAGAGCCTCAATTTCTTTAGTCATCCAGCGTTCTCTACATCTACCAGCCTCACACTAACAGGTACATACTGCCTCTGGACTCTTGTTATGTCATTTTTGAAGGCCTTCCACTTTCCAACCATCTCTTTACCTGCAAATCGCCTCTCCCAATTGTTGTTTGAAAGTTCTTGCCTAATACTGTCAAAATTGGCCATCCATCAATTTAGAAATTTAACTTTTAGATCAGGTCTGTCCTTTTCCATAACTACTGGGAAGGATGTGATTACTGGATGTTTAGAAAATAAATGTCCAATTGGGCAGAACAGATGACTTATTGAGGGGAAGTTATATTTGAGAAACCTGATGTGTTTTTTAAGGATGTTGCTAGCAGAATCAAGAAGTGGGAACCAGTGAGTGTGGAGTATTTATACTTTCAGAAGGCTGTTGGTAATATTTCACACAGGAGACTATAAAATGAAGTTGCAGTGAATTGAGAGCAATATACTAGGATGGACTGAAGACTGGTTAATAGGCAGAATGCATAGAGTCCGAATAAATTGGTATAGTGACCAATGACTTAGTTACTAATGACTTAGCTGATTCAGGAACTCTGGAGAAAGCTTTACTATCCACAGTAAACAACAAAATGTGTTTTTACGACAGCTATATAGAAGAGAGAAACAAATATTAATACTGTGTGGTTTCAAGCATTACTTGTTTAATCTTTCTTACAATAAGATACTTACAATTTTCTCAAATGTGACTTGCGAGATTATGCTTGCCTTTCCTTCTTTCAAAATTATTCCAAATTCAAATTAACAACAATAGACTCCAAGGTTTCTGTTGTGTCCAGCCTCAGCAGTGTTGTTGGGCAAACAGGTTTAGTTAGTGGTCAATTAATTTCTTCCCAAACAAACAATCTATCCCATTTTATTCTGAAACAAATTAAAACCACCTTGGCTGTATCCATTGGCTCTTGTTTTAAATTAAAGTTTAAAGATTTAAATATATTTGCCCTTCAAATTTCAATTGAATTTCCCGTTGTGCATTTGAACTAGCAATTTGTATCAAATAACTTCATCAATCCCAATTTTAGAAACAATTATGTCTAGGATTAGTGGTTTTAATTTGGGTTCTTCTATTAAAGCTTCAAATGATTGTTGTCAGTTCAAGGTTCTCCTGTTTTCAAACACTGTTCCTCAAGACTTCCAACTCCCTCTCTGTATTCTTGAAACATGTTCAAAATACAACCAAACAAAAAAAATCACAATCCACTGTGGCTCTGGAAGAAGCCCAGTATGCTAATCATATTCAAAGAACACAACCCACCCCACAGAAGGTGAGAGAGAAGATTTAAAACAGTCAGCATTGAGAATTCGCTCTGCTAGTCTTAGACAGGGCACAGCCTAAGTCATTAGGAGACATCATGTTGCACTTTCACGTATTCAATTTGAAAAGACTGTCAGCAGTCTTCAGATAATTTCAAACAGGCATTTTAATTTCTATTGTTTCAAGAATATCTTTCTAGTCCCTTCTTTTAAGGCCATTTTGAAAAAAATAGCATATAGAAAAAACATTTATTCCAAATTTGGAGTTCAGTTGGTTGTCTTCTGAAAAGCTTTTTCTCCTATTTTGAGAATAAGCTAAGCTTTTTATTTTTATTCCCACATCTTTTCTACAGTGGTTTAAAAAAGAACATGTTTTAAACTTTTCAATTAAATTAGATTTGAAAGTCTTTTGATGTTTTCGGACTACTCCTTGTTTTAACATTGATTTCAGTCAAATGTTAGGAATGTTTTCATTGTAACTGTCACAGGAACACTGTATGAACACAATTCAATTTTCACAGAGGGCTTCCTTTAACTTCACTGTGTCTGTTATTCTACATTTAAACCACCCCAATCCCCTTGATTAGATTCCAGTCTGTAAATCACTCCTGGCTATCTGTTATTCTCTCTGTAAACCGCCCCGAGCCCCTTGATTAGATTCCAATCTGTATCTCACTCCCGGGGATCTGTCTGGAGGCAGTAGGTTTCCCAAGCAAACCAAGACTGTATCCCAGAGTGTGGATTCTGTTGACCAGCCTGTGTATGTTGTCTCGGGAGGTGTGAGAATTAAAGGAGGGGATCAGTACATTGCCTGGAGCACTGATTGCAGCAGAACAGCAGAAAGTTGCACTGGCAGAGGCAGCTAAGCCTGCAGATGAATGGACTGAGTGAATCCTTTTCTATATTCTCGTCAGTACGAATGTGTTGGTGTATCAGCAGGTTGTGGGACTGTCTGACTCCATTCTTTAATTTTGTAATTCAGAATATCCAAACAAGGAATACAGCCAACATTTGTGCAATTTCTTCCTTGCTATTTAACTATTGAATGCAATAAACCATGTGTATATGGACATCCAATATTTCTAATTTTTCACTATTTACAAAGTACTTTGGCTGGAGTGGATGACTTCACATTTGCTGATATTGAGAACCATTTTTTGATTTGCCTACACTTTTTATCTTATCACTTATTCTGTCAATATACCACTGTAGTTTTGTGATTCCATTATCATTTCTTAGTGTACAACCTGTCGTTTTGTCAGTGGCAAATTTGGATTGGTGGCTTTCTAATTGTTTAAGAAGTTAATAAATGAACCAAATAGTTGAAGCCCTAACAGAGGTCTTATAGGACTCCAGTGGTTACTTTGAGCCAATTAAAATATCAACACATTCAACATAATCTCAATCTCATACCATTCAACAAATTTCTTCATCAGATCAAGAATTTGCCTTTAATTGTATATACTTTAGCTTCAGCTAACCATGACTCATAAGAAATTTGATCACTTGCCTTCTGGAAGTCTGTGCAAGTAACATCCTTAAATATTAGTCTGTCTGGTATTTTAGATGCCTCTTCAAAAATGACAGTTACATTCATCAGGCATTCCCAATCCATGCTGGCATTAACTGCCTAGCTGAATGTTGCCTTGGAAATCGGTCACCCTGTCCTTAATTGTAGATGAAGGTAATTTTCAAACAAGAGGTATTGGATTAATTTCTCCACAATTCCCTTGAAAAAGACTGGTCTGTGCCTTTCTTGGACTAAATGGATTAGTCATGGTCATAGAGTGTGGCTGATATTTGAACATTATTTTGGGGAGGGAGAAGAATGTATTATAACTTGAACAATAGAATCATGTAGTTTGCAGCCCCTCCATGCTGCAAGCAACCCAGCTCTCTCTCACTGCACCTTCCTGTGGAGTATCGTACCACTTGTATATATCATTGAATGACAGCAGTGGGAGGTTATGCACTTGGTAGGGGAACCAGTGGCTTGACACACTTGTTAATCTGACTCCTCTCTGAATGAGAGTTGGAGAAAAGGGAGCAGAGATCCAAATGATTATCTTCAAGAGGAAGGAATCTTCTTTTGTACCAAGTATTCTGAACCTCTCCAGAGTAAAAGTGGGGATGCCCTCTCACCTGCACCACACATGCATTCAGTGTAGAAAAAAATGATACAATCAGTTGGTGTTGACCATTAGTGAGTGACCAAGGGTGACACAAATTTGGTCATTTTGATGTTGCCTATACTTTTCAAGCATTTTCTTCATGGCTTTCATTGTTGATTGGCTTACCTTAAATTGATTTAAAACAATTTTGCCCATTGCCCATGTTTCCTGTTGTTGGAAAATCTGGAGCACTGAGTTACTGTAGTTGGTCACCCATCTAAGACAAATGATGAAATTGTTCGCACTGAGGGTGCGGAGGTATCAAATCAGCCAGGATCTTTTTGATCAGGCGCGAGAGGCTGAGTGGCCTATTTCTATTCCTAATTTTTAAGTTCCTAGTCACTTAATTTATCAATATCTTATTGCAGCTTTTGGCTTCAATTTGCATTGCTTACAATAGTGTCTGTCTTTGTGTCATCAGTAATAGTGCTTTGTAAACATTGAAATTGGTTTAAAATATATCTGCAAGTCTTCAATTGAAACTGCATAAACCTGTATTTGGACCAATTATTATGAAGGTTTTGAACAGTTCAAATTCAGTTTCTACCAGGTGATTGTAGCGCCATGATTGAAATTCATCTTTTAGAACGTTTTCTTTGCCTTTGAGTGACAACAGTTGAAAAATTCATAGCCAGACCCTATACGAAATGCAATTCACAGTTTTCTAGTTGTATAATCTTAAATTGAAATTAACGTGTTCAATTAGTCACATTCACACTTCCATGCGACTTGGTAATATTGATCCACTTAATTGTGTTGCTGACAAAAAATGCAGTCACATATTTCTAAACAAAAAGCTATAACTTTTTAAACATTTAAGGTGAGGAGACTCACAAAATGAAATTCTAGCATCCTTGGAAATTCCTTTCAATCAGTACTTTTTGTGTTTCATTTTCTTGGCACTAAAGCAGGTCATGTTTATCAGCAACTTCAGTGTTGTTTTCGACTCGGGGTATGTTTTTCACTTTTGAACTGTTGTTTCAGCAGTTCATTTTAGTTTTCTAATCCTCTACTCTTTTCTTTTATCTGCTGAGTTCTGAGAACTCTACAGGTGTTACCATAGCCACTGGAATTGGGTTAGCATTCACCATTCCTGGTTTCCATCCGCTGGCATTTTTTTCCCTAGTCTCTCTCATTGCTGTGAGAATTTCTATCATTCTTTTGAGAGCAAACATGATCTGCATAGTATAGCAGCAGCCTGTTGTTGTTTTTCTTGATTTTGCCTGGAGTTACTTGGCTCTGCATCCAGCCTTGTGATACGAGTCCCCTTTTGAATTGTTAGAAAGACAGTTATTATCTGTCACACATAACATCTCACATTTCTTAGTTCTCAATACTGTGTATGCCATTCCTAACTGTCACTTTTTGGTGAGAGGCCAGGCCTCAGCTGCTCTGAAATGACACACAGTCTGCCGCATGAACTTTTGTTTGTTTGACTATGTCTTCCTGAATGAATTTCCCTAATTGTTCTGGTGCATACAAGTGTCCTATGCTCAGACAATCAGAGCCGTACGCATGGAAACAAACCCTTGGGTCCAACTCGTTCACAGTGATCTGACCACCCAATCTGACCTAGTTCTATTTACCAGCATTTGGCCCATATCCCTCTAAATCTTTCCTATTCATGTACCCATTCAGATGACTTTTAGATGTTGTAATTCTGACTGCCTCCACCAGTCCCTCTGGCACGTCATTCCATACAAGCACTTTATTCATTCACGGGATGAAGGTGTCGCTGGCTAGGCAGCATTTATTGACTATCCCTAATTGCCCAGAGGGCAGTTCAGAGTCAACCATATTGCTGTGGATCTGGGGTCACATGTAGGCCAGATCAGGT
The DNA here is from genome assembly GCF_021869965.1 of Rhincodon typus. Lineage (NCBI taxonomy): Eukaryota > Metazoa > Chordata > Chondrichthyes > Orectolobiformes > Rhincodontidae > Rhincodon > Rhincodon typus. The sequence goes on from NC_063346.1 coordinate 52,170,418, forward strand.
AAGGATGGGAGTTTCCTTCCCTAAAGGATATCAGTGAACCAGATGGGGGTTTTCCAACAATTTGCAATGGATTCACGGTCATCATTAGGTGGCTAATTCCAGATATTTATTGAATTCAAATTCCACCTGCTGCTGTGGCGGGATTCGAACCCAGGTCCCCAGAACATTATCTGAGTCTCTGGATTAACAGTCCGGCGATAATACCACTCGGCCATTGCCTCCCCTAATTCAAACGCACCACCTCCTGCGTTAAAAAGGTACCCCTCTTGTCCTTCTGTTACGGACCAGACCAAACTCCCTCAAAACAGGCTGAGGAGATAGCCGAGATCCTATCTTTTTCTTATTTTAAAGGCAAGTGCCAGATATTGCATTCTGGATGCAATTTGATTGGTCAAACTGTTGGGCTTTAAGCAAAACACATTTTATTCATACACTGTAGTTAAAATACAGACGCATAAAAATAAAAGAATTGGCTTAACTGTAAGTCTGTTGAAATATTTACAAAATAATAAAAACTACTCATTAACTGTTCCAATATCATAACATCCCATAAGCAACACCCTTGGCAAAGGCAAAGTCAAAAGCATAGATTGTCTCACATGCAATTCTAACAGCAGGAAGAGAACCCGAGTTTTTAGCTGTAAAGGAGAGGAAAAACAGCTTACACCCCCAGCAACTACTACTGAAAGCTAAACTAAAAATCCTGGTTCTGTGGGAGTTTGACCCCAACCATTCAAGCTATTTCTATTGTTTCAACTTTCTAAAAAAAAAACACCCAAGGCCTCACAAACTGTTTAATGCATTTGAGCAGACCACTCCCACCTCTGTCTCAACCTCTCTTCATTTAAAACCAAACAGGACAAAATATACCTCTTAAAGCCATAATATTGTTCACACTTAAATCTTTTCCCATTTCACTTTAAATACCCTCTAGTTTTGGACTCCCACATCCTAGGAAAAAGACTTTGGCTATCCATCCTATCCATACCCCTCGTGATTTTATAAACCTCTATAAGATCACCCCTCGGGCTCCGACGCTGCAGGCAAAATGCCCTAGACTGTTCAGCCTCTCCCTATAACTCAGACCCTCCAATCCTGCCAACATCATTGCAAATCTTTACTGCATCCTCTGAAGTTTAACAACATCTTCCCTGTAGAAGGGCAACCAGATTGGTGAGGCCACTTTTAGAATACTGCAAACAATGTCCTGTACAACTGCAACATGACATCCCCTTGAATGTTTTCCTTCCTTAACTGATGAGGATCCCATTTGGAGCAAAATATGCCAAGAACTATTAGTTAGCTCTGGGTAGGTCTCTATGTTTGAGTTACCTTTGTTCTGTCTTTTGGATGGGGTCGTAGCTGACTCCATTTTTATTCAAGCATAAATGAGACTTGATGCACCTCATAATTTGAGCATAAGCTTATAAAGTAGAAATGAGAGTTTGAAAACCCACGATTGACCTTTTGAGTTGTTGGTATGGCCTGATCCTTATTTCTCCCACTGATACATTGCCCCCATTTGTATCAGTGTTTCTTTTGGCTCTACTACACTGAAAATGTCCCAAACCTTCTAGAATAGCACTTTCCAAACTTCTTCCTGGTGTGGCCCCATTTTACTATTTGTAAATATGTGTGATCCCAAAGTGGGAGTGGGTGGATGGTGAATGGAAGAGTTGTTGAATGGATGGTGGGATCGTTTTTGAGCAGAGGCAAATTTTGATGAGAATCATGCGTGCTAGTAATGGACCTTTTGTGCCAATCGTAAGGGCTGGGATGTCCCACCATTTGTGTCTGCATTCATTCAAAATGTCTCCTCCATTTTGAGCACATAATTGAAGTCCCTGATTAACCAATTAGAGAACTGAAATAACGATTGATCAGGGCAGCAAAAAGCTGTCATTGATAAACCGGTTATCGTTGCATCCCCAGCTGTCAACCTCAAATAATTGGGGCAGACCCTTGACTCATTCCTAACCATCAAACACTGGTCAGAAATAATGTAGGAAAATGTATGTCCAAATTGCTATTAAAGAAAGATATTAATGGATCTTTTTACAATCTCTGGACATCTGAAAGTGCTATGTAGACAAAGGAGTACTTCTTTAAAAAATATATTACTGCTATGATGTGGGAAATGCATAGACAATTTATGTTCAGTGAACTCCAGTAATGTTGATTTGAGTGATGAATATTGGCCAGGAAATTGGGAGTAACTCTCCTTTTGTTCTTTGAAATAGTGTATTGAATGTGGGTTTTGAAGTTCTCCCATTACTATCACAAAAGATGCTCCCCTATATTCATAGCTAATTGATCATGATTGTGTTCCATTTGCACCAAAGTGTGTGATAAGGATAGATACAGATCTTGAAAAAATCTTATTGTGGCACAATGGAGAAAGCAAGAACTGCAGGTGTCAGAGAGTCAGAGAGTCAGAGAGTCAGAGAGTCAGAGAGTCAGAG
>NC_063346.1:52172889-52189972 GCF_021869965.1 Rhincodon typus
AGAGTCAGAGAGTCAGAGAGTCAGAGAGTCAGAGAGTCAGAGAGTCACCACAGTGTGGAGCTTTAGGAACACAGCAGGCCCCACATTACCCTCCAACCTGTAATCAACCTGGGACATGGACAATTGCCTTAAACACAGGACAATCCAGTAAAAATGGAAATGGAGCAGAAATAGATATCTAACTTCTACTGGACAGCAACATACAGAAACAAACAACATGCAGTGGGTAAAGGGAGCAACTGTGAAATCACATTAAACGACATGGTTCATGTACATGTTATCTTTTTGACGTTCTGGAAGGAACTAACACAGGCCTTACTTGAACAGACAGTGGCAACTCAGGACTTTGTGAATTTTTTTTTACATTCATTCATCAGACGTAGGTGTTGCTGGCTTGGGTAGGCCATTCCAAATCACCTTTGAAATGGTGATGATGAGCTGATTCTTGAACTGTTGCAGTTCAGAATTAAATGTTGAAGGACTGTTGTGCTGGTGACCATCTTCTATTAATTTTGCATCCCTGAAAATTATTCAGAAGCCTTCTTAATGAGATGCAGTGGTCTGTGATTATCTCTCCTATAATTGTCATGCAATTTGGTTGTATTGATGGTATCCGTAAGTATATGCCAAGTTCATTTATCCACTCTGTCTCAAAAAGCAAACGCTGTTATGTCACACAAAATATTAAGTGTGTTGTTCCATGTGTTATTAGGGTAATGGGAATCCCGTGTGACATCATCAGTCCGAAACAGGTAGCCCAGCTGCACCCTCTGGTAAATATCCATGACCTGGTTGGAGCAATGCATGTCCCAGGAGATGCAGTCATCTCACCACCAGATGTTGTCCAGGCACTCGTGATAGCTGCTGTAAACAACGGTGAGTTCCCTGGCTCATGGATAGCATTTAAATCCAATAAATTTTAAATGGAGAGCAATTGTAAAATAAAAATGGATGCACAATAGCACCTTGAGTATTTACAACTCTCTGATCTTGGTTTACATTATGTGCCTATGAAAGGTCTTACAGATGAATACTCTGAGCAAGGTTGAACATGCAGTTCCTCACTATCCTTTTTACAACACTTGAATCCACCTTTGTCTCTATAGTTTGTGAGCTCAGCACAGACTGGCCATGTGACGTAATGCTGTGGTTACGAAGGATTTGTTCAGCATGGATAACAGAGTTTTTTGTTCCACTGTTGGTGGACGTGCTTGTTACCATGATGGTTCCATGTTAGGGAATTAGATAGGAAATAGGCACAAAGTACAGCTTCATGAACTCCACCATTCAGTGCAATTTTGGCCGATTAATCTTCAATGTTACCACCTATTACCTGAACACCACAGTTCCCCGAGATCAAAAGTCATCCATCCCAACCTTGAATATGCTCAACGGTGAACCATTCACAAGTTTCTGGGGTAAATCATTGTAAAGATTCTGAACCTTTGAGGAAAGAATTTCTCCTCCTCTCGGTCCTAAATTATCAATTCTTAACGCTGAGAATATGCCACTGTCTTCTAGGTTCCCTAGTTAGTGCAATCAACCTTTGTGTCTTCCCTGTCCAGCCCCTGCAAAATCTTGTATCCTTCAACAAGATCACCACTCATCTAAAATTTGAGAGTCAATAGGCAAAGGATAGATTTCATATTCCAGGAACAAATCTAGTGAACTGTCAATTTTATTGAGCATTTTCTTACATATGGCACAGTATTACCAGGCATGGTCTTATCAAAGGAAATTGTAGAGTACTTCCTTATTCTTATACTCCAGTTGTTTCACTGTTTATCTGCCTAATTGTTGCTGTAGCTGTATGCTAAATTTGTGTTCCATGTAAGGTACACCCAAGTTTCTCTAATCTTCAACATTTAGAAGTTACATGCCTTTGAAAAGAAGTTTCGCTTTTTTTTATTACTGCCAACATGAATAACCTCATACATGTTGTTCCACACACTTGACCTGTTTATCTTTGCAGACTCCTTATGTCCCCTCACTGTTTACATTGCCATCTAGCTTTGTATTGTCAGCAAACTTGGATACATTACTCTCTTTTAATCTAAGTATAGATTTTTAAATAGCAGATGCCCCTGTGCTGATTTTTGCAACACTCCGCAAATTGAAAATGACCTATTTCTTTCCTGCTTCCTGGCAGTTAACCAATCTTCCAAGGCTTTTTTGAAATTACACCAGTGTACAGTTTTTGTTTTATTTGATGGGGAATGTATTTGCGTTGGATGCAGGTTAGAAAAAGTTCACTTGTTGATTTTAGGATGAAGAGGTGTCTTCTGAGGGAGGGTTGAGAAAGCTGCCCATTAGAGTTTAGAAAAATAGAACTTGAAACATACAAGATTCTGAGGGAACTTGAGTGTAGATACTGAAAGGATGTTTCTTCTTATGCAGATTCTACAACTAGGGGACACAGTCTCAATAAGGGGTCTCCTTGAACATGGAGATCAGGCGGAATTCCTTCTCAGGCTTTTTAATCTTTGGAATTGCTATTCCAGAAAGCAGTGATGGCTAAATAATTGTATTCAAGGTTGAGTTGTACAGATTATTGATTTGCAAGGTTGCAAAATGTAATGGTGAACAGAACAGTGAAATTAAGACTACCGGCAGATCAACCATGATCCTATTAAATGGCAGCACAGGTTTAAAGGACCAAATTAACTATCCTTGCTTCTATCTCTTCAGTTCTTATTAGACTGTGGTTTTTGAATTGCAGTGTTAAATTTCCTTCCGAGTAGGTTTCACCATTTTCCCAATAACTTCTGTCAAGGCTGACTGACCTGTCGTTCTCTTATGTTTGCTAGTTTCCAAATCACTGGGACCATTCTGGAATCTAGGGAACTTGAGAAAATTGTAAGCAATGCATCAGCTATTTTATCAGCTGCCTGCTTTAGAAACTAAGAATTACATCACCAGATTCTGGGGATTTGTTGGCTTTAGTCCCTTAGCTTTTGTTAAAAACTTGTTGTCTGCTAATAACAATTACTTTTAAGTTTCTCACTCTTTATCATTTCCATAGTTGTCCTATATTTTTGGAATGCAACCTGTGTCTTTTACTGCAAAGACAGACTCAAAACATATTTTCAGCACCTTTGCCATTTCCCATGATAATTTTTCCTGCCTCTGCCTTTTTAGGAGCCAATATTTACTTCAGCTTTTTTTTTCCCTTTTCTATATTCTTGACTGTTTTACTTTTTTTTTGCTGTATTTTTGCTCAGCTTACAGTTGTTCTTCTCCATGTTCTTTTAATTTAATACTGTCCTTAACTTCCCTCGTAAGCCACAGAAGATCTTTGTCACTGAACCTTTCTTTAATAGAACAAATTTTTGTTAACTTTTTAATTTATTTAAATGCCTCAATGTTTATTTACAACCTTACCTTTTTTTGACTATGTACCCAATCCAACTTATCCATCTCTTTCTTTGTACCTAGACAATTTGTTCTAAGTTTAAGAATCTTGTTTTGGGTTCAAGAAAGTAGCTGTTATACTTGTTTCCTTCCCAAACCCCCTCTTATGATTCTTAAGACCAATTTATTTGATGAAGTATTTTGGTCACTTTCTGAATTGGTCTGTCCTGGCCTGAAGGTCCGTTTTCTTCTAGAGTCATACGGTCTGTTCCGTACTGTATGACTCTTCAGTCTAACCAGTCCATGCTGAACATAATCCCAAACTAAACTAGTCCCACCTGCATGCTTTTGGCACATATCCCTCCAAACCTTTCCTATTCATGTATCTATCCAAATGTCTTTTAAATGTTGTAATTGTACCTGCATCCACCACTTCCTCATGAAGTTCATTCCACACATGAACCATCCTCTGTGTACAAAACTTGCCCCTCATGTCTTTTTCTAAATCTCTCTCCTCTCACCTTAAAAATGTGCCCCCTAGTCTTGAAATTCCCCCATCCTAGGGAAAAGACAACTACTATAACTCTATCTGTACCCCTCATTATTTTATAAACTTCTATAAGGTCACCTCTCATCCTCCTACGCTCCCGTGTAAAAATGTTTCAGCCTAGCAAGCCTTTCTTCATCACTCAAACCTCCTATACTGGCAACACCCTGGTAAACCTCTTCTGAACCCTCTCCAGCTTAATAATATCCTTCCTATAACTGGGCAACCAGAACTGGACACCGTATTCCAGAAGGGGCCGCACCAATGTCCTATACAACCTCAACAATAACTTCCCAACTCCTGTACTCAAAGGACTGAGCAATGAAGGCAAGTGTGCCAAACGCCTTTTTAACCACCCTGCCTATATGTGATGCAAATGAGTTCAAAGAATTATGTACCTGCACCCCTAGGTTCTTCTGTTCTACAATACTACCCGAGGTCCTACCATTAATTCTATAAGCCCTACTCTTGTTTGTTGTACTAAAATGCAGTACCTCGCATTCATCCAGATTGAACTCCATTTGCCATCTTTCAGCCCATTGACCCATTTGATCAAGATTCCTTTGTAACCTTAGAAAACCTTCTTCACTGCCTACTATGCCACCAATTTTGGTGTCGTCTGCAAACTTAATAACTCTGCCTTCTATATTCTCATCCAAATCATTTGTTAATGACACTGTCTAATTAAATGCTGGAATTGAGCCAGAGGAAACCTGGAATTTCCTGTCTAATTTTTTTTTTCTATCTTTTTGTCCAATCACTCCTTCAAATCTACCACTTTAATCAAGCTTTTGGTCACTTTGTAATATTTACTTCTATGCCTTCCTGTCAAATTTTGTTTGATAACACTTCTGTGAAGCATTTTCAAATATTTTTACTATATTAAAGGTGAAATGTAAGTTATCGGAACAGATTTGTTATCTCCATGTAGTTTGCTAAATTTTGAGCCCTATTAAATGTTGTTTACTGTAGGTGTGCAGATATATGAAGGGACCAGTGTCAATCACGTGATGGTCGAGAAAGGTCATGTGACTGGAATTGAAACTGACAGAGGCCATATAGAATGTGAATACTTTGTAAACTGTGCAGGGCAGGTAACCAATTTAGTTGATGGATCATTATAACACTGTCTCAGCATTCTGTCATTTGTACTGACTGTGAAGTTACTACATTCATTATATATCTACTCCCTCCCTGCTATTCAAAAAAGGAGCAGTGTGAAGCGGAACTCAACCTGGTTTTAAGACAAAATATTGAGAGTTGTCTTTTCATAAACTGTTGAGATACTAACATTGCTTTTTGATGCGAAGGTTAGCTGAATGTTGCCTTTTAGTTTCCAGTGCATTACAGTGCAACATATTTTCCTGTGAAGTGATGTTCCATGATCTTTAGCAGACTCCTACAAACAAGAGTAGACCATTTCTCCTTTTGAGCCTGCTCCTCCATTCTAAAACAATGGCTGATCTGCCTCAATGCCATTTCCTGCACTAACCCCATATCCCTTGATGTTATTAGTACAGGCGGTTCTCCTATAATGTGATTGCACGAGTTCACACAAGAACGCAACTATAGAAAATCACATTATAGGGAAATCATGCTAGAAAATTGTTATACCTGTACAGCAAAAAATTCGCATTATTCAGACAACATCCACTATTCATCAATTGCGTTACAGCCAATTTGTGTTAATGAAACATGCGTTATAGCAGAATTACCTGTATCTGGAAATTTATTGATCTCTATCTTCAGCATGTCCATTGGGTGAGGTTCCACGGTCCTCTAGGCTACACATTTAATCTTGAACTCGACAGTAATATTGTTCCGTTGTAGTGTGAAGTTTTGAGATGTCCGTGCAGTCAGTTGTTACTCTAGCAGCTCTAAAATGCTTTCCTGTGCTCATGCCCACTGTCCCAATTTTGTATGTATAGGATGGGTTTCAGGAGATCCTGAGAACTATTGTGACTTCAGTGGGCTGTACAACAGAGCTGTCCTGTTTAATTCAATTCTCCTGCTTAAAGAGATACCTACTGCAGAACAGGACTGACAGCTTCATGGTATTCTTCCTACTGCATAGTTCTAAACAGATTGTTTCACCCAGTGCCTCAACCCATACAGCATGGAAACAGACCCTTCAGTCCAACCAGCCCAAACTAAACTAGTCCCACCTGCCTGCTCCTGGTCCATGTCTATCTAAACCTTTCCTATTCAGGTACTTATCCTAATGACTTTTAGATGTTGGAATTGTACCCACATCCACCACTGCCTCAGGAAGTTCATTTCGCATGTGAACCACCCTCTAAGTAAAAAAAAAAATTGCCCCTCATGTATTTTTTAAATCTCTCTCCTCTCACCATAAAAATGTGCCCTAGTCTTGAAATCCACCATCCAAAGGAAAAGTCAACTACCATTAACTTTACCCCTCATTGTTTTATAAACTTCTATCAAGTCGTCTGTCAATCTTCTCTGGTCCAGTGAAAAATGTCCCAGCCGATTTAGCCTTCCTTTATATCGCAAACCTTCCATACCCAGCAACACTCTCTGGTAAATCTCTTCTGAACCCTCTCCAGCCTAATGATATCCTTCCTATAACTGGGTGACCAGAACTGGACACAGTATTCCAGAAGGGGCCTCACCAATGTCCTGCACAGCCTCAACATGACTTCACAACTCCTATGCACAAAAGTACTGAGCAGTGAAGGCAAGTGTACCAAACGCCTTTTTAACCGTCCTATATGTGATGCAAAGTTGAAAGAGCTATGTAGCTGAATGCCAGATTCTGTTCTACAACACTACCCAAGGCCCTACCATTAATCATATAACCTCCACCCTTGTTAGTTGTACCAAAGTGCAATACCTTACATTTATCCAGATTGAGCTCCATCTGCCATTCCTCAGCCCATTGACCCAGTTGATCAAGGTCCCTTTGAAATCTTAGAAAACTTTCTTCACTGTCTTCAATTTTGGTGTCATCTGCAAACTTAGTAAGCATGCCTTCTATATTCTCATCCTAATCATTTATCTAAATGACAAACAAAAGAGGCCTCGGAACCAATCCCTGAGGAACACCACTGGTGATAGGCCTCCAGTCTGAAAAGCAACCCTCCATCATCACTCTCTGTCCTGCTGTTAAGCCACTTACATATCCAATTGGCAAGCTTACCCCAAATCCCATGTGAGCTAACTTTACTAATTATTCTACCATGCAGAATCTTGTCAATGGCTTTACTAAAATCCATGTTGCATCCTCTGCATTTGATGACTTCCATATAACATTTATTGTTATAAAAATCACCTGATGTTAGAGTAGTTTTATTCTTTGTGTTTCCACCTTGGCTTCATACTGTTTGGCATCAACAGTCCAGGATTAAAGGAATTAACACCTACAAAATTGGCCGACACCTTTCAAGTTGAACTCCTGTAGAACTGAAGTATTAATACACATATTTTGGTCTTGAGTTTAGTATTTGAAGCTAACTCTGTTCTTTCATTCTCTCTTTTTCTCTCCGCCTACACGCATTAATCAACTGCTCATCTCTGGCCAGTGGGCCTATGAACTTGGTTTAATGAGTGAGGAGCCTGTATCTGTCCCACTCCATCCGTGTGAACACTTTTACCTGGTGACACGACCTCTGAAGCAGGGATTGCGCCCTGACACACCAGGTGAGGAAGCAGCATATCTGGCTGGAATCAATGGTTTGATTTCACTACTGCAGGTTTTAAGAATGAATCAATGTGTACTTTCTGAAGCGAGTTGAAGACATTTTTGGAAAAGATGAGTCTGTTGTTTTTGGTCTGTTGGAGCAGATATATTAACTGAAATAACGAGACTCCAACTGGGGAACACCGCATCAGTGAGGGAAAATATCTCATCACGAACAGGATTGAAGGCTGACAGGTTTCCTGTTTATTGCTTTTCTGTGACCAGCTCAGCAAACCCTTCTTTATAGCCACCAGTGAAATTCTTATATGCAGATAAGACTATGTTGCTTGACCAGATCATAAGGCAGTTGCTTTTGTGCTTCCAGTGGTCACCTGTCAGTGATATACATGTTAAGGGGTAAGGTAGCCATTCGTACCTGAGAATAGGTACCTAGCCATCCAGGCCAAAACACGCCTGCTAACCATGATCACATTGCTGGAGCGCTTGGCATAGCTGGGACTCAAACTGTGACCTTAAGTTTATGAAGCCAACTTTAAGCATGTGAACATAATGTATTAATCATAACAATAAGCTTGTGAGGCACTGATGAGATGCACTCAAGCAACTCAGCTAATGCTGACCAGAGCAACAGTTTATATTTATGTTGTGCCTTCTGTGCAATAAAACAATCAAAGGCATGACACATAGGCATTATAAATCGAAGTATGACACTAAGTTACAAAAGGATATATTGGGTTGGGTGACTTGAATCTTGATCAAAGAGGTCAAAAAGCAGTGTCCCACAGGAGGAAAGCAAGGTGGAGTGCTGCAGGTGGGTATTCCAGAGCTTAGGGCTGAGGAGCTGAATGTCAGCATGAAGGAGTGATTAAAATTGGGGATGTTCAAGATGCTGGAGTTAGAGGTGTGCAGGTATCTCAGGGGATTGTAGGGCTTGAGGGAAACCAAGAATGAGAATTTTAACATTGAGGTTTGAACGACCTCCAGTTAAAGGAGGACAGGATACGAAAGGTTGACCCTGTGTGAATATATTTCCAGGGATAGCAAAGGGAGGCAGAATGATGGTTTCAATTGCAAATGAGCCAAAATATTGGTGTCCTCCTGTGAGGGGCCACCCCTTGCATGAATGGTATGGTTACATATATTGAGCAGCTGACTCACCTCTTGCTCGTGAACAGATCGCCTTACAAACATTAATAGCAGGAATTTATCCTAAATGAATAATTTTCTGTAGGCTGCATATCACAGTGAAATATTTTTTGTCCATGCTCCAAGAGCACAACTCTTAATCTTCTCCTCCCCACATCTTTCGCAGGGCTGTGACCTTTCTGATGAACTATGTTCCTTCCTTTCCCAGTAATCCTGGATCTGGACGGTAGGATCTATGTTCGCAACTGGCAGGGTGGCGTACTTTCTGGGGGCTTTGAAAAGAACCCAAAACCTATCTTCACTGAGGGCAGAAACCAGCTGGAGTTCCAAAGCATGCTTGAGGACTGGGATCATTATGGTATGTGATTGTAGGGAATGGGGTGGGGTAGGTCTTGCAGGGCTTGGAGGCCAATTGTTCAAATGCAGGCGTTGAAAGTTGGAACATGCAACTTGGGTGTAGCTGGTTCAGTACTGGAGCTGGTCACGTCAGTGTGTGTTTTAACCAGTTGTTAAATCTGTATAAGGGTATCTGATCTCAGTTCACACAATGGGAGCTGAAAGATATGAGACAACCATTAGCAAGTAGTAGAATCTTGTATTTTTGGTATTTTAGAGATGGAATTTTGGATTCACTGCTGCAGATCCACCATCTTGCTTCTCTATAAATAGACAAAACATTAACAAATCCCCTTCCCCACAACTTAGCCCACACTATCTTAGCTGGGCAGAGTCAACATTACCTTAGGGATCCATTATTCAAGGCATGCATTGAGTTATAATGATGTTGCTGCAGAATTGGTGATATTAATTTCGCAGTCATGTCTGTGTTTGGGCCTATTATCCTGCCCAGTGTTCACGTTATAAGTGCTATGAGCATATGGGATGAGAATCATGGGTAGAGTGCTGGACCCATCAAGCCTGCCCCCCACACTCAAAGTCTGTAATGTTATGGTTGGATATCCTCTTCCTACTTACCAGCAGCCATGTAATGCATAAAGGCAAAGCAACAACAAAAGCTTAATGACAATTCCTCTGGTTCTCTAAAACTAGTCTGGACTCAATGTAATATTTCACCTGCCTTTTATTAGATGTCATGCTTGCCTCTGCATTCTTTGAGGGTTTGCAACATGAGCCAGAAAGGCTTTTCATGGGTTCACTGTCCTCTGAACACCAAATATTTAAACCAAGCCTTAATTTTGCACAGCCTCAGTACCTCGCTGCAGTGGGAAGATAATCTAGCCCTTTTATATATTCTATCAAACCACTGCAGCTGTACGTCTCAATGGTAAATACACTCAGCCTTCTAAGCTGTTCTGTGCAGTTAAGGTTATTCAAACTGTCTTTTACTTTTGCGGTTCTCATTGATTCACCTGTCATTAATGCTTGTCAAGGTCTGTAGCAGGATTGACCCAAAGTGTACATATAGTTAGGTCCACCCTCTGTAACATAAACAAGGATTTAGTTTCTCTGAAGGCTTCAGTGGTAAAATCAGCACTTGATGAGGTACTGAAAATCATTGCAAGTTTGATTCCCAATTCATGCTGGAGGTGGCTGATTTGGGTTAGGGGTTCTGCAGTTGGTTTGAGAGCATTTGTTGCAAGAAGAGGAAAGATCAGCCAAGGAGTGCTGCTTCTCATCCCCATCCAGTGACTGCATGGTGGAAGCTTGATAATGGCTTCCTGCTCAGGAGTACCATTGCAATTGTATCACAAAGACCCAGCCGATTTGGACGGTGGGTGTGCTTGGAAATGGGACTGGGAGGAATACAAATACTGTGAAGCACTCAACTCTCCGACTGCAGGGATATGATGTTGAAGGATGAATCCAGTTAATTATTCCATTTAATGTTGTGATTGTCCTATGTTGTCAGAGCCACTTCTGAGTGCATTGCTGCGACGAATGCCTTCCCTGGAGTCAACTGAGATCCTGCAGCTTGTGAACTGCCCAGAATCCTTCACTGCTGACATGCGATGCATCATGGGAGAGTCAGCAGCTGTGCAAAACTACTTTGTTTTGGCGGGAATGAACTCCAGTGGCTCGTCCTTTGCAGGTGGCGCTGGCAAGTGAGTAGCTCGCCAACACTGGGAGGGCTACACTTACTTTGTGTGAAGACGAAAAGTTGTAGCATTTCACAGGAAGATATGATGGAATACCGAGTTTACTTGGAGGGGCCAAATTCAGAAATTTTTTCCTTCTCTCGTCTGCAAGCTTCTTCTGATAAGTTGATCATTTGCTTCACAAGCAAATATTGAAACCATTCTTAAGTCTATGTCAGAGAGTTATATAAAGCACGTGGTGGAGATGTTGGTAAAAATGACTTAATCTTTGCGTATTCCCCCTTCCTCCTCCTCCTCACCCCCCCACCCCCAATAAAACTCTTGGATCAATTAATTTCAAAATATCATGATTGCTACTCAGAGTTTGCATTTTGTGTTGAGCCCAAGTCTCAAGTTTTTTGTCCTTGCTGAATTGTGTACCTTTCCCTGATAGAAACTGTGCAGAATGTTTTGTTAAAGCATAAGCAGCTGACAGCAATTAGAAGGAAGCTGGACAGAGGAGGAGAACACAACGCTGGTCTCTTGTTTCACAGACCTTTTTGTTCTTATAGAGTAGATATCTTTTGCTAAGAGTTCCACTGTACCATTCATTCCAAGGTTGACCAAGATAATGTAAAACATAGAGGCTTATCGATATCTTGAATTTGGTGCAAAGTTGATGCAAATGATAAAGATCTGAGATGCACTGTGTTAGATTCACTCAGGCCAACCTGTTGTCCACTATTCAGTTTGAGGCCTGAGATGCCTTCACTTATGTAAAAGGTGAAATGTTCAGGTAGAATTAGTTTAGCAAACTAATTCTATTTGAGGAACCTTTATTTTTATTCCCTCAGTATACATGTCAGAATTGCAGAGGCTACTGGAGTTCCTCCTGACTCCTGTATAGGTGTTCTGCTCTGAGTATGTACAGTTGGGCTTAGAGAGTCTGTCAGTTACATGAATGCTGTGTGCCTTGGCTTGATAGAGTTATTTTTTCTCTGTTCAGGTTGTTCAATTGCAATAAGAATCTTGTATTCATGGGTATTTATTGTAAAAATGATAATGCAAGCCCAGACCACCACTGTTTTTTGATTTGTTCATGTTGATGTTCACTGACGAGATATGAGGATGCGATCATTACTGATCGTGTGAACAGAGTTGAGTTTTCTTTCTTGACGTTATGACCAAATCATGGTCGTCAGGACAATGTTACATACTCCAGATGAGATAATGTAGGTAGGTGCTGCTCCTTGGATATAAATATTGAGTAGTAGAGGAAGAAAGTTGCCATTTCCTTTCCTATCTCCTTCAAAAGGATTGACCTGTAAGTGAAATTTTTTACGTGTATGAGCATTTTTATGTCACATCTTTACTCAAAGGCAGAATACAGGAAACCTGAAACATAAAACAGAGAATATTGGAAATACTTAGCAGGTTGTCTCACAAACTTCATTGAGTTTTTTGAGGAAGTAACCAAAAAGATTAATGAGAGCAGTAGATGTTGTTTACACGGCTTTAGTAAAGCCTTTGACAATGTTCTGCATAATAGACAAATTACTAAATTAGAACACATGGTTTTCAGGGTGAGCTTGCCAATCGGATACAAAATTGGCTTGACAGTAGGAGACAGGGTGGTGGTGGAGGGTTGTCTTTCAGATTGGAGGCCAGTGACCAGTGGTGTTCCACAGGATTCGGTGCTGTGTCTGCTTTTGTTTGTCACTTAAATAAACGATTTGGATGAGAATATAGGAGGCATGATTGGAAAGTTTGCAGAAAATCCTAAAGTTGGTGGTATAGTGGTCAGTGAGGAAGGTTATCTAAGATTGCAAAGAGATTTTGATCAATTGGGTCAATGGGCTGAAGAGTGGCAGATGGAGTTCAATTTTGATAAATGTGAGGTATTGCACTTCCTCAAAACAGGCGAGGGAAGAACTTATACAATTAATGGTAGGGCCCCAGGTACTGTTGTAGAACAGAGAGACCTTGGGGGTCAGGTAGCTAATCCTTTGAAATTTGCATCGTGGGTAGATAGGGTAGTTAAGAAGGTGTATAACATGCTTGCCTTCATTGCTCAGACATTTTGACTATAGGAGTTGGGAAGTCAAGTTATTGAGGTTGTACAGGACATTGGTGAGGCCTCTTTGGAGTACTGTGTGCAGTTTTGGTCGCTCTGCTGTAGGCAGGACATAACTAAATTAGAGAGGGATCAGAAAATATTTACCAGAATGTTGCTGGGAATGGAGGGTTTGAGTTATAAAATTAGGCTGGGGTTCTTTTCACTGGAGCTTAGGAGGTTTAGGGATGACCATATAGAGGTTTATAAAATCGTGAGGGCGATAGATAAGGTGAATAGCAAGGGTCTTTTCCCTAGGGTGGGGGAGTTCAAAACTCAAGGGCATATTTTTAAAGTGAGAGGAGAAAGTTTTAAAAATGACGAGGGGCAACTTTTTTTTTAAAACACAGAGTGGTCAGTGTGTGGAATGAACTACCAGAGGAAGTGGTGGACACAAGTACAGTTACAACATTTAAAAGACATTTGGATAAATACATGAATATGAAAAGTTTGGAGAGATATGGGTCAAACACAGACAAGGGGGGGCTCGATTAGTTTGGGAATATGGTTAGCATTGATGAGTTGGACATAAAAGGGTCTGTTTCCATGCTGTATGACTCCAGTTATTAATTGTATTGTATTGATTTTTAAATGATCAACTGCTGGAGACTAGGTGTAGGTTTTTATGATTGTTTTATTTGAGCAAGTCAAATTATTAGCCTCCAGTAAAACTCTAAAGTTCACAGAAGTGTTTTATACTGTTAGCATCCTCTTATCCATATTCCAATCTCTCTTCATACACAAAAAATAAACAGATGACCCTTTATGTTACAGGTTAATGTGTTAAGGTCTCTTTCATCCAGCCAATGAATCTTGCCCTGCACGGTACAGTCTTAACTATCAGTGTCTGTCCAACACTATCTCCTCCCAAACCACTCTTAATGTTTTCATTAACACTGTCTCCTGTTTACAGGGATCCCAGCTGACACTAGACTCTGAGCTGCATAATGTTCACTTCATACAAAGTTTAACCTGCCTTCTGCTTTTGGGATGGAAGTGACATTTAACCCTTACAGTCTAAAAATCTTAATTTCTTCAAATAATTCTGTGTTAGATTCTGTTCCTTGTGATTCAATAGCTTCTGAAATATAGGTGGGTTTGTTTTTCTGACCACTAACTGAAAGCATTTAGTGTTCAGATTTGGTCTTCTTTCCTTCTGTAGATACTTGGCTGAATGGATGGTGCATGGATACCCTTCAACTAATGTCTGGCCATTGGATATTAAGCGCTTTGGGGCACTCCAGAGTAGCCGCACATTCCTCCGACATCGTGTCATGGAAGTGATGCGTAAGTCTCCAGGAAACTGATATGTAAAGAAACAATGACTGGGAGCAGGACCTGACGGTGTGTTGAAGTGACCTTGATCTATGATGAATATACCAGACAGGATAATGGCAGAGTGAGGAATGTGGCAGTACTGCCCACTGAAATTCCTTTAGGACTAGGGACATTGTTGTTGCAGGTTCTGTTGATTTGGATGCCAGGTGATAGTGCTGTAGAATGACCAGAAAAATGAGAATTTAGACAGCAAGGTTGCACTTTCTTGCATGTCAATGGGTTTATAAATTCAACTAGAGTCCCATTACTCACAAGGAGGAAAGACCAGGAGCAAACTGGGCCAGTCATCTCTACTTTCCCTCCACATGACAATGAAATTCTCAGCTGCCCCTCTTGACACAGTGTCTGGCTGCGTACAACAGACAAAAATGCCACCCTTTCTTCATAGTTAAACATGAATTTTTGACACTGAAATAGGAAAGAGAGAAATTAAGGATAGTAAAAACACAAAGAACAGCCTAATTCCTTTCCATAATAATTCAGTGCAATGCTGTTTGATTTGACTTGAGATAATTTGATTTTTTTTTTAAATTTGAAAGCATTGCCTTTTCTGGCATTGTGTGTGTTATTTAAACTGTTGCTGAGCTTAACCGCTTTTTCTCTCTTTGGAAGATTGCCAAAAATTTGTAATCTTTTTGCTCTGTTCACTGCTTCAATCAGTTTCAGTGAGAAACTGTACATCTTGGTATCTTACCTTTTTTTTCAGCCACTTTGCTGATCTATGCGTTGTGACTGGCCTGAATCATAGATAGAAAGAAGCTGTGGCCAGGAACACTTGGATGAAAGACGTCATTTTTGTTTCCCTTTCTAATTGTAGCTCTAATCTATGAACTGAAAGTTCCTCGTTGGGATTTCCAGACTGGCCGACAGCTCAGGACCTCTCCTCTGTACGACCGCTTGGACGCACAAGGAGCGCGCTGGATGGAGAAGCATGGCTTTGAGAGAGTGAAGTACTTTATCCCTCCTGGAAGGGGTAAGTTATGAATGTCATCATTGTTTTAAAGCAGCACAGATTGCTAAGATTGACATTGTGGGCTCTCAGACCTGGCCTTGAGTGATTGTACAAAATTCTTGAACTAAATCTGCATCATTAATGGTACAGGTTACAGGGTGATCAGGATGATTTTGGCGATCTGTACAACAGTACAGCAAAACAAAATGATGTTAAATTTGTCTTTCATGACCTCAGGATGTTACAGACAGTGGAACACTATTGTAGTGCAGGATTGATGTAAATTCATAGAATTTTTCAAAGAATCCCTACAGTGTGGAAACAGGCCACACTGCCCCTCCGAAAAGCATTCCACCCAGACCTATCCCCCTACCCCTGCATTTCCCATGTCTAACCCACCTAACTTAAACATCCCCCGACACTATGGGCAATTTAGCATGGCCAATCCACCTAACCTGCACATCTTTGGACTGTGGGAGGAAACCGGAGCACCTTGAGGAAACCCACACAGACATGGGGAGAATGTGCAAACTTCACACAGTCGCCCGAGGGTGGAATTGCACCCAGGTCCCTAGCACTGTGAGGCAGCAGTGCTAACCACTGAGCCACCATGACACCCATGTTGAATCTTTTCATCCTTTCTTGTGGCAGTGCAACAAGTTTCGGTGTCTCAGGTCCCCACTCATAAAATTACAGTTTCCAATCGTTGGCATTATACTGTGGAATCCACAATCTTTGCGGGCTCAGTGCCTTTTCTACTATACGGTTCCCAAAACTGCATGCATGAGCTGTTGGATAACCAGTGATTTGTACAAATTTTTAATTACTTTGTATTCTGTTCCCTTATTTATAAAAGCCATTATATAATTTCATTTTTTCTGTACTTGCTCTCTCAGTTTCTGATTGTTTGTTTATTTGTGTTTTTCCTCAAAATGCTTTACTTCACCTGAATCCGCATTAAATTGCACTTGTCTCCTGACTGCCCAATGACCAAAACTGTCCCTCTCTCAAAGCCTTACTGTCATCCTGGTTGTTTGCCAAACATGCTATTTGTATCTTGTTAGGGAACATCAAGGTGATGCTGTCTACACCCAAGTGTAACTCCTGTATGTATACAGAGAACAAAAATGGGAACAAGCATTGACTCCCAACGACGCCACTTCCGACCCTTCACAAGTCTGACCAGCATGCCTCTGATGTCCGTTTTCGTGTTGTCTGCCCCACGTTGGTCTGTGGTCTTGTTTTGTGAAACTTCTCTGTTTGCATTAATCTGAAATTTCAGCCTCTGAACCTCTCCCTTTTCTCTTCCTAGATTTGTTGGAATTGGACCACAGTAAGACCTTCTACAAACCAGACTGGTTTGACATTGTGGGAGCAGAAGTCACGTGCTGCAAAGAGGCTGTTTGTGTCATTGACATGTCATCTTTCACCAAGTTTGAACTCAGTGTGAGTTTCTGCTGAAGCAGTAATGTATGTTCAGCTGGATCAGTACTGATAGAAAGTCCTCAAAACTACCTTCAAATTAAAACTTATCAATTGCAGCAGGACAGTGTGTAACTCAACTGTGTGAAGTGCAGCCTCAGCGCTGATGAAAGTCTTCAAAAATGCTTTAAAAGTTAAGAAATATCAGTGCCGGTAACATTGCATGTAACTCAGCTACGTGAAGTACAAGAATATTTCTCAGTAGACCTGGGAGTGGGAATTCAGAAGTGACGTCATGAACAGCTAGACATTTCAAATCTCTCACTGTCTCATTAAGTTTACAACAGGTGATA
Organism: Rhincodon typus; assembly: GCF_021869965.1. Lineage (NCBI taxonomy): Eukaryota > Metazoa > Chordata > Chondrichthyes > Orectolobiformes > Rhincodontidae > Rhincodon > Rhincodon typus. The sequence goes on from NC_063346.1 coordinate 52,189,809, forward strand.
AATCCAGAGATAGTAGGAACTGCAGATGCTGGAGAATCAGATTACTATCAGTGTCACATTCTAGTCAGAGTCAAAAAAGGCTGGATTTATCACCTGAGATAACAAGGTGCAGAGCTGGATGAACACAGCAGGCCAAGCAGCATCAGAGGAGCAGGAAAGCTGAC
>NC_063346.1:52190372-52208311 GCF_021869965.1 Rhincodon typus
CCCCCCCCCCCCAACCAGAATGTCCTGTAGCTTCTCTGAGACATCCTTGACCCCAGCATCAGGGAGGCTACGTACCATCTTGAAGTCTTGTTTGTGGCTACAGAACCACTGTCTATTCCTCTTATAATTGAATCCCCTGTAACTATTGCATTCCCACACTTTCTCATCCTTTCCTGTTTTGAAGGGGAGTATCTACAGGGGATTCCTGCACTGCCTGCCCAATCCTCATACTTTGCCTGGCTGTTACCCACTCCCTTTCTTCCTATGGATTCTTAGCTTGCTGTGGACCATCTCCCAGAATGTGCTATCTACATGACTCTCAGCCTCACAAATGCTCCACAGTGACCCAGCTACTGCTGCAGCTCCGAAACCCAGGTTTCCTGGAACTGCATTTGGAGATGCCTCCTGGTCACAAGCTACCAGTAATGTGTCCAGCCTCCCCAGTAGAGCGGGAAGACCAAACAGCTTTGAGCTCTCCTGTCTTGACTTAGCACTTCGGATTAAACCTTTAAAAAGGTTCTTAAAATCAAATAGTATCAGTTACTTTTGGGCTTTTCTTCCCTTGACATCGTTAAAACAATCTAGCCCTTAAAAATCTATAAACCACAAAAAAGACATTGCAAACTGTAAGTGATAATCATAGTACAAATGTTAATCGCCTAATCATGAGCTTCCATTTTTCCTGTGTCACTTTTGAATCTTGATGTCACATCAGGAGCTCTGCCTCTGGATTGAGTCAGGTAATGTAAAGCTGCTCCCTTGGGCATTTCCCTCCATTCTGCTCAGGTACTCCTTGCCAGATTTGCTCACTCTCTGACCTCCAGCGCTGTGTACTATAAGAGTTCCTTAAGTTCGCTCTTTCCCCTCATACCTCAAATTCCCTAAAACCTTAGTTTGATATTTATGAACAAAGTTCTCACCAATGAGCAAAAAAAATGGACTGATTACCTCCTGCCTAATTCCTTGTTTCACCAAATTCCCAATTGCACTCTCATGTAACAAAGCAGCACTCCAGAACAGACCTTTTCATATTTTTTCCAGTTCAGGTACATTCTGGCTCCTGATTAAGCTGGTGATTGCCTCAATGACCACTTGGGATAAATAGTTCCATGTTTTACCGTCTGTGAAAACATCTAAGTAACATGATTGACGTCCTTTTACAAATTCAGTAACAATCTGCCTCTTTTTTTTCTTTAACCTCAAAAGCTTTTACTGTTCCTACATGTAAAGTACACAATTGTTTGTTGCTTTATTGCTCATGGTTGTTTCACTTTAAACCAAGGCTTTCATAAATGCAACTATAACTTTAAGTGAAACATTGTTTCCTGCAGGGACCAGTGTTAAAATTGTACTTGGGTTCTTGTTGGACCTTTATCAGAAAAAGAAAAATGTCAAAACATAATACCTTTCTAAGTTGAAATATTTTGCAACAATGACAGAGATGAGAGGAGTGCCCTGTATTTCTCCAGTCCCACTACTCCATGTTACTCAGTTCCTAATCATAATCTTTCAATTTCAAAATCAGTCCAATTCTTTCATAAATAAAATTTGTAATAAATCAAAGGTTATTCAGTGAAGGTGTAAAATTGGTTAATACTCAATTTATAACATGAAAATTGTGATAACTCCCTAAGGCCCATGGGGAATCATTCATTAATCTACTCATGTGGTTTGAGTTCCCTTAGTAACAGGCAATGGCTTGCCTAGCTGGAGCTCATCACCTGAGCCCATTATGGTCCTCTTGTGGTTCAGTGACTGAGGGACCTGGGTTTAAGTCCCACCTGTTCTAAAGGTGTGTAGTAATATATGTGAACAGGTTGATTTGTAAAAATAATATAAAACAGACCCACCCCTCTTCCGTGGTTACGTTTGTGCCCGAGTATCTTTGGAATGGGAGCACTCGGTGTCCATCAGTGCTCTCGATGCCTTTAGAGGGAGGTGGACATTGTTGGGGATACTGTACTTTATTTCTCCCTCCAACTCCATTTGATTTAGTCCCTTCCCTCTCTCCCTACCTCTGTATCACTTTTGATGGTTTGCATTACCTTTCATTCTGTGTGTAAATATTTAATTTGCTGCGTGGGTGATTACTGGTAGTGGTTAGTAGTTTACAAAAAACAGAACAGTCATGGTGATTTTGGTGGTGAGTAGGTTGCTCAATTGTGTGTGATAACACTTCTGGGTATATTTTAAAAAAGAACCAGACCCCACCCATCTTCCATAGTTACGCCCGTACTGAGTGACCTTGGAGAGGCAGCAAGTGGTCTCCATCAGTGCTCTCGATGCCTTTAGAAAGAGGTGTCCACTGCAGGGGATACAGTGCTTTATTTCCCCCTCCAGCTCCATTTTGATTTAGTCCCGCCCACTCTCCCTACACGCCCCTCAGTTTTGATGGTTTGTTCATTATGGATTTTGGTTGTAAATACTTGATTGGCCACATGGGTGATGACAGGTGGTGGTTAAAAGGGGAGAAAGGGAAAGAAACGTCACTGTGATTTTGGAGGTAAGAAAGTTGCTCAGTTGTGTGTAATAGCACTGTGGAGTTAAAAAAAGGGAAAAGCAGACCCAAATGGTTCTTGTGGTGAAGTGGTAGACCCCACCTCTAGGCTAGAAGGTCCAGGTTCAAGCCCCAGATGTGCATAATAACATTACTGAACAGGTTAATTAGAAAATGAAGCAGACTCAGACCCCTTGTGGCATAGTGGTAGTATCCATACCTCTGAGCCAGGAGCCAGTTCAAGTCCCACTACTCTAGAGGTGTGTAATAACATTTCTGAAAAAATATATATAAAGCAGACCTGGGGGAAGGTGGTGGTGTAATGGTAATGTCACTGAACTAGTAATCTAAACTAGAACTAAACTAGACTCCAGGCTAAAGTTCTGAAGAGTTCTTTGGCACAGGGATAGTGTCCCTACTACTGAGCCAGAAGACATGAGTTCCAGCCCCACCTGCCCCAGAAATGTGTCGTAACACATCTGAACAGATTGATTCTTTAAAATGTAAAGCAGACCAATGACGAGAAAAAATAAAGCAGACCCAGGGGCTCTCTTGTGGTGCAGTGATAGTGTCCCCTGCCGTTGAGCCAGAAGGCCTAGATTCAAGTCCTACCTGCTCCAGAGTTGTGTAACAACATCTCCGAACAGTTTAATTAGAAAAGTATCTGTAAATCAGACCCAGTAGGGGAGGCGATGGCCTAGTAGTATTATCGCTGGACTATTAATCCAGAAACTCCATGTTTTAGGGCTTTTGTGGCACAGTGGTAGCGTTCCTCCTTCTGAGCCAGGCAGCCCAGGTCCAAGTCGCACCTACTCCAGAGGTTTTTAAGAATATCCGTGAGCAGGTTGGTTATTTGGTGAGCAGGGAAAAGGAAAGCTCAGTTGTGTGTAATAGTACTTCTAGAAGAAGAAAGAAGAATCTGTAGAATGGTTTGTCCTGAGTTAGGACTAGCCTATGTATGTCACGTGGAGTGGCTCGATTTTGGTGTTCAACAATAAATAATGTTCCTTTTCAGTCAGGCTTCCTGAGTTATTACAAAAATATAAACCCATATCCCTCTAACTAACCCACATAACAGTATATACATGGTAAAGGGTAAAAAATGATTTTTGTCTGAAGAAATTCACTCTGGGGAGAAAACAAAAACACCTTTGCCCAATAAGTCTTAGTTCCTGAAGGCAAAAAAGGACAAGGTGTGGAATGTTCAGATGGTTACTGTTTCGGCATGTGTAGAATGTCACCAGACATGGGCATATACCTCTGGGATCTTGGCAAGCATAGCTTGCAAGGAAACAGTATCAAGGAGTCTTCCAGATGCTCTTCAAGAGAACAGTCATGATCCTCTTGGTTTCACAACAATGGTTTTTGTAAAAATAGGAGGGCCAGTGAGAGTGGGCAGCCTTTCCTTAATCAGCTTCTGGTCCTAACTGAAAATGAAACACTATCTCCTGCATGTCTACAAAACTGAGCAGTTATAAAACCCAGTCGTAAAAACAGGCAGGTGTTTTCCGTTAAGTGAATTCATGCCTCCAGGATCAGCAATTACCTGGAAGCTTGTGGTTTCAAGAAATTCCTTGTCAAAAACCGTTCCAATGTGTCCTTCCACTGACTTTTTCAAAAAAATCAATTCCGTGTATACACAAGTTCATGAAAATTGTTATGGCCTCATGATTTGTAAGATGCAAACTTTTTAAAACAAAGTAATTTAATACTATGAAGGAAGAATGTAACTTGCTGTTGAGACTGCACGTGCCTCTTTTTGCTGGCAGTTCTGCTTGCACATCCACCACCTCCCTCAGCCTTGAGGTTGCTGCAGAATCCTGTTGCTCCTCAACTCTGAGTTGTGGCCTCACCCACTCCTCAATGTTCCAGACTGTAGCTTTTCCCACTCCCAGACCTCCTGAGTAGTGGCCTCTTACCATTTCCTAACCTCTGAATTGGTCTTCTTCCCCCTCCTTTATCCATCTTTCACTGCTTTCTTCTCCTGGACTTACATTTTATACTCGAGAACCAGATTAAACCTGAAGCTACACATCTATTGCCTTTGAAGTGAGGACCCTAATGGTTTAGAAGTATCCAGCTGGGGCTTTTGCAGTCGGTTTTATTTGAATGCTTCTACTTCCTCTGGAATACATGCTGGGAGGAGAGTAATGAGTCAGGAGTAGCTTTGAAAAATAGACAAGATTGTAAATACCTCAACACCTCAAAATCATCAGGACCTCAGATATTGTGGCTGCAGCTTCAGTTTGAATCTGAATTTTTATTTGGAAAGCAAGTCCAGGAAAGGAAATTGATGTGAGAGAGTTCGAAATGGAGAAGTGGCTGCATCTTGAAGCTTGGGGAGGGAGAGAAGCTGCTGTCCTGAGGTTAGGGAGCAGAGAAGGCACCAATCGGGTCATGCAGGAATCCACATTAAAATTCATCTCATGGCATGCGACAAGATTACAGGCCCCATTAATTAACCAGCATTAAAGTAAGGTGAGCTAACTTTAAATAAGGACTAGCTGTACACTCATGGATTGCTCTGTTTCTTCACTCTGTTGAGGGTCTTGCTGTTAGTGATGACTTTCTTAGGAGTTCAGAAAAAGTGTCATATTGGGTTTGAAACATTCAAAGTTTCTTATTCCACAGATGTTGTCTTTCTCCCACACTTTGTTCTCATTTCTTTCTCGTAACCATTTTTAGTTTTTGCAATGATGTAGAGATGTCGGTGTTGGACTGGGGCGAACAAAGTCCGAACTCCTACCAAGTGAAGGAGCCTAATGAAGGAGCAGTGCTCCGAAAGCTTGTGATTTTAAATAAACCTGTTGGACTGTAATCTGGTGTCATGTGACTTCTGACTCTATTTTTTATAAAATTGAATTGCCTGTACAAGCTATCTGTTCACTCCACTAAACTGTTAGATCTATGCCCTGTCCTACCAGGCTGAAAAACATCTATTTATGCCTGGAGCTGCATTCATGCATTTCTTAATACAGTCATGTCCAGTATGTTATCCATTTGAGAATTCAGATGTGACTAATTGCATTTATGATTTGCAAAATAAAAGATAAATAAATTAATGCCATGTTAGCATAGCACATGTATGTTTATTATCAACTTTGCGTATTTCTTTCGAAAAAATGATAAGTTGACAAGTAAAGCGTATGTGTTTTATAATTGAGTGTTTATTTCCTAGTGTACGGAATAGCTTTGTCAGTGTTTAATAATTTATTGAACATGAACATTTATCTATGTGTGTGAATGTACCTAAGCTGTTTTTCACCAGCATTAGAGTATGTGGCCAAAATGATATCTTTGTAGCTATGTCTGTGGCTAATCAGTTTTTGTTTTGGATAAGACTGTCTTAATCCACACAATTTACATTCCTTTAATACCCTGTGCCCAAACTCCTTTGAACAAGGAATCTGATCAAATGCCTTCTGAATATCTACTGGTACACCATCTGTCATAGCCACTTTATCTGTACACTCTGGTCTTTTCTTTGAGTGTTCATTTAACTTATTTGAACACAATCTGTCCTTCAAAAATCCTTTTCAGATGTCCAGGCTTAGCTTCTCTGTGTTTGCTCATTTCAGAAATTTGCTGACACAGAGAAGTCTAACTTCCCATTTGATTTCCTGACTCATCCACTTCCCTCTTGTTTGATGATGTCCATTTCAGTAAGTAGATTTGCCTGAGGAGCATGGAGTGGAATTGAAATTTTTCATTGTCAACCTTAATTTAGAACATTAAATCCAGACTAAATTTGAGGGATAATAACTTATTCAAAAAAAAATCAGTTAAAGTCTTTGAGTATCTTTTCATGTCATTCTGTTCACTTGTAGTTTTCTCTGTGTCACCGTTTTCTTTTGGGACCGGAGCAACCTCTTCAGATTATGTTAGCTGTGACGCACAACTGAGAGTGTAGATCCAAGGTATATGACTAAGAAGGTCTATCTCTGGAGGATCTTGCTACATCCCAGCAGTGTGAGAATGCTCATCACATACAGTGCATTGCTTTGAAGCAACTGATGTAGGTAAAGATGGTAGTCACTTTACAAATAGGAACCTCCCACAGCATATGCTCGTGGTCATTCTTTTACCCTTCCGTTATGCAGATGTGACTGTGGTTGACCTGCTTCTAGAGTTGATGGTGAGAGATTGATGTTCACCAGAACCAGGGTTTCCTCTGAGCTGTGTGGCTTCATAGTTGTGCAGAGGTGTTGAACCTAACTGCACAGAGACAAACAAACCATGCACAAGAAGCTGTTTCTTTAAATGCATTGCAGCAGTCTCAAAGGGTCCATGCAGCAGTGCAACAAGCTGTGCACTGTTTCAAGAAATTAGTTTCAGGTGGCTCAGTTGTTAGCACTGTTGCCTCGTATCACCAGGGAACCAAGTTTTGTTCCAGCCTCAGGCAACTGTCTGTGTACAGTTTGCATGTTCTCTCTATCTTTGTGCGTTTCCTCCAAGTGCTACGGTTTCTTCCCACAGTCCAAAGATATGCAAGTTCGTGGATTAGCCATGCTAAATTGCCCAGAGAGTTCAGGGTTGTGTAGTTTCAGGATTAGCCTTGGGAAATGGAGAGTTACAGGGATTGGGTAGGGGAGTAGGTCTGGGTGGGATGCTCTTCAGAGGGTTGGTGTGGACTTGATGGACTGAATGGCCTACTTCCAACACTGTAGTTATTCTATGATTAGAGGGTACATGTGTAAGATTGGTTACACAGGTCTGATAATTTCAAAACATGAAGAACCATTGACAAGCTCAGCAGTTTTCAGACAGATAACAGATTCTAAATTAAAAACCTTGAGTTTATCAGTGCGCATCTGCAATAAAAAATTAGTCTTTTTCTTCAGTGTGTGGCCTTTGTTTTAATCAGATTTTCTGCTGAAGTCCTCAGGTGGCCAGGCTCTTGAGATACTGCAGCACCTGTGCTCCAATGATTTGGATGTTCCTGTGGGACATATTGTGCACACAGGGATGCTGAATGAACGAGGTGGCTACCAGAATGACTGCAGCGTTGTGCGACTTAACAAACGCAGGTACTTTTCACTTCTTTGTCCAGAGTGCAGTAAAGCTCCTCACATGGCAGCAGAGACATTGTGAAATAAAATTCTGCATTAGAATATCATTATAGCCTCCTTTATGTACAATAGCTGCAACAATGTTTATTGAAAGAATTTTCAGCAGAAAGTGAGACTGTCTCTCCTCCAAATCTTCTGTTGTTAAAACTCTCAAAAAAAAAAAAAACGAGTCTTGCCTTGCTTCAGCTCTATGTTTGACATGCTGGTGAAACCCAGCCATACTCCGTCATTAACTCTCTTGATTTTACTGATTATAAATTATCAGCTATTTTAATCTAACATCTAATACCTGATGAGCAAGAGTTTCTTCCATTTCTAAATACTGGGGAGATACTGTTGTCTGTTTCTGCCGTAGATTCTGATCCCTTGCCATCAATTCCTTCCTTCCCTCTTCGTAGCAACAGTTTGAGGTTGAACAACCTGTTTCAAATTTGCTGCCCTGCTATAATATCAGCCTAACTGCTGAAATCCTCATCCATTCATCTTGACTACTGTAAGACATTTCTTGCTATCTTCTCTTGTTTTGTCTTTCACAAACTTGAGTCACACAGAATTTTGCTGCCTGTCGTTACTCTCAGTAAGTGCCAATCGCCCATTACCCCCGAATTACTGATATGTTTTAGATCCTAGTTGAGTGGTACATTGGTTTTAAAATTCTCTATCCTTGTTTTCAACTTCTTTTATGGCCTTAGCCTGTCTGTATTGTCTACTCCAATGCTACAATCCTTTGATATCTGCACTTTACTAATTCTACAGTCTTTAGCATTCCTTATTTTGAATTGCTACACATTGGTAGCTGAAGCAACCAAGAACCTGTCCTCTGAAATTCCCTCCCTGAATATTATGGCTGTCAAAATCTGTCTATTCTCATAAGACTGTCTTTAAACTTGTTTCTTTTGACCAAACTTTTGATTATTTTCCTGAAAATATGGTTTCTGAGTTGTGGATTGCTTTGATAATGCTTCTGTAAAACACTTTGCAATGTTTTACATACACATTTTTGTTTGATATTGGAAGTAAAATGTGACCTAGGACTCTGCGTGCCCAGATGGGAAACTCATTTCTGGTTTGCTTAATGAGATCCAGTCAATATTCGGAGATTGGCCGCAGGTTAGAATAGTGTTGTATTTGACTAATGCATGCCCGGAGACTATGATGTTTTCTCCGGTCTCCAAGTTCCACTGTGCAATTCAGCAGAACTTGCTTGACCTGCTGGCATGGCATCCTAGATGACTGTGTGTCTGTGGAGACTCTATTTTGAGCTGGGCACATCTGTGGCTAGCTCTTTCAAAGTTCATTTGCTACTTGGTTACACTCCAATCCATTAAATGGTGATGTTTGACATTATAGAACCAGACTGGATATCACTGGAATGCTGAATTAATGTGAAGAGAATTCAGGTCTCTCTGTCCAAAAAAATTAAAGTATATCATTGTATTTTCTTAAATGCATCATCAGATTTAGCTTTGTCACATTCCAAGTAAACTTAAATTTTCATTTATTTATTACCCAGTTTTATTGTTCAAAACCAGTCGTACTGTACCTGAATGTACCACCAAGAGTGTACTAGTTCAAAAGTCTTCTGATTTTGCAGAGTTTCAGTGTAGAGCGTTGCAGTAGAAACAATTTTATCTTCTGGTTTGTGAATGACCTGCACAAACGGAAGCACTAGGAGAATAAAATGTCCAGCAGGAAGGTTGCTTCAAAGAAAAATCATAATGACTGACATTTAAATGATAACAGAGAAAAAAAATCTCTAATCAAATGTTCCTTAGAGATGTAAGTATTGAGGAAATTAAAGTCTAATTCATTTCGTCTTGAAGTTTTTCTCCACACTTTTTCGAGGAGTGTGAACTGGGAGGTGAGCTGTTGGGTTGGCAATCTTCTTCACAGTAAGATTGAGCCTTTTATGTGCTGTCTGACAAATAAATTGGTGTTGGAATTAATATGTGCTTTTGTTCATTTCTCAGCTTCTTTATCATCTCGCCCACGGACCAGCAGGTTCACTGTTGGTCCTGGCTCAAGCAGCACATGCCCGAAGACAGTCAGCTACAGCTGGAGGATGTTACTTGGAAGTACACAGGTATTGCACACTTAGGGCTATACACTACGCCGAATATGGCTGTTCCTAGAAGCATAAATTACATTAACTACTTTAAGGACAGGTATTTCCCTCCGTGGTTTTCAGAATGGGCAGCTTCCAGGTTTAAAAATGGTGTGGAAGACATGTTTTCAGTAACTTCGCAGCACAGTACTGATATTTTTTGGAGATCCTGACACTGAAGAGAGAGATAAACAGAGCAGTTGAGGAGAAAGGAATTTCTCAAACTTGGAATAAATTGTTTTTTCGGTTGATTACCCGTCTTTCCTCCTGGAGCTTCTTGAAGTGTAAGGGAATCTGGTAGCTGCATTTGAGGCTGGAGTGAATGATTTAATATTCTTTGTTTATTGAGGCACAGGAGCCTGCGGCAATAATAGCTTCAGTTGATCCAAGAGTTGACTTAGCTAGTTGTTATAGACGAGTGCTTTAGCAGGCAATCACATCGTCAGCTCCAGTCGTTGAGAATCAATCCAGATTTTTCAGTTTGTGGATTATTTCTTGTTCCACTGTAGTCATAATAGGTAAAATCCCTGCTTCTCCATGTTGACAATGACATTATAACCAAGAAGTCGGGCAACAGAGTTCCAGGTGAAGGTCGGAGTGGTGCCGGGTGGATTCAGGAGAACGTTGGGTTTGCAGCCGATGTGGTCTCCTCTATATCAGGGAGACCAAGCGCAGGTTCGGGGACCAATTCGCAGAGCATCTGTGCTTGGTACGCTCCGATCAATACCACCTTCGGGTTGTCAGCCACTTCAATCCCCCTCCCACTCCTTTAGCGACATGTCCATTCTGGGCCGCCTCCACGGCCAAAATGAGGCCACACGTAAACTGGAGGAACAACACCTTATATTCCACCTCGGGAGCTTACAGCCCAATGGCTCAACATAGAGTTCACCAGCTTCAAAATCTCCCCATCCCCAGCTTCATCCCATGTCCAACCCTCCCTCTCATCCCCGCCTCCTTGACCTGATACAACCTGTCCATCTTCTCTCCCACCTATCCGCCCCACCCATCCCACTGACCAGTCCCCATCACTCCCTACCTGCACTCACCTATCATCATCCCACCTAGCTTCTCCCCCAGTCTCCATCCTGATGAAGGATCCAGACCTAAACATCAACTTTCCTGCTCCTCTGATGCTGCCTGATCGGCTGTGCTCCTCCAGCTCCACATTTTATCAGAGAGTTCCAGATTCCACAAAGGATCCTGAGATCTGTTACACAGCATGTTTTGTGATAGCGAGTGACTATTTTATGACTGGTATTGTTGCTGTGATACGACCATACGATATTGGAACAGAGTTAGACCATTCAGCCATTGAATCTGCTGTGCCATTCAATTATGGCTGATATGCTTCTCAACCCCATTTTCCTGCCTTCTCCCTCTAACCTTTGATCCTCATACCAATCAAGAACCCAACTATCTCTGTGTTAAATATACTCAATGATTCAATGGAATGAATGTCTGCTGTGCTCCCGAATTACCCCCAGAAAGTCCTACAGTTGCTGTTCCATTGTCTTCCTTGCTGGGCTCCTCTTCCACTTAACTCTGGCCAGCAACTTCATCATGTCTTTGTAGTTACCTTTACTCAATTATAATACTGTTACATCTGATTCCAGCTTTTCTGTCTCAAACTGCAGGGTGAATTCTATCATACTATGGTCTCTACCCCTTCGGGGTTCCTTCACCTTAAGCTTACTAATCAAGTCTGCCTTATTACCCATCACCTAATCCAGAATTGCCTGTTCTCTATTGGGCTCTACCACAAGCTGCTCCAAAAAAAATCTCATAGATATTCTGTGAATTTCTTATCTTGGATTGTGCTACCAACTTGATTTTCCCAGACCATCTGTATATTGTAATATCTCCCATGATTATTGTAATAGCACCTTTCTTAAATGCGTTTTCATCTCCTGACATTTTCTGCCTATGCTGTTACTACTCCTAGGAGGCCTTTTTCCTTTGCAGTTCCTCAACTCCACGCACCACAGATTTATTGTCATTTACTAAAATCATTGAACCGTCCAATTCTGGGCAGCATACCTTAGGGTGCAGTTCTTTCATTGAGGCTAAATCCTGAGATTTATAAAAGTTTGTCATTTACACATGTACTCTGTGCCTTGAGTTTGTGATTCTTAGTTGCAGTTTGACAAAACAATGATTCCAAATGGATAAATGATTTATTTGTACCCCTTAGAATACAGTGAAAAATGCAGAAAGGTCCCCCCTGCAAAACATTTCCCCAGAATAAGTACAGGTATTCTTTAACTCCTTTGTTCTTGCTCGTGGGTCAGGTGTCTATTCCCATTGTCAGTTTTATTGCCTGTCTTTGTACTTTTTTCAGTGTCAAGATGCTCCAGTTGTGTACAGATGAATTTGAGTTTGCACACTACAAGAGCTCACTAACACCCAGAATGCTGAAAGCTGGGATCTTTCCCTTGAGTTATTCGGTAGGCAGGCAATCTGTACCTTCAGCATTGACAATGTTCACTTTGAGACTGGGCTAATTGGAGAGGGAGTTAATACCACAATTGGGAGACATCCAGTTTATATATTCAGCAATCAATCCATAAATTGCATTTTCTTTCATTTTGCTGTCGGGAAGGTTGTGGTGAGCCGCTTTGTTGAATTTCTGCAGTTCTGTTGTGTTGGTGCACTTGCGGTGCTGACAGGCTTATGACCCAGTAGCAATGAAGGAATGGTGATAGACTTCCAATTCAGGATGTTCTCTGGCTTGGTGGTGAATTTACAGACAGCAAATTCCCATACATCTGCCATTCTTCTCCATGGTGGAGACTGAAGGTTTTGTAGGTACTGTCAAAGGAATCTTTGTGAATTGCTACAGTATGTCTTGTTTGTGGTGAATGTATCTGTCACTGTGTGTTGATGGTGGATGGGTTGCCAATTAAACCAGCTGCTCTAAATGGTGTTGAGCTCTGAGCCTCGTTTGAGCCATACACAGGCAATTGGACAGTATTATATCACCATTGTGACTTGCACTTTATGAGCTACTTGCTGCAGAATTCCCAGTTTCCCAACTCTTGTGTTCACTGTATTTATATGGCTAGTCCAATTCAGTTTTTGGACAATGGTAACCCTAGAACATAGGTAGCATTCAGCAATTGTGATACCTTTGAATGTCATGGAAAGGTGATTAGATTCTCTGTCGATGAAAGTTAGCACTTTTGTGGTATGAATGTCACTTACCACTTGTCAGCCCAAATCTAAATCTTGACCAAGTCTTTCTGCATATGGACACGGACTGTTTCAATACCTAAAGAGGTGATAATAGCACTCAACATTGTGCAACCATCTGTGGATGTCTTAACTTGTAACTTTATGATGGAGGGAAGGTCAATAATGGAAGAAGCTGAAGTCATTTGGACCTGGAAGATTACCCTATGGAATTCCAACAGCGGTGTCCTGGGACTGAAGTGATTGGCCTCCAACAGTCATAACTGTTGGTATTTCTTTATTCATTCCACATTGCATTAAATTCTGAAGGCTAAGGTCCATAAAATTATTTGGATACTCTCAGGCATACATAATGCTGCAGGTTGATAACCTTGCACAAATTGAGAGCAATACATGTAAAAGAGAATTGGGGTATTTGTGTGGGATCAATCGAACAATGTAATGTTTTTTAAAAAAAAAATTTGTTTTTCTTTTCCACTAGCATTGAATTTGATTGGTCCCCGTGCAATGGATGTTCTTTCCGAATTATCTTATGTGCCAATGACTCCAGATCACTTTCCCTCATTATTCTGTAAGGTGGGTTATGGAACTGTTTTGAAAACAAAATATTGCAGCTGCTGGAAATCTGAAATAAAAGCAAAAAGTGCTGGAAAAAGTCAGCAGGTCTCCTCTGGTAGCATATGTGGAGAGAGAAACAGTTAACATTTTCAGTCCAATGACACTTTTTCTAAACAATTCTTACAGATTTGTATTGTCAGCTCAGAACCATTGTGTACCTTACACATATGAAACTATAAATGGTCCTCTGAGATTTGGTTAATTATTGTGTCATCCTAATAACTGTCGGATATCCTCTGGTAGAGGGACTACAACGGACTGGGTTGTGTTCCACAACAACCTGCATGATATCCTTTTAATTCATCGACAACAAGAAATTGGTCACATCAATATCCACCTACTTTCTCATTGACTTAGCAATTTAGAAAAGAGGAGGCTTCACCTTTGATCTCTATGATGTTTGGTGCGCTTATTTTGATGGAAGTAGAGCAGTTATATATCTTTGTTAAGTTTACCTCTGTGCTATTACAAGTGTTTTGTTAACATCCAGAGATCTCTCAAGCCAGTTGTCCTGTTTCCGTCGAGTTCCAGTGTGTGGGTTTGGGGATGGAGTTGGTGTGTTTACGTGGGATCGATCGAACAATGTAACATTTAAAAAAAAAATCTTTGTTTTTCTTTTCCACTAGCATTGAATTTGATTGCAGATTCCTGTTCCTGTTGAGATTATTGATACTGGGATTTCTCATACCGGACTTCAGAAGCTAAGACTAGCTAGGAAAATGCACAGCAGTAATTTTATTATAATTCCTGCTGGATTGAGAACCTCTCACAATAGGAATGGGCCTGCAATGTCCACTTCGATGGTGGCAGAATTTATTGCTCCTTAGTTGTTCGAGGGACAACTTCTTCACCATTTTTTCTGACTCTGATTCGACACTCCTGCCACACTTTATTCTCTGTCTCTTCATTGAATAACATCCACCAATATTGAGAGAAAGGAGGTGGTGGTACCAGTAATCAATCTGTCCCAGTCCCTCAAACAGTAGTGGGTTGTAGCTTCATATACATCAAAAAGCTACACAAATCCTGCTTCATTCAAATTTGCTGTACTGAACTGAAGAGCAATATCCACTGATTTTTGTTTGGTGGTTTGGCAAATATTTACCCAGGGATGGGGATGTATATTTTTTTTTGCAGAGGAGAGGGTCTCTGTGTGCATGTACTTGCAGAGGAAGGAATAGAATGTACTCTGTATACTGAGAGGATTGATGAGTTGCTACTTACTATGTGTCTCCAATTAACAGGAGATGAGTGTCGGTTACGCTAATGGCATCCGGGTGATGAGTATGACACATACAGGAGAGCCTGGCTTCATGCTGTATATCCCCATCGAGGTGGGTACTGCACTGAAATTGTGTTTATTGCCTAATTCATTAAATGATACTGAATTTTGTGTTGGCTATATGAAATTCTCCATTATAACAGATGTCTAACATTTACTTAAAGTTTTTCAATTAGTTTTGTTCAGGGAGACTGCAAATGAATGACGGCCAAATGGCTGCAGTACAGCTACACCACTGGCGTCTACAAGCAATGTATTAAAGTGCCTAAGTGTGTCCTGCACATGCACAGCAAGACAAATCCAACCCAGCCAATTACCGCCCCATCGGTTGATTCTTGATCATCAGTAAAGTAGTCAAAGGCTTCATCAATGGTGCTATCAAGCAGCACTTGGTTAACAATACCCTGCTCACTGGTGCTCAGCTTGGGTTCTGCAAGGGTCACTGCTCTGATTACACCCTTAGTTCAAATATGGACAAAAGAGCCCGATTCCAGAGGCGAGGTGAGAATGACAGCCCTTAACATCAAAAGTGTGGCATCGAGGATCCCTAACAAAACTGGAGTTAATGGGAATTGGTGAGGGAAGTCTCTCTGATTGGAGATATACCTGGCATGCAGGAAGCTGGTTATGGTGGTTATAGGTCCATCATTTCAGTTCCAGAGAATCCCAGCTGGAAATCCTGCCTTAAACCCAACGACCTTCAGCTGCTTCATCAATGACCTTCCCTCCATCATAAGGTCAGAAGTGGAGATGTTTGCTGATAGTTGCATTATGTTTAGTGCCATTTGTCACTCCTAAGATATTGAAGCAGTCTGTATCCAAATGCCGTAATACCTGGACAGTATCCAGGTTTGGACTGACATGTGGCAAGTAACATTCGGCCCCCACAATTGCCAAGCAATGACCATCTCCAGCAAGATAGAATCTGATCATCTCCCCTTGACATTCAGTGGTATCGCCACCACCGAATTCCCCCATTGTAAACATCCTGAAGGTTATCATTGACCAGAAACTCAGTTAGTCTTGCCAAATAAATACTGTGGCTACAAGAGGCTAGGAATTCTGCAGTGAGTGACTCATCTCCAAAGCCTGGATGAAATCAACTCCCAACAATGCTCAAGAAGCTTGAAACCATCCAGGAGAAAGTAGCGTGCTTAATTCGCAGCACATTCACAAACATTCGCTCACTCCAGCTCTAACGCTTAGCAGCAGCTACAAGAAGCATTGCAGAAATTCACTAAAATAGCTTAGACAACACCTTCCAAACCCACAATTATAACTGAGAAGGACAAAGGCAGCAGATTAATGGAACACCATCACTTGCAGGTTCCCCTCCAAGCTACTCAGCATCCTGACTTGGCAATATGCCACAGTTCTTTCTTGAGTGTTTAAGTGTATTTAAGTGTAGCATATTTCAAATAAGATGATTGAATTATGCAATGGGCAAAGCATTGCAAACCAGTTCAACCATGACCTATGCTGTTAGTTTCCACTGAGCTGGCATTAGAAGCACTGCTGTTCTTGGATTCTGTGCCTTGAGCTTCAACCAGAACTGTGACTGATCTCCAGTGAATCCCCCTGGTAGTTAGATGTATGTTTTACTTTAGGAACCCTCAGGATTTGACTGTCGTGTTCTGCTTGCCAATTTTTAAGCTGCTGCCAGCACTACTTGGCCAGGTTCACGCATGTTGAAAATCATTTGTGTGAACTACTGGAGGGTAGCGTCAACAAACTTGAGCACATATAGGACAATGCAGTAATCAGGCTGATGAATAAGCAGTCATGTCTCTGACTCTGCTGTTCTTTTTTCAGTATGCTCTTCATGTCTACAATGAAATTATGAATGTAGGGCAGAAGTATGGAATCCGGAATGCTGGGTACTATGCACTGCGCAGTCTGCGTATTGAAAAGTTCTTTGCATTTTGGGGTCAAGACCTAGACGCCTTTACAACACCGCTGGAGTGTGGACGTGAATTCCGAGTCAAGTTCGATAAGGTACTTGTGTGTTTGGAGTTTAACGTGGAAGAATTCATATTAAAGAAGAAACAGAACATACTTAATTTTGTAAAGTAACATGGGTGGAAGAGTGGAGTTACTTGTAATGTGTGTGTATGTATCTATTTTTTCTATTTATCTTACTGTCTTGCTCTGCTCCCCCTCGATCTCGCCCATTTTGCTCTTGCTCCTTTTCTATCTGCTGATTCACTCATCTCCTAACTGTCAAAGAAAGCAGGAAAAAGGCAGTGGAAAGGCTCAGTGGATGGGGTTGTGAAATAGCCTGAGATTGAAAAGGAATCCTGCGTCTTAGTGCATGAATGTGAATGTAATCTATTTATTGAGACTCATGTAAATTGATTTAAATGGAGTAGTGGACAATAATGGTTTTGAATATCTACTTATCAAGTCACACATGCTACTTTGGACAGAAAATAACGCTGCTCATATTGTGTCCCAGGGTTTTCTGTTTTTCTGGGTTAACCTCCTCTTTGTTTAATTGTAGGGAACTGATTTTATTGGCCGAGATGCTCTTTTGCAACAAAGACAGGAGGGAGTTTGTCGTCGGTTTACCATGTTCATCCTGGATGATCATGACACTGACCTCGACCTTTGGCCTTGGTGGAGCGAGCCTATATTCAGGAATGGGCGCTATGTAGGCATGACAACTAGTAGTGCTTACAGTTACACATTGGCCCGCCACGTCTGCTTGGGCTTTGTTCACCAGTATGATGAAGACACTGGAGCTAAACTGGTGGTGACCCCTGACTTTGTCAATCGTGGTGATTATGAAATTGAGATTGCCGGACAGCGCTTCCGGGCAAGGGCCAAACTTTACCCTTTCAGCTCCTTGTTTACACAGAAGAAGAGGAAAGATGAAATGGAACTGAGTAGCTTTCAGGGGAAATAAGAGCCCCAGCAACACCTTTTGAGTTGAGGTGAGAACGGGTCAATAATGCAGTTCCCAGGAGGGAGGTGAGGGGAGGCAAACGACCATTATATATTGTTGATGGCGTGCATAGCTATTTTTTCCACTCTGCACAGACACTTTTGTGTATATAAACACAGATGAAAGAATTGTTCTGAATGTCTCACATCCAGCTGGACATATGGACACTACTCTTGTGTTTTCTTTGTTTATTGTATAGAGGAAAATGCCACTCTTTTTTTTCTCTGAGGAAA
>NC_063346.1:52208811-52209957 GCF_021869965.1 Rhincodon typus
AGTGTCCAGTGATGTGCAGGTTAGGCCGGATCGGCCGTGGGAAATTATCCCATAGTGTCCAGGGATGTGCAGGTTAGGGTGGGATTGACCATGGGAAATTGTCCCATAGTGCCCAGAGATGTGCAGGTTAGGGTGGATTGGCCGTGGGAAATTGTCCCGTAGTGCCCAGGGATGTGCAGGTTAGGGTGGGATTGGCCGTGGGAAATTGTCCCATAGTGCCCAGGGATGTGCAGGTTAGGGTGGGATTGGCCGTGGGAAATTGTCCCATAGTGCCCAGGGATGTGCAGGTTAGGGCGGATCGGCCATGGGAAATTATCCCATAGTTTCCAGGGATGTGCAGGATAGGGTGGGATTGGCCGTGGGAAATTGTCCCATAGTGCCCATGGATGTGCAGGTTAGGGTGGGTTGGCCGTGGGAAATTGTCCCATAGTGCCCAGAGATGTGCAGGGGGTGACCTTGTAGAGGTTTGTAAAATCATGAGGGGCATGGATAGGGTGAATAGACAAGGTCTTTACCCCAGGGGATGGGGGGAGTCCAAAACTAGAGGGGCATAGGTTTAAGGTGAGAGGGAGAAAGATTTAAAAGGGACCTGAGGGGTAACTTTTTCACACAGAGGGTGGTGCGTGTGTGGAACGAGCTGCCAGAGGAAGTGGGTGGGGGCTGGTACAATTACAACATTTAAAAGGCATCTGGACGGGGACATGGACAGGAAGGGTTTAGGAGGATATAGGGCCAAATGCTGGCAAATGGGGATTGGATTAATTTAGGATATCTGGGTCAGCACGGACGAGTTGGGCTGAAGGGTCTGTTTCTGTGCTGCATGACTCTGTTGCTCTCTGGAGGTCTGTCGGTTGGGAGTGCGGGGGTGGGGGTGTGCAGAGTGAATTCTGGGGTCCTGGAAAGAGCGGGGAGGGGAGGGGGATGTGAGATGGGGCCAGGCCTTGTCCCGTCTCCTAATGCTCTCGGTGACCTGCTGCAGAGGACCCCCAGGAGAGGGAGAGGCGCGAGCGGAGGGAGCGGATCGAGAGGGAGAGTCAGGGCAACGATGAGGAAGGAGGGCGCCTGAAGATGCGGGAGGAGAAGGACAAAACCAAGGAGCTGCAGGCCATCAAGGTATGGGGTCTCCCTCGTGGTGGGGGGGGGGGT
>NC_063346.1:52210057-52211277 GCF_021869965.1 Rhincodon typus
CTCTCCGTGCCTGAATTAGGATCGACGGGACTTCTTTTTGGGGGGGTCGGTGGGGGTGATCCTTCGGCCCTACAACAGCCTGCTATCTCGTGGCCGTTGGAGGGGGTTTGCATCTGATCTGGATGGTGCGTCGATTCTAAATGCCCCTTGCCCACGTAACTCTTCAGGGATCAACATTGTCCCGACTGGGGAAGCACGGATCCGGTGGGTGTGTCCCCTCTCCCGCCCCACCCCCACCACCATCCGCCCCCACCCCCTGGGGAGGGTGCGGGGAAATGATTACGACCATTGACCATCCTTCCCAGGGAGAAGGGGCAAGGAATATGCTGCTTTGCCTGACACACAGGAGACAGGCTTATTGGGAAACCACGTCCCCTCCCACGGTGAGGGTGGGGGGAGGGGATGGGGAATGGTACACATTTTGATGGGGGTCGCCCTTCTCTCATTTGTCTGAACCCCCAATGGGTACGGACCCCGGTATGTTCCCAGCCGCCCCCCCACCCCGACGAGGAACCAGCCTGAATGAACCCTCCCTCTGAGCACCTTCCCCCCTCCTCCCCCCACCCAACCCCGTGCCAGGTGTGAGGCTGTGCCCACCCTCGGGGGGTGGGTGGGGGGCAGGAAGGCTGGATTTGCCCCATCTGTACACCTGGATCCGTCTCATCACGTATGGCCACAGTGACACATGCCCCTCCTACGTATCCCACTCCCCCTCCCCTCCCCTCCTCCTTCTCCCCCCCCCCCCCCCCCCGGCACTCCTCTCCAGGCTCCCCGTGTACATGTAACAGTCTGACTGACTGAAATGTGACTGTCCCTCTCTTTCCCCTGTCTCTCTCTCTGTCTCTCTCTCTGTCTCTCCATCCCCACGTCACTCTCTCTCTGTCCATCCCCATGCCACTCTCTCCCAACCCCCACATCTCTCCCTCCTCCCCATGTCTCTCCCCCTCCCTCCCCCTCCCTCCCCACATGTGTGTTCCCCCCCAGGTATAAGGAACGACACCACGTCCAGTTGCTGGGACGGGGGTTCATCGCCGGCATCGACCTGAAGCAGCAGAAACGTGAGCAGTCCCGATTCTACGGAGACCTGATGGAGAAGAGGCGGACGCTGGAGGAGAAGGAGCAGGAGGAGTAAGTCGTTGGGGGGAGTGGGGCGCGCGCGAGGAGACGTGGGGGGGAGGTTCCCTTCCTTGATGGAGAATCTGCTCCCCCCCCCCCCCCCC
>NC_063346.1:52211903-52212328 GCF_021869965.1 Rhincodon typus
GGAGGTTCCCTTCCTTGATGGAGAATCTGCTCCCCCCCCCCCCCCCCGACACGTTTAAAAACCCTTCGAGGTCTCGACCTGTCAGTGTGGGAGGAGGGAGGGAGAGGTGAGCAGGATCTGTAACGTTCCCACAGCCCCGCTCTGACTGCATTGTCGCTGACAGGGCACGGTTGAGGAAGGTGAGGAAGAAGGAGGCCAAGCAGCGTTGGGACGACCGTCACTGGTCCCAGAAGAAGCTGGACGAGATGACAGAGAGGGACTGGAGGATCTTCCGCGAGGACTACAGCATCACCACCAAAGGAGGCAGGATCCCCAACCCGATCCGCTCCTGGAAGGACTCCAGCCTGCCCCTGCACATCCAGGAGGTCATCGACAAGTGCGGCTACAAGGTGGGACCAGGGACAGGCGAAGTGGGGGCGCGGGGG
>NC_063346.1:52212428-52212693 GCF_021869965.1 Rhincodon typus
CAGGGACAGGCGAAGTGGGGGCGCGGGGGTGGGGGTTGGGGGTGGGGTTGGGGGTGGGAGTGGGGGGGGGGGAGTGGTCATTGGGGTGGGGCATCGAAGCCTCATCACCTTCCACACCTCGCACACACCATGTCTACTACCGCTACACCCACCTCCCCATCTCAGTCACCTCCTCCATTCCCCTACACCCCCTCCCGATCTCCGTCACCTCCTCCAGCCCCCTACACCCCCTCCCTATCTCCATCACCTCCTCCAGCCCCCTACA
>NC_063346.1:52213003-52214094 GCF_021869965.1 Rhincodon typus
GGGGGCGCTGTGGGAGGGCGAGGGAGCGGGGGCGCTGTGGGAGGGCGGGCGCTGAGGGATATGGAGCAGTATCTGATGGGAGTCACGTTCCCCCCTCCCCCTCCCCAGATTGTGATTGCCACCCCGGGCCGTCTGATCGATGTGTTGGAGAACCGGTACCTGGTCCTGAGCCGCTGTACCTATGTGGTCCTGGACGAGGCTGACCGCATGATAGATATGGGCTTTGAGCCAGACGTACAGAGAATCCTGGAGCACATGCCCGTCACTAATCAGAAACCCGATACTGATGAGGCTGAGGACCCAGAGAAAATGATGGCCAACTTCGAACTGGGCAAGCACAAATACAGACAGGTACAGAGCCCGCGCTGTGTGGGGTGTCAGCAATGCACGGCCATGGTCTGCAGGATTGGGGAGGAATGTGGGTCTCTTATTCTGGCTTGCGATGCAATCAATAGGGGTTTACTGACAAGTCGTAGAGTTGTAGAGATGTACAGCATGAAAACATCCTTGTAAATCTTTACTGAACCCTTTCAAATTTCGCAACGTCCTTCCTGTAGCAGGGAAACAAGAACTGAACCCAGTATTCCAAAAGTGGCCCTAACCAATGTCCTGTACAGCCCCAACATGACCCTCCCAACTCCCTGTACTCAATGCACTGACCAATAAAGGCAAGTGTACCAAACACCTTCTTCACCGCCCTGTCTACCTGCCTCTCCACTTTCAAGGAACTATGTACTGGCTCCCCCTGCAAGGTCTCTCTGTTCAGCGACACTCCCCAGGACCTCACCGTTAAGTGTATAAGTCCTGCCCTGGTTTGCCTTTCCCAAAATGCAGCCCTTCACATTGATCTAAATTAAACTCCATCTGCTGCTTCTCGGCCCATTGGCCCATCTGATCAAGGTCCCATTATCTTGTAACGTAACCTTCTTCGCTATCCCTTACACCTCCAATTTCAGCTTCATCTGAAAACTTACTGACCATCCCTTCTATGTTCACAGCCAAATCGTTCATATAAAATGACAAAAAGCAGTGGACTCAGGGTAGGGTCGGGGTGTGATCGAGCAGGGGGTTTATCGATGGGGGGTCGGGGT
>NC_063346.1:52214194-52216814 GCF_021869965.1 Rhincodon typus
TGTGTGTGTGTGTGTGTGTGTCTGTGTGCGCGTGCGTGGGTCTCTGCGTGTGCGTGTCCCTGTGTGCGCGGGAGTGTCCCTGTGTGTGTGTGGGCCTTCTGATGGCCTGCTTTGCTCCTCTCACAGACAGTGATGTTCACAGCCACGATGCCCCCCTCGGTAGAGAGACTTGCCCGCAGTTACCTGCGCAGACCTGCCGTGGTTTACATCGGCTCGGCCGGGAAACCCCATGAGCGTGTGGAGCAGCGGGTTTACCTCATGTCGGAGGGAGAGAAGAGGTAATGCGTGGCTGTGACGGGCCAGGAGGAACAGCCTCCTGTTCCTGTCAGAATTGGTGGGGTGGGGGGGGGTGGAGTGCGGGCTGAATGGCCTCCTCCTGTTCCCTGTGTGACAAACTCGAGGAGGGGGCTGAATGGCCTCCTCCTGTTCCTGTGTGACAGGCTCGAGGAGGAGAGGGGGGGGTGCTGAGTGGGATCCTCCTGTGCTGTGCTGTGCTGTGCTGATTGATGTGCCTGTGCTGTGTGTTATCAGGAAGAAGCTCCTCGCTCTCCTGGAGGAAGGCTTCGAACCCCCCATTATCATCTTTGTCAATCAGAAGAAAGGCTGCGATGTCCTGGCTAAGTCCCTGGAGAAGATGGGGGTAAGTGCATGGGCCTGCCCGACACCTCAGGCTCTGCCCCCCAGCCTACAGCCAGGCTGTTTGGACCAACTCACCCCCCCTTGCTATCCCTGTACCTCCCTCGTATGTCACTCACAGACACATTCAAACACTCTCCCTCACTCACGCATATACACAGATATGCGCACACATGCAATCACTCGCGCATGCACGCAGCCACACTCACATGCATATGTATACACTCTTGCACACATGCGTGCCCACACGCACTCACACGCGCTCTGTCACGCCCACACGCACTCACGTACGCATTCTGTCATGTGCGCGCGCGCACGCATGCACACACTTGTGCACATGCACACACAGGCGCACATGCACACTATCACACTCGCGCGTGCACGGGCACAGACCCCCTTCTCCCTCTCGCGCTCTCACTTTCTCACTCACCCGCACACACTCGCACGCGCGCTCTCACAGCCTCAGCTTTCTGTTTTCGAGTGGATTCAGTCTTTCCTGACAATCACACCTGAAGCAGTTCTGGGATCGTCCCAGTAGATGAACCTCTTCAGTACCTTGTCTGGTCCGTTGCGGTTATTCCCTGGAAGTGGATGATTTCTCACTGCCCTGCTTATGTTGAGAGTTCCTGGTTTCAACTCTCCGTCTCTGAGCCTTTCCTGTGGAGAGAGGGTTTACTGGAGAGGGTGGACATCGTGCAGCAGTTTGTGGTTTAAATAGCTCTGTCATCGCTCCTCCCTTAGGGTAACTCTTTAAAACATTCTAACCCCGTGCTGTCCCTGTCCCTGTCCTTGGGAGTGTTTGATGAGGGGGGACAGCGTAGAGGAAGCTTTACTCTGTATGATACTGTTTCCCTATCTGTTGTCTGATGTTTGCAGTTCAATGCCTGCACCCTGCATGGGGGTAAAGGTCAGGAACAGAGAGAGTTTGCTCTCTCGAACCTGAAGGCTGGTGCCAAGGATATCCTGGTAGCTACCGACGTGGCAGGTCGTGGTATCGATATCCATGACGTCTCGATGGTCCTCAACTACGACATGGCCAAGAACATTGAAGGTAAGAGGTGTCTGAGAAAGAGCCTCCCTCTAGAGCCCTAGACCTTTCCTCTAGAGCCCTAACTGTCCCATCAAAGCCCTTTCCTCTACAACCCTTAACCCTCCCGTTGGAAACTCTTCCCCCGACAGCCCTAACCCTCCCGTTGGAAACTCTCCCCCGACAGCCTTAACCCTCCCATCGAACTCTTTCCCCCATCAAAGATTTGTCCTCGAGACCCCAACCTTCTGATCAAAGCACTGGACATAATGTTGACCCTTCCCACCCCATTGTAATGGTGATACCGAATCTGTACGGTACCCACCGCACCCCACCCCGCCCCAGCCTCCGACTAGCCTCAGTGCTGAGCTAACAGGACCTTGGCCGACCCTAAGGAGGGTGGGGGAGGTGGACCCTTGACTGTTTGGGGCTGGGGTGGAGCGGTGTGGTGCGGGCTGCGGTTTGGGGATCAATTTGGGCTTAATCTCGGATTGTGGGGGTGGGGGGAATGGCCTTACATGACATGGGGCTGAGGGCAGTGGGATCTTGCTGTGTGTGTGTTGTTCAGGTGGCCTTTCGAGGCACATGCTGTGTTTTGAAGGGCAGGTTTCAGTTTTAATGACTAATTTCTCTCTGTTCGTCTCTCCTTTCCCTCCCCTCCCAACCCACCATCACCCCTTTACCCCTCTCTCCGCCCCGCTCCCAATCTTCCCCCCCCCCCCCCCCGTCTCCCCCCTCTCCCCCTTCCCCCCCCCCCCCCCCGTCTTTCCCCTCCCCTCCCCCACTTTCCCCTCTCCCATCTTTCCCCTCCCCCTTTTCCCTTCCTGTCTTTCCCCCTCCCGTCTTTCCCCTTCCCCACCGCTCCCCCCCCCTCCCCCTGCTCCCCGGTGTGGGGGGTGTAGATTACATCCATCGGATTGGGCGGACGGGCCGAGCTGGGAAGAGTGGGGTGGCCAT
>NC_063346.1:52217202-52217923 GCF_021869965.1 Rhincodon typus
CCCCCACCCCCCAAACCAGACACTCTCCACCCTCTTCCACCAGCTCTCTCACTCCCTCCCTCCCTCGCGCTGTCTCTCGCCCTCGCGCTCTCACGCTGTATCTCTCTCCCCCTCGCTCGCTGCCCCTTTCTCTCGCTCGCTAGCTGTCTCGCTGTCTCTCTCTCGTGCTCACTCACTCGCTCTGTCTGGTGCTCGTTCTTGCACACGCTCGCTCTCTCTCTGGCGCATGCTGTCTCCATCTGGCACTCTCTCTCTGGTGCTCATTCTCACACACGCTCGCTCGCTCTCTGGTGCACGCTATCTCTATCTCTTTGACACGATCACTCTCTCTCGTGCTGTCTTGCTGTCTCACGATCTCGCGCTGTCATGCTCTCTCTCTCTCTCTCGTGCTCGCTGTCTCTCTCTGGCAAGCGTCCTCGCACACATGGTCTCTCTCTGGCGCAGTCTCTCGTTGGCGCGCGCTCTCTCTCTCTCTTTCCCCCCCCACCCCCCACCGGCCCCTCCCGGACCCTGCGGACTCTCCGTGCCTGGGGATTGACAGCCTGCAGACAATGTGGGTGTCTGGTTGTTGATGTGGTCATTCCTCCCGTTAATGTGTTCCAGACGGTGGGAAACAGGGCTGGACGTTGGGAGGGTCAGACTCCCAGAGCGACTGGAAAACCAACTTGTTCCAGCCTCCAGCGAAGAGTAGCTGGAAGATTCTTGTTTTAATCTTTTATTT
>NC_063346.1:52218820-52218946 GCF_021869965.1 Rhincodon typus
CCTCCAGCGAAGAGTAGCTGGAAGATTCTTGTTTTAATCTTTTATTTTTGTGTATATTTAAGCCAATTTTCTCGCTCTGTCTCTCGGACAAAATAATAAACAGAAATGTGTTCTTTTTCAACTCAG
>NC_063346.1:52219446-52225119 GCF_021869965.1 Rhincodon typus
TGAGAGAGGGTGTGTGTGGGGGAGAGTGTGTGTGTGTGGCGGAGATTGTGTCTGTGTGTGGGGGAAGAGTGTGTGTGGAAGTGTGTCTGTGGGGAGAGTGTGTGTGGCGGAGAGTGTGTGCAGGAGTGTGTCTGTGTGTGTGGGAGTGTGTCTGTGTGAGAGTGTGTGTGGGAGAGTGTGTGTGTGTATGAGAGAGTGTGTGTGTATGAGAGAGTGTGTGTGTGTATGAGAGACTGTGTGTGTGGGGGAGAGTGTGTGTGTGTGGGGGAGATTGTGTCTGTGTGTGGGGGAGAGTGTGTGTGGGAGTGTGTCTGTTTGTGTGGAGGAGTGTGTGTGTCTGTGTGTGTGTATGAGAGAGTGTGTGTGTGGGAGTGTGTCTGTGTGTGTGTGGGGGGGGAGAGTGTGTGTAGGAGTGTGTGTGTGAGGGAGAGTGTGTGTGGGAGTATGTCTGTGTGTGTGTATGAGAGAGTGTGTCTGTGTGTGTAGGGGCGAGTGTGTGTGGGAGTGTGTCTGTGTGTGGGGGGGAGAGTGTGTGTGGGATTGTGTGTGTGTGGAGGAGAGTGTGTGTGTGGGGATCAGTGTGTGTGGGAGTGTGTCTGTGTGTGGTGGGGGAGTGTGTGTGTGTGTGAGAGAGTAGTGTGTGTGAGAGAGTAGTGTGTGTGAGAGAGTAGTGTGTGAGGAAGAGTATATGCCCGAGGTTGTGTGTTATGTAATGATCACAGGCCCCAGTTTTTGAGAGACAGCCATAGTTGTAGGTAAGGAAGGGGCTGGAGGTCTAACACAATCTCTGTGTCGCAGGAGCAGCGGAATAACGGGACTGAGTCGGTCTATCCCTGAGTGCCACTCCCTCAGTCTGTACGAGTAGCTTTGGGTTATTAAAATCCACAGTTCAGCAAATGTCTCCAGCTGCATAGCGAGGCACCCCCATCCTCATTCCTCACACTGACCCCACAACAACGCCCCACCAACCCGAATTTTACATAAAATAAAATCGCAGACCCTTCGCTCCTACCGCTGTATTCCCAATCTCTGTGCTTCCCTTTTGCAGGCATCCCAGTTCCAGAGTAGAACTCACCATTCAGTGTCCAGCAAAACGCTCCCTGGAAGCATTAGGTATGAATCGTGACATTGTGAGACAGTTTTACTTACACACACACACACACACACACACACACAAACGGTCCACTCTCTGCCTTTCGTTTCTCTGTGGGGAGAGGCGGGTGGGGAAGTAAAGTTGGCTGTCAAGGCTCTGGTAAATAAGTGATGTCACCGAACTACAGCGGACTATCCCTAACTCCGTGTTTCCTGCTCTCCTTCCCTTCCTCCCCCCTGACAAGGTGCCGGCTTTCAACACAAACACACACATGTTTCACATTTCGTCTCGCCTTCCCTACCAAAGGAAATATCTCCCTGCACTTGAGAGACATTAACTCTCTCTCTCCCCACACACAGATACCACCAAACCTGACCAAAAGTTTCCCCAGCCCTTTCTTCCAGGTCTCCATTGTGTTTTCAATTTTATTCCAGTGTTTAATTGACCACTGTTTCTCTTCCATGACCTCCTCTCCAACGGGATGTGTGTTCCGTCTCTCCCTCTGCCATTAACACCTCCTCTGGATGCACGCTCCATCCCTCCCCTACAACCTTCAGCACTGAAAGTCAAGAAGGTACAACAATGGTTCTTCTTCCTCAGGTGACTCAGGAAATTTGGCCTATCCATAAGATTCCTCACCAGCTTCTACAGATGCCCCACAGAGAGCATTCTGTCCGGGGGCATAACAGCCTGGTACAGCAACTGCTCTGCCCAGGACTGTAAGAAACTACAGAAGGTGGTGTGCACAGCCCAGACCATCACAGAAACCAACCTTCCATCCATGAACTCCATTAGGGCATCATGGTGGCTCATCGGCTAGCATTGCTGCCTCACAGCACTAAGGACCCAGGTTCAATCCCACCCTCGGGTGACTATCTGTCCGTGTGGAGTTTGCACATTCTCCCCGGGTCTGCATGGGTTTCTTCTGGGTGCTCCGGTTTCCTCCCACAGTCCAAAGATGTGCAGGTTAGGGTGGACTGGCCGTGGGAAATTGTCCCGTAGTGCCCAGGGATGTGCAGGTTAGGGTGGGATTGGCCGTGGGAAATTGTCCCACAGTGCCCAGGGATGTGCAGGTTAGGGTGGGACTGGCCGTGGGAAATTGTCCCACAGTGCCTAGGGATGTGCAGGTTAGGGTGGGACTGGCCGTGGGAAATTGTCCCACAGTGCCCAGGGATGTGTAGGTTAGGGTGGGATTGGCCGTGGGAAATTGTCCCATAGTGCCCAGGGATGTGTAGGTTAGGGTGGGATTGGCCGTGGGAAATTGTCCCATAGTGTGCAGGTTAGGGTGGATCGGCCGTGGGAAATTGTCCCATAGTGTGCAGGTTAGGGTGGATTAGCGATGGGAAAAGGCAGAGTTAGAGCTTGGGGGGTGGTGTGGTGATTCTGGGTGGAATGCTCTTAGGAGAGTCAGTGTGGATTTGTTGGGCTGAATGGCCTATTCCCACACTGTAGGAATTCTGTGATTTAACACTTCTCATTGCTGCAGAAAGGCAGCCAACATCAAAGACTCTTCCAATCCCTTCTGTCAGGCAGAAGACACAGAAGCTTAAACACACAGACCAACAGATTCAACAACAGCTTCTTCCCTGCTGGTATTAGACTTCTGAATGGACCTCTCAAATTTCAAATCTAATGTTGATCTTGTTTGGTGCACCTCCTGTGTATGCCTCACTCTGTCTAATCACCCTCTGATCTATGTGTCGTTGTTTGCTATGATCTGCCTGTACTGCTTGCAAAACCAAACTTTTCACTGGACTCAGGTACAACAATAAATCAAATCACAGGGTTTACAGCACCCTCTCCTCTAACCTTCCTGTGTTTCACTCACTGCTCAGCTTTCTTAATACCTCTTTCCCAGCTCCCTCCCATTCCAGAGAATTGGACATGAGACATCAGCTCCTTGTTTCTCACTCCTGTCACCTCTCACTGGGGAAAGTGTGCGAGAGATCAGATATGCTGTTCTTTAAGTTATCACAAACATTACAGATTTGATAGATCCGGAAAGGTTGAGTAGATCTGCCTTTTAAACTCAGGGTAATAGGAAACACAGACTAGGTTCTGTACTTAACCAGAATTACTACAAGACTCTGGTTACAGGTAAATAGTTATGTGGCATCAGCTTGGAGCTCTACAAATCAAAACTTGAATCCCCTCATCACCCTCCCCCCTTCCACAGGCACGCACACAGAGACGATGGAAGAAAACATGGGTGATATGGTTGGAAGGGAAAACTGAGAAATCACTTCCATGCTCCCTGGCCACAGGATCTATGAGACAGTTCTTGTGCTGATCTGTTGCTTAATCGCCCTTCTCCGGATGCTCCCACTGGTTTGCATCAGGCACAGGGTGACTGGTCCACTGATAAACGGTCTCCGATTTATTGATCAGAAGTCACAACCTACAGCAAATTCTGGAGGAAAGTTAATCTGTTGATTCTTTGTGTTTAAAGTGGCTTTTACTGCAGAGAACAGAGAGACAGCTGGTCGTAGACTGAAGCCTTCTCTGTGGCTTGTTTATGGCCCCCAGAACCAGTCACATAGTCAGAGACAAAAAAAACTGCAGATGCTGGAAGAACACAGCAGGCCAGGCAGCATCTGGAGGTAAGGAGCAAGTCAAAGTTTCGGGCATTGCCCTTCTTCAGCGCTCACGTAGCTGTTTGCAGGCAGAAGTCTTTTGCTACAGGTAATAGGTCACCAGTCCACAGACCAATCAGCCACCTGTGGCCAACCAAAACTCCATCAGGCCACCACCCATCAGCTCCAGTTTAGCTGCAACCACATTTCCACCCACTGCTCCAGCAAGCAGCTATGGCAACCCTGCCTACCATGAGTGTCAGGGCACTTGCATTGAAAAGTGATCCTTTTTCTCCTGTCAGAGACATAGGCAAATACAAAGGGCACAGTTCATACACTCCTCAGGCTCTGGTAGATCCGCTGAGCGCCTCTGGCAACTTTCTGCCGTTATTTCAAATCAATGCTGCTTCACAGTCAGGGAGAAAGGACATCAAGCTCTCGGTCACCAGGACGCAACCCCAGGCAATAATGACCCTGGGTTCCCAACTGTTACAACGGGGTAATTCTGACAGGCATTTCAGGGTTCCAACTGTGAGCCTGAAGTGTCCTAGGGTTTTACAGCACTGCAACAGGCCATTTGGCCCATCATCAGTGTGCCGGGCATCAACCATCCATCTGTTCTAATCCCTGTTCCCTCTGCTTGGACCGTAGCCTTCCACACTTGGGCTTTCCATGTGCTCGTCTAAATAGGTCATGGGTGGGAGGACGGGGAGGTGTCTTACCTCCATCAGCCAGAGAGTTCCACATCCCCAGGGTGACAATAAAATCCTGCAAACCCCTTCTGCCCTTTACCTTCAACCATTGCAACAGGAAGAGAGACACAGTGACCCGGCTACGGGCTGCCCCTCTCGGTGGTGGTAAAGTCTGCCTCGACCCCCCTCTCAGCCACGTCTCCAAAATCTTCGCCTGGGGTGGGAGAGATAACGTGGGGCTGGTGCGCAGGAGCTGAGGGGTGAACGGCACGCCCCCTTTATGCTGATCCCACTACTGGGTTAGGGTTGGGGAATGAGGTTTCTCCCAATTTCCACCCACCTCCCTCTTTCACCCTCCTCTGCTCTATGGAATACAATCCCAGCCTATTGAGTCTCTCTCTCTCCAGCTCAGGCAACTTCCCACCATATCCCCTCTCCCCTGCAATCACATCTTTCCTATAGTGCTGAACTGCACACACTGCTCCAGGCTGGTGTTACAGTAAGCTTCGATTATCCACCCCTCCCCTCCGCTCAAGTGAAAGGCAGACTATGTGTGCGTGTGTGCGTGCCTCTCACACCCACAGTGTCTTTCAGCAGCTCACCTACAGTGAAGTAATTTTTCAGATGTCGTATGATGGGAGACGTAGGAACAAACGTAGACACAACAATTGTCTTAAGGAAGTGAATCAGCTGTTTCTGGGTGTGACGTTGAGGAGTGGATGAAAATTAGTCACGACACCAGAGACAACCAAATCTCCCTATACACTCAAACTGGCCTATTACTGTAAAAAAAAAATCAGGGCAGATTTAAAATCTGATTCACCCTCAGGTCAGACAGTGCCCACTGCCTGAAGACCAACCCTCCAACAGCACCCGCGCTCTCAGCATCTACTCGCTCCCCCCTGCCCCCCATCCAGCCCTCCTCCCTATCCCATCCTTATAGACACTGCTTTGAATAGACACTTGACTGAGGTGCTGGTTACCCATCTGTGCCATGCTTGGTTCGAGAGCGTCGTGCAAGGAGCCTTGGGAACGATCACCGTGCCATCTAAATGAGGCTGCAGGGTGTGCGCCCCCCCCAACCCCGGTCCACACAATCCACACAATCCACACGTCACCCGAAAACAGATAACTTTATTTCAAACTGTCCCAGCCACACCGTGTGGCCGGGGTTACAGAGACATTGAGCAGTCAGTCACTGAGGGTCGGAAGCTGTTGATGGCCCCAGGTAGGACTCACGCTGCCCACAGCTCCCCTCCATGTGTTCAACATTACCCTAAGCTGATACTGGGACCCAGTGGGGGGGGGGGGGGGG
>NC_063346.1:52225219-52226627 GCF_021869965.1 Rhincodon typus
CAGAGGTTTATAAAATCATTGGGGTATAGATAGGGTGTTTTTTCCCTGGGGTAGGGGGGATTTTAAGACTAGGGGCACACTTTTTTAAGCTGAGAGGAGGAAGATTTGAAAAGGACATGGGGGGGGCAAACTTTTCTTTACACACAGAGGGTGGTGTGTGTGCGTGTGTGGAGTGAACTTCCTGAGGAAGTGGTGGATGTGGGTACAGCCACAACGTTTAAAAGGACATGGATAGGGAAAGGGTTTGGAGGGATTGGGGCCAGGAGCAGGCAGGGTGTGGGACTGGTCTAGTTTGGGGGATTACAGACGGGGATGGGCCGAAGGCCCTGTTTCCACGCTGCGAGGGGCCAACGAGCGAGGGATGGGAACAGAAGGATGGGGAATTGTTGGTTGGAAGTCAGGAGGCGAGGGTGTGCTGCTGTTCTATCTCCCCCGGACCCCCTCCCCCAAAAAAACGCCCTTCCTGGAATAACAGCCCTTTATCCTTGAAATCTCTGAAGGCTCGTCGCACGCTGCCTCGCTCACTGCTGCCAGGGAAATGGTCAGCACGGGAGGGGGTGCCAACAGCTCTTTTTGGTGGGGTTGTGGGGGGGGGGGGGGTGGGGGTGGAAGGGAGGTGGGCGTTATTACGTTGTCAGACTTTCCGGAAGAACAGGAGCTGGTCCACCGCCTCCCAACCCACCCCCTCCTCGCCGCCGCTGCCCTGAAAGCCGCTGCAAGACCTCAACCCATCAGTCACCCTGCGCCTTCCGCAAACAACTCGAAGCAAACGGAGGAGGAGGACGAAGGAGCGCCGGGTTTTCCAGCCGGGCTGGGGGGCGGGGAGGTGGAGAGGAGCAGAAAGGCGGCCGACTCGGCTGCGTTCTCGGGCTTCCCTTCCACCCGTCATTCTGTCTCCGTGTGTGCGTGTCTGTACGTGTCTCCGTGCGCGTGTGTGTACAGAGAGGGAGCGTTTGTCGGGCGGTTACAACTTTAACCAGCCAAGTTACAACGCAGGAACAGTCCAAAGGTATTTAGCCACAGCTAGAATCTATTTATTGTTTTGTTTTAAATCCTTCTTGTGTCTGAAAGGTACAGAAACCTGTCGCTGGCAGACCTAGGTCCACACGACCGGCCATCTGGCAGCTCCTCAGGCTTTGGGATTAAAAATTCCTTCCCGGGAAAATCGCCGGACCTGATTTCCAGCGCGTTACTCCAGTGAGGGGCAACACGGAGAGATGGGGAAGAGAAATGGCAGGGGGGGGGGGGGGGGGAGGAGGGAGGGAGCATGAGGGCGGGGGGGGATGGTGAAATATCTTATTTTACAGCGGGTGGGAAAATCTGGAATGCATCACCGGAGAGTCGGAGTGGGGGGGAGCGGAGAGGGTGAATTGGTACCTTCAAACGTAAAGAAATTGTGTGGGGGGGG
>NC_063346.1:52226727-52229686 GCF_021869965.1 Rhincodon typus
GGGTGGGGGGGGAATTGGGGAAAGGATTTAACACGGGAATGGAGGTGGGTTGGGCGAGGTGGGGTGGGGGGTGGGAATGTGGAGGCGGGGGGGGAGAAGAGCGCTGGGAGACTACTTCCACGCTTCGTGGGTCATGCCGACTGGGGTCAGAGATGGAGGAAGGCGGTGGCGGAGGGTGGTAGATTGGATCAGTCCCGTCTCGTCCCTACGGATGCCCCCTCCCTACAAAAGGGTAAAGGTGGGGGGGGGGGGTTGATGGGCGAATGAGCTCCCTCTTGGAGTTTACCCGGCGTGATCTTAACCCCCGCCCCGCTCGATAAACACTGAATCCTTTCTTAGCCTGCGCAGGTCAAACTCCGCTCCCTTTTGGCTCGTGATCCCCCACCCCCTCCCCCACTCCCCCAACTCCGTTCTCCGCACGGGAGAAAGTGGGGAATCGGGGGAAGCGGATGAAACGGGGCAGTTCCCCCCAACACCCCCCACCCCTAGGGAAGTTGGGCGAAACGTCCGTGGGACCCCGCGCGGCGGAAGAGGACAAGGTTGGCGGTGGAGGAGTGGGGGAGGGAGGCCGCGCGTCAGCCCTCCCCGGGCGCCTGGGCACCCCCGCCCCCGGGAGGGCACTGGTGCCCGTGGAGCCCGGCCGAGGTGCCGAAGCTGGCCCCGCAGTCGGCGCAGACGCGCGGCCCCTCCCAGGCGTGGACCCTCTGGTGCCTCCCCAGGACGGAGGCCCGAGAGAAGCCGCGCTGGCAGACCGGGCACTTGTGGGGCCTCTCCCGGCTGTGGGTGCTGCGGTGCTGGGCCAGGGTGGACGACTTGGTGAACCCTTTGCCGCAGAGCGGGCAGCGGAAGGGGCGCTCGCCGGCGTGGGCCCGCTGGTGCTGCAGCAGGCTGGAGGAGTGGCGGAAGGCCTTGGGGCACTGCGGGCAGCGGAAGGGGCGCTCGCCGGTGTGGGTGCGCTGGTGGCTGCGGAGGCTGGAAGGCTCACTGAAGCCCTTCTGGCAGTCGGGGCAGCGGAAGGGCCGCTCGCCCGTGTGGGTGCGCTGGTGGATCACCAGGATGGACGACTGGCTAAAGGCCTTGCCGCAGAAGGGGCAGGGGAAGGGCCGCTCCCCGGTGTGGGTCCTCTCGTGGCGCCGCAGGCTCGACAGCTCGCTGAAGGCCTTGGCGCAGACCCGGCAGGAGAAGGGCCGCTCCCCGGTGTGGGTCCTCTCGTGGCGCCGCAGGTTGGACAGCAGGTTGAAGTCCTTGCCGCAGACCCGGCAGGAGAAGGGCTTCTCCCCCGAGTGCACTCGCAGGTGCTGCTTGAAATTGGAATACTTGTCGAAGCTGCGGCCGCACTCGCTGCAGATGTAGCTCTTCCGGCAGGGGGGGCGGCGCCGGGGCGGGCGGCGGCGCCGGCTCTCGGCCTCCGCCTGGGCCGCCCACTCCTCCAGCGCCTCGGCTGGGCCGAAGCTGGAACCAGAGTGATCCTCTTCCTCCTCCTCATCTTCGTCCTCCTCCCCTTTTCCCACAGAGTCCTCCTTCAGAGAGAGAGAGAGAAAGAGAGTGAGGGGGAGACGGAGAGGAAGAGCGAGAGAGAGAGATAGCACAAGGAGAGGGAGAGAGATAGCACAAAGAGGAGAGAAAGAGAGATAGCACAAGGACAGAGAGAGAGAGAGAGATAGCACGAGGAGGAGAGAGAGAGAGTGTGCGTGGGGGGAGATGGAGAGAAAGAGCTAGAAAGAGAGAGAGAGAGATAGCACAAGGAGGAAAGGGTAGAGAGAAAGAGACAGGGACAGAGAGAGATGGGGAAGGAGCGGTACGGGGAAGGAGAGAGAGAGAGACAGAGAGAGAGAGACACACAGAGAGTGTGCGTGAAGGGGAGACAGAGGGAAAGAGAGGCGGAGAGACACAGCGATGGAGAAAGAGTGGGACAGAGAAAGACATAGCGAGAGAGCAAGAGAGACAGAAAGAGAGAGACAGAGAATGAGAAAGAGATAGAGAGAGTGTGGGTGAGGGGAGACAGAGAGAGAGACAGGGGAAGAGACAGGGACAGACAGAAAGAGGAAAAAGAGAGAGACAGAGTGAGATAGAGAGACAGAGAGAGTGTGCGAGAGGTGGGAGGCGGAGAGAAAGAAAGAGAGCGAGAGAAAGAGGAAGAGAGAGAGAGAAGGAGAGGGACAGACAGCGCGAGAAGGAGAAGAGAGGGAGACACACATAGCAAAAGCAAAATAAAGAGAGAGAGAGAGATTGAGGAGCACACACAGAGAGGGTGTGAAACACAGGCCTGTAATCGGATGAAGACCGTGAGGAATAGGATGAGGCGATTCGGCCTCTCAAAACCGCGCTTTAATTTAGTCGCATCCAACATTCCTCACGGCCCCTTTCCCGCCCCTTTGGCCCTGGTTCCCCGGCCCCTTTCCCCCAGTTCCCCAGCCACCACCCCCCCCCCCCCCCCCCCCCCCCCCCCCCCCCCCCCCGGTTCCCCGACCCCTTTCCTGTCCTTTCCCCCTGGTTCCCCGGCCGATGGAGAATCTGTCTCGGCCTTCAATACCCACAGACACCCTTCCACCACCCCCCCAACCCCGCAACAACCCCTACCGACCCCACACACACCCAGCCCCCTGCGGCAACGCATGCCACGGATCCCCATCCCTTGTAAACCTTTTCCAAGGGCCATCAGTGACCTCCTATTCCCCTTGTTTCGGCCATTCGGCATGTTACCACCGTGGGGAGACTGACCTGTATCTCTGTGGAGCTCTCAGCCACTGGTTCCATCTCGAAGTCTCTAGAGAGAGTGAGTGAGAGAGAGAGAGGGAGAGGGGGAGAGAGAGGCGGGGGAGGGAGGGGGAGAGGGAGAGAAGGAGAGACAGAAAAGAGAAATGGAGAGGGAGAGGGAGAGGGAGAGGGAGAGAAAAGAGAGATAGAGAAGGAGAGAGGGAGAGAGAGAGAGGGGGAGAGGGGGAGGGGGGAGGGGGAG
>NC_063346.1:52230186-52240839 GCF_021869965.1 Rhincodon typus
TGAAGAAGGGTCTAGGCCCGAAACATCAGCCTTCCTGCTCTTCTGATGCTGCTTGGCCTGCTTTGTTCATCCAGCTCTACACCTTGTTATCTCTTATGAGAAGCAGCTGGTTCAGTTACCACTGATTGTAGTAAAAGACTTGGGGTCAAGTTTGATGAGGTAAAATTGGTTGAGAAAGATTCGCCTTGATCGGTTCAAAATTTTATGATTAGAAAATTACTGCCTGAGTGAAGTCCTAATTAAATACCTGCAAGTTTTTCAGGAAGATCAAGGGACTATCAAAGGAGCCAAGGCCACCTTGCATGTTGACCAGGAAGCAATTCCACGATTCTGCAAGGCCCGCCCAGTGCCATTTGCCTTATCTGCAAAAGTAGAAGGAGAAATCAGATGGCTGGAAAGTGAAGGAATCATCAAACCTGACCTGTTTATGGAATGGGCAACACCAGTTGTACCGATTGTGAAGCCCGACAGGTCAGTTTGCTTTGTGGGGATTTTAAACAAACAGTAAACCAATTTGCGCAGCTGGTTAAATATCCAAACCCTCACTTAGAGGATTTAGATGCAAAGCTGGCGGGGTTGCTGTCCTTCACGAAGCTGGACATGAACCATGTGTACTTGCAATTGTGGTTGGATGAGGATTCCCAGAAGAATGCTATAATTAATACCCATAACGGTTTGTACTAACATACGATACTGCCATTTGGGGTATTGTCAGCCTGTGCAATTTTTCAGTGGACAATGGAGACATTTTATAAGGGCTATGCAGACTGCCATTTATCTTGATGACATGCTAATAATAGGGAAGACCAATAAGTAGCACTTAGAGAACTTGGACATAGTCCTTAGATGTTTCTCCCAGGCAGGTGTATGCCTTAGAAGGGAAGAATGAGTGTTCCAGACACCCCAACTGATCTACATGGGCTACAGAGTTGACAAGACCAGTTACACCTGTTGGAAGATAAACTGAGGGCGATCAAAGGTACCCAGCTCCCATGTCAACACTGGAGCTTAGGTCTTTACTTGGGCTGGTGAACTATTACAGATGGTTCATACATAACCTTGCTTCCATCCTGATGCCTTTGCATTAACTCTTAAAAAAGGGTCAGCCTTTGAAACAGGCATGTAGCCAAGCCAGGGCTTTCAGGAAAATGAAGAAACAGCTATCCTCTAAGGTGTTGGCACACAATGATCCCAATCAAGATCTGGGATTAACTATGCTTCATAGCTGGCTCAATGGAGAGGAATGCCCAATAGCATATGCATCCAGGTATAATTACAAGTTGGAGTGTTATCTGGGAGGCCAAGTAGCAAATGCTTATGCATTAAGCTGTCTCGCACTGGCAGATACACTGCTGGTGGTACCGCCACTGGATGAGTCCGTAATGGTTTTAAATTTTCTGGACACACTTCTAGTCACAGCTGACAATATCAGACTTTGGACACAGAAAAATCCAGTCTGGCAAAACTGAAAAGTTGGTGGTGATGGGGAAAACAAAGGGCCATCACAACCAGAACTGAAACCTTTATGGACCTGGAGAGACCAAATCATCATTGAGGATGGCATGTTATTATGGGGAGCAAGAGAGATTGTCCTGAGCACAGGTTACCACCAGATACTAGTTGAACTCCATCAGGGTCATCCAGACGTTTCCAAAATGAAGATGTTGGCGAGAAGTTATATCTGTGACCAGGACTGGATGCAGACATAGCCGCATTGGTGAGGCAGTGCCCAGAGTGCAAACAAAAACAAAACTTACCACCAGCAGTTCCCCCACATCCTTGGGAATGGCTGGGTAAACATTGGACTCGGTTACACATTGACTATGCAGATCCTTTCATGGGTTGTACGCTCTTAGTCAATGTGTGCACCCACACAAAATGGCTGAACATGCACAGAGTTCATTTGTCAAACATGGGGACAACGACAGAAAAAGTGTGCGCATCTTCTGCAATACACGGACTCCCAGAAGTGCTGATCATAGATAAAGAGCATCGTTTACCAGCAGAGAATTTGAGTATTTCCTGAAGTCAAATGGTATTCATCACATAAGGACAGCTCCATATCATTCATCGTCCAATGGTCTGGAAGAAACAGCAGTCCAAACTTTGAAGGCAGGCTTTAAAAAAACAGCCTACAACTTCACTAGATACCAAACTGTCCCAGTTCCTATTTGATTATAGGACAACCCCTTTTGCAACTACAGGGATAGCTCCAGCACAGAAGCTAATAGGGAAGAGGCTCCACACCAGGTAAAATCTGATCTTCCCGGACCTGGAAAGGTGATAGGTGAAACGCCATCAGGAACACCAGTGCTGAACACAAGACTCCACTAAGTGAGACAGACAACTTATTTCAGGGGACGAAATTTGGTGTAGTAACCATGGGAATAGCACTGCATGAGTAAGAGGCATGGTTGATGTGAGGTCAGGTCCAATGATGCATAAGGTTTGGGTAGGTATGATGGTCCTGAACAAGCACATGGACAATATGAAAGCTGCAAACTCATAAACGGTGCAGGAGCAAATGTGTCTGGCTCCTCAAGTGCTTTTTCGACTGTTCTGGAACCCGTGGGTTTCTATCTCCGTCAATCATTGAAGACACCTCAGAATCTGAGATGGACGCAGCATACGTTGCTACCTTGATGTCTTTGCCACTTGAAGAGGAGAATGAATTTACTTGGAGACTCTCCGGGCGCAAGAAGCGAGCTGCTGTGCATTACACACCACCTGTATCAGAGGCAGAATTGAGGAATCTGGCCCAGAGCTAAAACACCACAGGAGGTGCTACAAAAGAAAGAATTGGCCTATGTCCTCAGATTCAGATGGGAGGGATGTAGTGATTGGAACAAGGTCAGCCAGGTGGACCTCACAGAATAAGAGTTCCCTGATTGGGGCTATGAATCTGGTCCAACCAGGGAGCCCTAGGTGACAGATATAAACAGGAGTGTCAGAGGTTCTGTTCACTCTGAGAGCTGGCTCTGAAACAGACAGATCAGTGTTAAGGACTTTTCACGTGTAATAAAGGGTGACTTGGTGATGGAATACCGGCCTCTGTGAAGTTACTTCACTGCCTGAATCACCTGGGGTAACTGCAGAAGGATCTTTTTAGTTGATGCTCTTTATGATTAAGTTAAACATGGCAAGTATAAGGCATGAACCATTTTTTTTTCTGGTCCTCAGAAGAAAAGCATTTTTCTAAATAAAGGATTCTCCCAGGTAAGATTTATTGGCATGTATCTAATGTTTAGACACTTTGAAGGAAGAATTTAATCATTTTCTTTTCATGTTATTTAGCATAAGTTTTTTTTAATTCCTTTCGCATTATTTCTGAGATTGGCCATTATTTATTGTATTAAATGAGACGGCCATCTTTGTTTTTTACAGAGGAGTTTTACATGTTTTTTTTTCCAATGGTCCACAGCTCCGAATTTATTACTAGTACAAACTGAAATTTTAGTCCCCAGGAGATCTCAGCCAAAATGTGAAAAAATTCTCAACTTGCAATAACTCATGCAGTGACTACCAGTCCTACCCACTTACCCCCCACCAACTCTAAGTGCAGCCCAGCTCCTTTCACACTTCCTTGTTCAGAGATTGGCTCTCAAAATAATAAAGCATGGATAGAAAATCCACAATCAACTGCCTAAAACTACAGTATTGAAGAGGATAAGGCTAATGCACCAAATGTGGTTAATGAAGCCAACTTGTTTTCTTCCCTTCACAAATCTAAGAGGTTGTAACAAGTACACTTAAAACCTTCCTCTGTAAAACCATAGCAAAAACAGGTCTATCTGCCAAATTCACACCTTTTCTTGGGTGCCATTTTTCAGTTATTCTAGCTGGTTATGTCAAATTCTCAAATGTTTTGTATTAGCTGTGGATAAAATAGGTTTCAACCTCCATTACTAACTGACATTTCCCAAAATTCAAGAGAGATCATCAAGGGAACAACGCAAGGAGGGTAGTATGTAATTGCAAGGAAACAGCAGAGACGCTTTAATGGCCACCAGGAACAATGCATTCAGCAATTATTAAAGATGAAGAGAAAAGAGATTGCTAATTACCATAAAAAGAGGGATGATCCTACTGAGGTAGTTAATTATAAATGCTAAAAACATTTTGAAGAAGATGATTAAACATGAGGCCGGTGTTACATTTGGTGCTATTATGTATTAGGGATCTCAGAAACTTGACCTAAATTCCCAATGTCAGAGAAACAAGACAAACAAGGGTTAAGACTGCTTCACAGAACACCTATGTTCTGTCCACAAAGAAGACTCTGAGCTTCCAGCTGCTTGCCACTTCAACATACCGTTGTGTTCTCTGATCAACATTTCTCTCTTAGGTTTTTTGCATTGCTCCAGTGAAACTCGATGCAAGCTGGAAGATCAGCACCTCATTTTCCCGCATGGGAACATGCAGCCTTCTGCACTTAATATCGTGTTCAATAATTTTATGGTTTGAGCACCTTTCCCCATGCTTTCCCCCACCCCCACATCATATGGGCTGCTACCACACATTACCCTTTGTCAGCCACTAACAATCCCCATTAGCAGCTATTCATTTCCTCAGACTGACCTTTAAACACTCCTTTGTCTGTCTAACTGTCTGTCTAACTGTTTTTCTCTCTCTTAGGGTTTTATCTCCACCTATTGTTTACTCTCCCCCTTCCTCCCACCCCAACTTGTCTAAAAAACATCCTTTTTCCTAGCCACCATCACTTCTGAAGAAGGATCACTGGTTTCTCTCCATAGATGCTGCCAAACCTGCTGAGATTTTCCAGCAGTTTCTGTTTTTGTTTCAAGGGTTAAGCATGTTCAGTAAAGACAGACTAGGCAGGAAAGGTTATGAAGTAGGTTTTTATGTCAGGCAAAGGAAGTTAATCCATTTTATGATAAATTTTCCAAAGGGATATTTTGCACTTTGAAGGATGCAAAGAATTTTTAAAAAATTTTCTGCAGATCAAAGTAAAAATGTACAGGGTACTGTATAAATAGATAAGAAAAGTCAGGCAGAGAACAAGATCATACTAACGAGGTACTTTAATCAACCTAATATCATGTGGGATTGCCCAAGCCATCCAGAATCTGAATATAATATAAATACCTTCTAAAGTAGTACACGTACTTGACAGCAGTGAGGCCTTTTCTGGAATATCGTGTCCAGTTCTGGTCGCTCAGCTACAGGAAGGATATTATTAAGCTGGAGGGTGTTCAGAAGAGATTTACCAGGATGTTGCCAAGTATGAAAGGTTTGCGATATAAAGAAAGACTGGATAGGCTGGAACATTTTTCACTGGACCGTAGGAGGTTGAGAGGCAACCTTGTAGAAGTTTATAAAATCATGAAGGGTATACATGGACTTAATGGTTGTTGTCTTTTCCATGGGATGGGGGATTTTGAGACGAGGGGGCACATTTTTAAGGTGAGGAAGTGGTGGATGTGGGTACAGTTACAATGTTTAAAAGACATTGGATAAGTACATGAATAGGAAAGGTTTGGAGGGATATGGGCCAGAAGCAGGCAGGTGGGACCAGTTTAGTTTGGAATTACATTCGGCATGGATTTGTTTGACTGAAGGGTCTGTTTCTATGCTGTATGACTCAACGATTCTACTACTCTATGTTCAATGTTAGCTATGCATCAGCCATGTGATTAATTGGAAATCCAAATGTGGCTGACTGAATTTCTAATTAGCAATAAAAGAGGGAGCATAGACACTACCATTGGTCATGAGATCACAAAACATATATATTTATTTAACAAAAACAGAAAGTGCTGGAGAAACTCAGCAGGTCTGGCAGCATCTATAGACAGAAAAATACAGTTAATGTTTCTTGTCCTGTGACCCTTCATTCTCCTCAGTCTCTCGCACTTTCAGACATTGGTAACTGCCTTAGTGTCCTCCTGTCTCTCCACAATTAGATACTGGTGACTGTCTTTGGGTCCTTTTTCTCTCCCTCTCTCTCTCGCACTTTTAGATACTGGTGACCTCTCTTGGCCCTCCTCTCTCTTGCACTTTTAGATACTGGTGACTGTCTCCAGGTTTTCCTCTCTCTTGCTTTGTTAGATGCTGGCCACTCTCTCTGGGTCCTTGTCTCTCCCATGTAGTCTAATAATATGACATTGACTCAGATGGTCACATACATAAAGCAAGGACTGTTGAAAAAAACAGTGAGGTAAAAGTGACTGCCCTTGACATCAAGGCCACATATGACCACGTTTGGCATCAAGGAATCCTAGCAAATCTGGTGTCAATGGGAATCAGGGGAAATTCTCCACTGGTTGGAGTCATACCTGGCACAAAGACAGATAATTATGGTTGTTGGAGGTCAGATATCTCAGCACCAGAACATTTCTCTATGAGTTCGTCATAGTAGTGTCCTCAGCCTAACCATCTTAAGCTGTTTCATCAATCATTGTCCCTCCATCTTCAGGTCAGAAGTGGAGATGTTTCCTGATGATTGCACCATTCAGTACCATTCGTGGTTCTAAAATACCGAAGCAGTTCATATCCAAATACAGCAAGAACTGGACAACATTCAGGTTTGTGTTGACAAGTGGTAAAAAAAAATTTGCGATACAGAAGTACCAGACAATATCCATTTCCAACAAGAGAGAATCTAACTATTGACTCTTGACGTTCAATGGTTTTACCATTATTGAATCCCTCAATCATCAACACTATCAAAGAATCTTGCAACGAGTAATCCAAATCCTGACTCTCTTCAGGCTGTGCAGCATCTAAAAGGATACATCAGGAGTGTAATGGAATACTCCCCATTTGCCTAGATGACTGCAACTCCAATAACTTGCAAGAGGTTTGACTCTATCCAGATCAAAGCAGTTGTTTGACTAGCACCATATTCAAAAATATTCACTCCCTCCACCACTGACATTCAGCAGCAGTAGTGTGTACCATCTACAAGATGCATTGCAGAAATTCACCAAGATAGTGTCTCAGATAGTATCTTCCAAATCCACGACCAGTACCATCTAAAAGGACAAAGGCAGCAGGTACATAAGAACATCATCACCTGTGAGTTCTTCTCCAAGTCAGTCATCATCCTGATTTGGAAATATACTGCTATTCCTTCAATGTCACTGAATCAAAACCTTGGAACTCACTCCCTACTGACATTATGGGACTACATACAGCAAATGGAATGCAGAGTTCAAGAATCCAGCAATGCCCACATACCATGAATGAATTAAGAAAAGAACTTGTGCAGGCTGCGTGAGCTGCAAGGGGTGTGCATATCACCCACCTATGATGTCCCTGTGAGTGATGCTGTAGGTAACTGCTCATATAAAACAAGAATAATTAAAAGTGCTTAATTGCAAATATTCTTAAATCAATTTATAACTGTTTTAAGAGTGATCAATTTCAAAGAATCCATGCTGAATAAAGTTTGTATTGTGAAACTTTGGAATATGTTTAATGAGTATAACTACACATTGATGCAGACTAATCTACGACTGTATTAAATCAGTGCATGTGGCTGAAACAATGTCATTGTTGCTAAACCTATGGCTAGCTGACAATTAATACCAGAGAACACTACTATGATATACTACAGCTAAATTAAACAGCTATAAGCAAGCTTTAGCAAATAGTATTTACTAGTTCTATAACAACAGCAAATATAAACTACAGGCGAGGTTCAGAAAGATATGATTCATACGTCAATCATTCATCTGATAGACTGCAGCAAAATTATAATGCAATTATGGTCAGCACTATGAATGACTGTGGTCTATAACTCGTGGATCTTCATTCAACATCTTGTTTGTATCAGAAGTATGATGCCCAGAAGGCTGAAAAACACTATTATCTTGGATTTTTTTTGTATAAAATGGGATCTTGTTG
This sequence comes from Rhincodon typus, assembly GCF_021869965.1. NCBI lineage: Eukaryota > Metazoa > Chordata > Chondrichthyes > Orectolobiformes > Rhincodontidae > Rhincodon > Rhincodon typus. Next base: position 52,238,056 of record NC_063346.1, read on the forward strand.
GATTTCAAAGTGACTGCTATTGAACACAGAATGGACAAATTAGGTGCTTCTCAAAATTTCCAGCAATCACCAGAACAAAAGCAACCCATCATCACCTGGAATACTATGGCTTACATAGTAAAGATATACCAGCCAAGTCAATGCAAAGGAGGTGTCTATGCCAGCCAGTTCAAAACAAAGGACTGCATTGAGACCCAAGTATGTTCGACTCTGTTAAAAATTCTACAATTATCTACAGAAAAGACAAAAGGTTTTGGCCAGGACATTAAAACTCATTTCTTTCGCTTAGTGGCTAAATGGGGAGTGTCAGTCACATGACTGTTGGTTTGTTCAAATCTCCTTTAATTGCACTGCTTCTGATGTCCTTCCTGAGTGTACTTGTAACACCAGAAGAGTAAGCAGCTCCATGTTTAGTTAGTGCCTGCCTCTGATCACAGTTACTCTCAAAATTCTGAGAAAATCCTATATTTCACTTGCAAACTAAATCAATTCCCAGTTTGCAACTGCTGCACTGTCACCTGAAATTCAACTGAATTCCTGTGAAAGGGACTTCCAGGCACAACTAAACAATCATCCACTGGATATTCACTTGCTAAACTCTTTAATTCATTTGAACTATTTCTGATATCTTTGGTGTTTAAGTGATTTGTAACTCCTTTCTGTTTTTGTTCTTTCTTGGATGTCTGTGTGCTTTGAGTCATTCTTGAATACAGTAGAAAAATGTTATCCTGTTTTAAACTTAATGAATTTGCTGTGGATAATTTTAAATAGGAATTCTCAAACAGGGTATAAGGGTAAATGCTCTGCCAACTTTTTAAAAGGGAAAATAAATAAGAAAATAACATTTTAAAACACCTCTCTTATAGATTGTAGAGGAGAACAGTCAAAATTATTTATCTCTAGGACATGGACAAAGGAAAATTAATTCAAATGACCCAACCCCAATTGATATAAGACCTAGCAGCACACTGTTCAATTCCATGCAAAAACTCATATGTAGTAATTAAAATTGTTACTTCAGAAAAATACTCCTTGATCCTTTCAATAAATTTATTATAAATATTCGTGGAAATATATGAGACAGAGGGAACTAATTTAAGTATTAAAAGGAATTGAACACTTGCTGATCTCATCAGCTGGTCAACTTCTTCATGGCATTTCTAAGGCTGGTTCCAGAAACACGGTACTGGGTAATCTGCACTCCTAGCCTGAAGGTCAGATACAAGGCCATAACACTGCAGCTATAATTTTGAAAATTAAAAAACTTGGTACAGATCTTGACTTTGAGTCATAGTGTAAAAGAAGTCATTGCAAATTGCCTGCCTGTTTTATATCTCTGCTGATTTTAATTTCCCTTCAAGTGCTGCTGACTCACTATCATCTATGTTATACAATTACACAAAGAATTAGCACCTTGCAGTACAGCAATTTATCTAGAGTGCAAGATGGCAGACTCAGCCTTCACTTTCACTTTAAAAATGCTAGCAGCTTTGAAGGGAATGACTGTTTTGAATTCTGGGAGACCAAGGCCAACTTGTCCCTTTATCTTAATGCATGTAGTTGTTTCCCTACTGTTGCTGTAAAATTAACTCAATCATAAAATAAACACAAAGGCAGCACTCTCAGACCTGAACTCTATATTGCCATACTATACCTTTCAGTGGGTGTAAAAAGACTCAATCTAGTCACGTGCACATAGTTAAACTAACAGAACACCACCAAGATTGGAAAATGAAACAGCAATTAGATTACGTAAAGTTTAAGGACGTAAGAAATAGGAGATGTAGTTTGCATGGCCCCTCAAGCTCTCTTAGGTACTTGATCTGATCAACTCCAATATCTTACCTGTTCTTCATTCTCCTTAATTCCTTTGCAGTTCAAAAACTCTCCTTCTAGCTTTGAGTATTTTCAACCATACAGCTCTATATTTTCTGCTTCAGTATCAAGCATGTGGCCCTCTGCATCTTTCTCACCACTTGCTTCCCTACCTATCTATACTTTAAGCAGTTGAAACTCCAGCACTGAACGTGATACAGTCTGTCAATCTGAAAATGACCAATATATACTTTTTTTTAAAATGGAATATATTTGTGTTGAGAAGTTTTAAAAGACGTTGCTGGCTATGCTAGCATTTGTTGACCATCCCGACTTGCCCTTGAAAAAGTGGTAATGTACCCATTTCTTGAACCATTGAAGTCTTTATGGTGTACGTACACTAAGTCAGGATGGTGTGTGGGTTGGAGGGAAATCTGTTGGCAGTGGTATCACCTTAAATGTTTGTTATTGTTTATGGTCCATCTACTTAGTCTATTTTCCCAGTACACTTCAGTCAACCTTGCCTTCATTATTTTGTAATTACCCTTTGTTGGGAAAACAGGTTTATATTTTTTGATTATGTGAAAAAGTGGAAATTATTAAACTGTCTGGACACTTTCTAAATTAAAAGGAGGTTTTTTGTTACCAAGAACTCAAAGGGGGCACATGTGGTTTCTCGGAATTGAGGTCAATGATTTAACCTGAGTTGTGAGCCACCAGCTGATCACAGAAAGTAAAATGACTTTAGAAACATAGTCAAGCAAAGTCTTTAGGGAGATTTGTTGCCCTCAACTGCACAGGATCCTGTGCTGGTGTTTGTCTCGGAACCCTTTCTGGACTTTGTTCATAAACCTGGGAAAACATAAGGTAAAATAAAAGATAACAAGGTGTAGAGCTGGATGAACACAGCAGGCCAAGCAGCATCAGAGGAGCAGGAAAGCTGACGTTTCGGGTCCAGACCCTTCTTCA
>NC_063346.1:52241339-52245497 GCF_021869965.1 Rhincodon typus
AGCCTCAAATAACGCTAATTTTGCTAATGTTGATCATGCCTAACGCGCACCCTGTGCAATGTAACCTGTACGCATCTGTCGTAGTCTTTTTTTGATCTGTACATCCTTTGCTTACTATGATCTGCCTGTACCACTTGTAAACAAGCTTTTCGCTGTATTTCAGTACAAGTCACAAAAAAAATCTGATAATTTGCCATAGGTAGGGTTCTAAATAAATACTTTTTGTATTTGCGTTCACTAGTGAGAGGGATGATGTGGGTTTAGAAATCAGGGAGACGGACTATGATATAATTAAAGAAATGAGCATAGAGAGGAGGTTCTGAAATGGGTGGTTAAAAGTAAATAAATCACCAGTGCCAGGAGAAATATGTCCCAGATTGTTGAGTTACACACTGGAGGAAAAAGCAAGGACACTGAAAATAATTTTGAGTTTCCCTTTGGCCACAGGAGAGATTCCAGAGAACTGGAGACAGCCCGTATAGTACCATTATTCAAGGAGGGAAGAAGGGATAAACTGGGAAGTCAGTCTAACCTAAGTGTGGGGAAATAATTGGAAGCAGTTCTGAGGACCGAATTGTTTGGGCATTGATCAAATTAGCATGAATTTGTTATGGTGAGGTCCTGTCTGACCACCTTCACTGAACTTTTTGAAGAGGTGAGCAGGTATGTAGATGAGGGCACTGCATTCGACATAGCCTACTTGGACTTCAGCAAGGCTAATATAAACTTCTAAATGGGAGACTGATAGTGAAGGTTAGAGCCCATGGGATCTGAGAACAGTCGGCAAATTGGATCGAGAACTTTAGTGGCAGGAAGCAGAGGGTTATGTCTGAGGGTGTTCTTGTGACTGGAAGCCTCTGTCCTGCAGGGATCAATGTTGTTATTTGTGCTATGTATGAATAATGTAGACTTGAATGTAGGAGTGTTGATCAGTAAGTTCACAGATGATATGGAATTTGGTAGGGTGGCAAATGCTGAGGAGCATAACGTTAGATTACAAAAGGATATAAATGGGCTGATTAGTAGCAAATGGAATTTAATCTGGATAAGTGTGAGGTGATGCACTTGGGCAGAACAAACAAGGCAAGAGACTACATGATGATCCTGAGGAATACAGAATCAGAGGAACTTTGGTGTGCATTTCACTGGTCCCTTAAGGTAGCGGGACAGGTAGATAACATAGTTAAGAAGGCATATGGGTCCTTGCCTTTATCAGACAAGGCATAGCGTCTAAGATCAGGGTAGTTATGCTGTGACTGCCTGAAGCATTGATTAGGCCACAGCAAGAATATTGTGTGTAATCTGAAATCAACATTATAGGAAGGATGGTTTGGCACTGTAGAGGGTGCGGAGGAGATTTACCAGGATATTGCCTGGAATAGAGAGTTTTAGTTATGAAGATAAATTAGATAGACTAGGGTTGTTTTACTTGGAGCAAAGGAAGCTGAGGGTGGACATGACTGAGATACATAAAATTATGGGGGCATTTTTTAGGTTAGACAGGAAGAGACTTATCCCTTTGATGGAGGATTCAATCATCACATCGCACAGTTTAAGGGAAGGGGCAGGAGGTTTAGAGTGGATGTGAGGACAAATGTTTTCAGCCAGAGGCTGTTGGGAATCTGGAATCACTGCCTGTAAGGGTAGTAGAGGCAGAAACACTCATAACAATGAAGTATTTAGACGTTCAGTTGAGATGCCAAGACAACGGTCCCACCACTAGAAAATGGTATTAGAATAATTCACTTGTTTCTGACTGATGCAAACTTAATGGCTGAAGTGTGTTTTACTGTGCAGTAGGTCTGTGACGCTGTGACTCTGACTCTAATTAATCTGGATAGTTGAAGTATTCTGTATTTTTGATTAGGACTTTTTTGAATTGTATTGATAGATTTTTGGCACAAAGAACATCAAGAAATATAGAGCTAGAGCAGGAAAATAGTATAATGTAGAGGTTTGGTCATAACCTTTTAGAATGGCAGATGAGGCTACTGATGTTCTTTATTTCTTACATTCTTGTACTACAAACTCTGTCAAGCCGTCACGCTTCAACATTGTAAGGTGTTGCTATATATTTTGTAGATTTCAGTGCAGGGGCAAGTTAGATGGGCAACTGCTCATCTTCAATGCATTTACATCTTTGTGATTTTCTTCCGCTAATCTGGAAAGTGTGTGGCCTGGATTGTTTATCGTAGTTACATTTAACATTATTCAAAACTGTTAATGAATGGGTGAGGCTCAGTTCCATCTCCTGCACTGCTTTATTGATCCATTTTTAATTATATGTGTGATTATTTTTTTTTTCCACAGCCTGACTCATTACAGCACAATACATGATGTTCAGACTCTTGCCATGCTATGCAGCGTGTTTGAGGCCCAGTCCAGGCCTCAGGACTATGGTAGCATTGGACAGCAGGTCCACCAACGCACATCTCCTTTTCTGCACTCTGTAAGTGTGTGTTTTCTGTCAGTTTGTCTGAATTATGCGCCACATCCTGCTCCTACCTTTAATTGCACTGTATAGTTGTCATTTGGTACTTCTGAAGCCTGTGCTACAGCTGCTTGCTGCTAGTCATGATAGCTTGAGTTAGCATAACCCTAATAAAAGTCTCATGCCAATCGAATGGACTATGAAGAGAATAAAAAGCCGGTGTGTAATTGCAGCTGGCCCTTGCCTTAAAGTGTTGATGATGCTGTGCTTGTGTTGTGCCTTTCTTGGGTCTGAACTTTTTTTTAAGCAAGCTCTGGGATTAGAGAGGTGATGGAAATGAATACATTAGACAACACAAATGCTTCCAGTTCATCAAACACATCAGGACTGTACAGTTGCCCTAGATCCAGGACCCCCAAAAGTATCCTTTAAAGAGCGGTGCTTAAACTTTCCCATTGAACAATTGAGTGTTCACCAGTCATCATTTCTTGGATGTATTGGTTCACATGATCACAAGTGAATAAGTTTTTGTTTATTTTGAGGCAGGGATGAGATTAATTCTGTCCATGGTAGAGTAAGTATTAAGTCCATCCTAAGGCAGTAAAACATCAAATTTCCAATTGAGTGGAAGCAGGGTTGAATTGCGAAATGTTTTTGTGGCAGGAAAAGAGTTAATTTTGTTTTGAGAGGCAGGTATATTGTACTTTGTTTCATATTATTGGGACGTTGTCTTTGGCCTGAGTTAAAATTCTGATCAGATATCTAAACGTGTGCTCCATTGGCAGCAGTGTTTTCATAGCCCTGCTCTGAACAGTATTTAACATTTTTCTGTTCCCTCAGTCAGGTTATGCCTCTTCAGGATCCTACTCAAGCACATCTGAAACTACCGTCTGGTCTGCTGGATGGAACATAGGTAAAGCAATTGTGGAAAAATGGTGCAGTATGAACAGATGGTTTGCAGTAAAAATATTCTGACTTCTGGCAGTAGTTAGAATGGGTGGAACAGATTACACCGGGAGACTATCGAGACTACTGTCAGCAGCAGGTTTCTGCAAATGGAGAATAGAAAAATAAACTAAGATACACCTCTCCTACAGTACCTCAGCGTAATTTCCAGAAGATGCTGCTTTATCATACAGTTTATCAAATTGTAATTTCTCTCCACAACTTTCTGCTGTAAATGACAGTATATTGGAGTGATTTCTGCAATGTCCAGTCGATCCTAATAATAATAAGTGTAACACTCTACTGTATCCTACAGCACAGCACAATGTGAAACCCATTCCATCCTTTGTGTAGATGCCACCTTTATTTAAAAATATTACCTGGTTATTGGGAAGTGTGGACCATTGTGACCAGCTAGTGGGTCAGCACAAGTGACTTAATTTCACATCACTGGAGCGATATTTTTTGACTGTTCTGTGATATTTTAGAACACTTCACCTTGTGAAAATTAGATGATAAAAAATCTTTAAATTTTAGCCTATTATGATACCTTGTTCCTGACTTGCAGCTATTGCCATTCATGATGACTAAAAACGAGTTAGCATCTCGTTACTGGCATAATTGGTTGGTCAAAGTAATCTTCTGAAGTTAGCAAAGGGGTTGGAGTTGATGGGGACTGAATTCTGGAGTGTTAGAATGTTGTATTCAGTTGATGTTAATTGCATGACAACAAGGTGCAGAGCTGGATGAACACAGCAGGCCAAGCAGCATCACAGGAGCAG
>NC_063346.1:52245897-52357668 GCF_021869965.1 Rhincodon typus
CCTAGGCCCGAAACGTCAGCCTTTCTGCTCCTGTGATGCTGCTTGGCCTGCTGTGTTCATCCAGCTCTGCACCTTGTTGTCTCGGATTCTCCAGCATCTGCAGTTCCTACTATCTCTGATTCGATGTTAATTGCATGATTTGTTTTCATCTGAATGCATAGATTTTGTTTTGCAGCCTGTAACCAAGTCCAGCCCAGTTTTCGTTATGCCTACTGAGCCTAGCATCCTTAGGCATGATCACATTCTTAAGCTTGATCTTACACTGTTGGTGTCTACTTCTTTACCAACTAATTCATTATGTTCTGTTGGGATCAAGCATCACCATGAAAGTTTACTTTACCGCAGAACTCTGTTTGTCTGTATGCCATTGCAGAACTGGTAATGATGTTGTGGGATTTCAAGCCTCACCCAGTGAGATATTGCTGTACTGGTCTCAGATAATGTATAATTAATATACTAACACTTTTTCAGTGGGCAGGGAACCAGAACATCTTAATTCTTGGTGTTACGAATCACCAGATGACTATCGGTATGGAAATCACCTTTATGCTGATCCTAAAGAACGTGAGAAGGAGCAACATGAAAAGAATAAAAAGTGAGTGAGCATACTTTACCTGTTTCCATATAATATTTAAAAATACTTGGGAAATTTCTGGCAATGGACAATGATTAGCACTGTGTGTGTCACCTTTCCAGTTTAATAACCTTGGTGATGAAGAGGGACAGTGATTCTGATGGAGGTCAAGGATTAGGTTGTGGGTAGCAATAATGTGCAGTAACATGGAATGATGAGGAATGAAGGTTTGTGTTGTGATCCCCACATCTTGAAATACTTATCTGAACATCGTCACTATGTACGAGAGTTGAGACCAGAAGTATCTACACAGAGAGGGAGGAGGTGCCTTGTTCCTGGGCTGTGGTATGCTTGTGCAGCTGTTGTAATTTTCAACAACCCTGGGCCAAGACTACGAATCTTCTCAAATAACATGACAGGTACATAATATAGAAAGATTCAATCAGAAAACAATGGAGAAACTGAGAAACTGTAACCAAAGTACTTCACTGGATGGAAGGTTGGCCTCTCTTATTTCTCATGCAAAGATAATATTGTTTGCATATATTTTGAATTTGTGATTTAACTTCAGATTCCTCAACCACCAGGCTACTTGATCCAGCCAATATGCTGCAATATGATGACTTTAAGAAGTGTTATGGGGAGATCCTTTATCGCTGGGGTCTGCGAGAGAAGCGAGCAGAGGTGTTGAAGTTTGTTTCCTGCCCTCCAGACCCTCACAAGGGGATTGGTAAGTTTAGAAATCTTCCCTTGTGCTATGTTTGACTCCAACCAGCAGAGTCTTCTCATTGACTCTAATTTTACGTGGGCTTCTTGATGCCACAATTGATTAAATGTAGCATTGATGTCAAGGGTGTTCACTTGCATCTCCCATTTCCTTAGTTGCTTGACAATTGAGAAAAAATGGTGTAATTCTCAATTTAAGTCCATTTACGTTTATGTCTGCTTTCTCCTTCAGAATTTGGTGTGTACTGCTGTCACTGCCGCAGTGAAGTACGAGGGACGCAGTGTGCTATTTGCAAAGGATTCACCTTCCAGTGTGCTATCTGCCATGTTGCTGTTCGCGGATCTGCCAACTTCTGTCTTACCTGTGGACATGGTGGCCACACGAGTCACATGATGGAGTGGTTTAGGACTCAGGAAGTGTGTCCCACAGGCTGTGGCTGCCATTGCCTGCTAGAGAGCACATTTTAAAAGCAGACTGCTCCTGCTTGTGATAAGATGCCTTGAATAGTGCTCCAGGATATTCTGTCTGTCTGCTCTTAACTGAAATTGTGACTGTCTGTTGATCAGAGATGTGAAAACTTTAATCAATGAATGAACCTTAAGACTGGAATTTTATTCTTTTGAGGCACCCAAGATAAATCTTCAGACTTTCACAATATCTGGACTCTGCTTCAAGGAGTGGAGGGAGCATGATTTGCACATATTCTCCAATACAGCAGCAATGAATTTCCAAGTTGAAATGCAAGACTTATTCTAAGAGCGTATCTTAAAATAGACTGAAATGGGAATTTGTTTACTTGTTAACAGTTATCACCATCCAGCTGATGATGGTCATCGCTGTCCAGCTGTTGATGGTGATCCTACATACTTGTCCTGTATGAGTGAATATACTTCAGACTTGAAGTGACGACAATCCATAAAGCCGTGATTGGTAAGTCAGGCCTTTTGAGTGGAAGTATTAAGCTCCCTCAATGGTTTGTGCAGTTATTTCTCGTTTCACAGTTTGCTGCTAATTTGTTTTCACACTGCAAGTGCAGTATTTGCCTTGACTTGCTCAAATTGAAGAGTCAATAATTTAATTCTAAAAGGTACTGGTGCATTATGGATTTACTGCCACCTTCACTCTTGGAAGTGGAATTAAATGTCACCTCAGCCTAACTGCTGTATCTACTCGATCAAAGTATCAGACTCGAAATGTATGTGACCAGTCTAGAATGCTAGTACAATAGTGGATTATCTCTGAAACCTGGGGTTGAGGCTCATTACTGGATAAATACATAGAGGTTAACTGTGTTTCTGACTGTAGTACTTAACCTGGGACTGCTTGATAATGACGCTTTGCTCAAAATGGAAAATACTCCATTTCTTATTCCTAAAGTCCTACATCTTGAGCACAAAATAATAAAGTTGATTGGGCAGTTCTTTAATGGATTGACCACATCAAATGCTATGCCATCTTTCATCATCTTTATTTAAATGGGTCCTTCAGCTAAATTGGCAGGTTCTGTCAGAGATTAAGGAATTGCCCAGCAACTGATTGGATGGTGGGATTGAATGAAAGTGTGAGCATAGGTACTAATCATAGTACTGACACATAATTTACCCTTTGCTACCCTGGGGACAGGGCTTTCTTGATTTTGGAAGACATGAAGTACTCCGATTGTAAATTCTACTGCTTTAAACAGTGGCTTGAAGTGTGTTAGCCAGTGTTAAGGATACAGGACTCTAATTCAAACATTTCATCTGCACTAACAGCCATTCTTGAGGCTCTTTCTGGGAGAAGCCATTTTCTGGTTATTTTCAAATCCATTTAGTGAAAGTCACTGCACGTTTCCTCTGAAAACATTGATCCTCTCATAAGCATTTGAGTCTATTTTCAGGAAGAGGGAGCAGCAGGTTTCCAGTTTTTTTTTTACTTTGCTGCAGCTATTTTAGCTAAACTCCAATTATTAATATTGGCTGAAAAATGAATAGCAAATTCTTTAATAACTTTATTCGAGGAACTACCTCAATGGCTGGCTGCACAGTGGCCAAGTTTAGAAGACAATAAACTCATGGATCATACAATCCCACAACCCCTTGAAACATCATCTCAAACTGGAACTATTATTTGTATCACTTTAATATTTCAGCCATTTGCACACGTTGATTTTTTTTTTGTTTTATAAAGATCAGTTTTCCTGACACTTCCCACGTTCCTACTAGTTTGGTACTTTGTAGTTAGGTCACGTAAGGTCCAATATGATTTATATTGTATGATTAATACCTGGTTTTGTATCTATTGAAATTAGCAGATTGCTGTAATGCTTGATGTAACCACTTTGTTTCTACAGTATGGGAAATTAAATGGAAAAATAGATAAGCACCAGAATTGTGTGTTTCCAGAGGTGGCATGTGTGGAGGCACGAAGGCAACTTGATGAGATGAGATGGTGTTGTATCTGAAACCTGCTGCTTTCTCATTTCCATTGGGGTGGGAAGGCCTATAGTCAACTTCTTAAAGCCCTTAAGTGCCTGATTGAGGGACTGGACGTAAAACAGAGAATTTTCCAAACAGATCCAACCCTTTCCCATGTTACTGAAGCTCTTGACCACTCTCACTGTGACCCTCAATTCCAGAACAACCCCTACAAATCACTTCTATTCTAGATCCTGAGTGTCCTACCATCAACAGTTACAGCGCCCTCTGTGGTGGATGGTGTGGTGCTGCCAAATGTGACAGCTGCCTGCCTCTAACTGGTAAGCAGCTCTCATCAGGTGGGACTTTGATGCCAGGGGTTTAATGCCAAGGGTAGCTTTGCCAGTGGCCTCACTCATGCTCCATTGACATTAGGTAGCAAAGCAGATCTCAAGCTGGCTAGTGGGAACCTTGCATCTCAACAAGGTTTGACCTGGGTCTCTGAAAATCTGCGCCATCCCTGAAGTTCCCACACATGCCTCTGATCTTCCATTGTCCATGACAACTGTACTCACCCACAATAAGCTTTGTGGCAGTTATGCCCTGACTTTTGATGTTCCCACTGACCCTGCCTCCTCAACTGTGAAATCTGAGCATTTAATGTCCCTGAACTGCTCCTCCCAGTGTGGTTGGGCAGTGATCTCTGAGTCTCCCAGTGCTCCAGGCCTCTTGCACTGTTGCCTCTGAATCTAATTTATTTTCCCCAAGCCTCCTACATCTGGTTTCCTTAGAGCTTGTTTTTCTCCTGGTACCTGCTGATCTGCAAATTATATGAAACTTTAATTCTTCTGTGTACATTATTTCTGGAAGAAAGAGCTAAACTTTACCTGACTGTAATCTTGTAAAATCCATGGCATAGAGAGAAAAGATCAGTCGAGGAAGTAACACTCGCATATTTAGGATGTTACTTTCCCATAGTCCATGAGTTGCCAATTAGTTAAAATTGAAACTAAAAGCTGAATTGAATTTGTGCTAAATCTATTAATTAATTAAGGAAGAATCCACTGTACAGGAAGCGAAAATAGCAATCAGGCCATTTCATTAACGTCAGGAAGAACAGTATACTTTTCCAGGAAACCTGAAACTGGAGGAAATATTAGTTTGTAAGGTCTTAGGGAAAATTTGTAGCTCAGGGTGTGGATGCAGTTGTTCGTTAGCTCACTGAGCCCGTTCTGTGATGTGTGGACATTTGGTTACCCTTCTAGTGCAACCTCTAATCGAAGCGTTGGTGTTCTGCTTCCTTCCGGATTTATATGATCCTCTGGTGGGATGGCCTTGTCGCTTCTGGTTCTGTTGTTTTAGCAGCAGTCTGTATACGGGTTCTATTTCTATGTGTTAATGGAGTCCTGTGTTCAGAACCAGGCTTCCAAAAATTCTTTTGCATGTCTGGTGTTCGCTTGTCCCAGTATGGTCACTTTGTCCCAGTCGAATTGATGGCCCTCATTGTCTGTGTGCATTGAGACAAGTGAATATTGGTCATGTCTTTTTACTGCCAGCCGGTGTTCGCATATCCTGGTCATCAGTTTCCCCCCTGTTTGTCCAATGTAATGTTTGTTACTCTCGCTGCATGGTATTCAGTATATCGTGTTGGTCTTTGTTGGTATGGGGTCTTTAGTCTTTGATAACATTTGGCGTAGTGTTGCTGTAGGTTTGTGTGCACTCATGATCTTACACAGTCTTAGGGGTCTCGTAATCATTTCTGTGGGTTGGCATTGCTAGTGTCTTCTGTTGTACCCTGTCCTCTGATTGTCGTTCGTTTTGTAGGCATCCGTGGACGAAACTTCTTGGGTATCCGTTGTCAGTGAAAACTTTGTGCAGGTGTCCATCTTCCAATCTCCAGAGTTCTGGGGTGTTGCAGTGTAATGTCTTGATGCAGCCCTGTTTGTGTATAGTGGGGTGGTTGCTATTGAAGTTAAGGATTTGGTCCGTGTGTTTGGCCTTCCTGTATACTTGGGTCCGGAATTCACTGTTAATCTCTCTCTAGCATTATGTCTAAGAATGGGAGCTGTTTGTTGTTTCTTCCTTTCGTGAAGTTTATGTTTGCGAAGATGTTGTTGACAAATTGGTGGGTTTCCTCTACTTTTGTGCACTTAATTATTACAAATGTGTCGTCCATGTATCTTATCCACATTTTTGGTTGGAATATAGGAAGGACTGTGTGTTCCAATCTCTGCATCACTGCTTTTGCAATGAGACCTGGGATGAGTGATCCCATCGGTGTGCCATTGATCTGTTTGTATATCTGTCCATTGAACGTGAATTGTGTTGAGAGGCATAAATCTAGCAGTTTCAGTGAGCTGTCTTTGCTGATGATGTTGTCGGTGTTCAGGATTGGTGCTCCTGGTCCGTCTCGTAGTGAGGCTAGTGTCTCTCTGGCTAACAGTATGTCAATGGACGTAAATAGTGCTGTAATGTCGAAGGAGATCATGATTTGCCCTCGTCGATTTTTGTGCCCTTGAGCTGTGTGAGAAATTCCTGGGCCGTATGGATTGAGTGTGGGTATCCGCTAATCAGGTGTTTGCGTCTCTGTTGTAATTCCCTCACTAGCTTGTTTCTCTCAAACGCACAAAATTAGAAGAAACCCACCAACCTGTCAACAACATCTTGACAAACATAAATTTCAGTAGAGAGGAAGGAAACAACAAACAGCTCCCGCTCTTAGATGTAACGGTAAAGAGGGTGACTAACGGCAGACTCCGGACCTGAGTATATAGGAAGGCCACACACACGGACCAAATCCTTAACTTCAATAGCAGCCACCCCACTATACACAAACAGAGCTAAATCAAGACACTATTTAAATGAGCTGCATCACACTGTAATACCTCAGAACCCCAGAGAATGGAAGAGGAACATGTATACGAAGTTTTCACCGACAATGGATACGCAAGAAGTTTTGTCTGCAGATGCCAACAAAACAAGCGACAGAGAGGACAGGGTACAACAGAAGACACTTGCAATGCTACCCTGCATCAAAAATATATCAAAAATGACTACCAGACTCCTAAGACCATGTAAGATCATGATTGCACACAAACCTACAGCAACATTACACCAAATGTTATCAAGGACTAAAGACCCCATACCAACAGTAAACAAGACCAACGTGATGTACAGAATACCATGCAGTGAGTGCGATAAACATTACATTGGACAAACTGGAGGGAAACTGACAACCACGATATACGAACACCAGCCGGCAGTAAAAAGACATGACCAATATTCACTTATCTCAATGCATACAGACAATGAGGGCCATCCGTTTGACTGGGACAAAATGATCATGCTGGGACAAGCGAACACCAGACATGCAAGGGAATTTCTGGAAGCCTGGTTCTCAACACGGGACTCTATTAACAAACACATAGAAATAGATCCCATACACAGATCGCTACTAAAACAACAGAACCAGAAGCAACAAGACATCCCACCAGAGGACCATATAAATCTGGAAGGAAGCAGAACCCCAATGCTTCGGTTAGAGGTTGCACTGATGATGTTGCCTAGAAGAGTAACGAAACGTCTGCATACTACAGAACAACTGGCTCAGCGAGCTAATGAACAACTGCATATTAGTTTGTCTTCACAAAGGTGACTTTTTATGTTGTCTATCATTTTTCATTCTGTACCAGTCCAAGGTATGTAGACTTTTTCTGTGCCTTGGATGGTTGAATAAGCAGCAGGCCTGCTTGTCATTGATTAGGGAGTTAATTCCATTTTCTATTCCAAAGTTATTACAGTTGCCAGCTATGGTTATTCTTATTCCTGAAAATTTTATCACACAGCTGAGTGCCTCCAAATACTCTGGTTCCCACCTTCCTGCTGTCAGTCACCTGACACACATGCATTCTCTCACCGATTAGAGCATGAGCAGATTTCTCCTTGTCTGATTTGAATGATTCTTGACTGTCAGACAGCCATTTGTTCACCCATCTTTATTATCATAAATTAATAGAAGTGTTCCAGGTAATTTCAAAAAGGTCATTTTTCTTTCATGCCCCTATGACTTTTATGTTTGGTGCTCACAGCAGTATCCTGGAAATTAATCTTGAATTCCTCATGAGCCTAGCATAATCCTGGAGGTTTGGCAACAAAAAAGCCATGCATTTTGATCATGTATCCTTTTGCTGTTTTTGTTTCAACTTGCATGTTCCTGAGGTGCCATTCAGACTTGTGCTGTGTTACATTCAGTATAATAGGATCCATATACAACTTAATTAAGAATTTACATAATGTGTGGATCATTATCTTTTCATCACACACTTAAGTGTTAACACTGCTCCATTTCAGCTGAAAATCTTGTATTTCCAAGCTGCTGAGTCCAAGAGCTTCAACTACATTTTGTAACGAAGTTGTAAATTGTGTACAAAGAGGATGCTGTACATACTGTTCAAAGTAAATGTTTGTCTATGTAAAAGTCTGCAATATTGTTTTGGTAACTGGCATTTGACAACCTGACAGTGTTGATATTTTGAGTTCACTTCTCTCTCATCAATATTCATTGATACCCTTACCTGAAAATATCTATCAGTTGCAATCTTAAAAAATGCAGTTAATCCTCAATCTACTCAGAACCAAAAAGATGCCTTTTGGAGGCAGTGTGTGTGGCTGAGGGGCTAAATGAGTAATTTACATCTTTCTTTACCAAAACAGAGGATGCCTTCAAAGTCATAGTAGGTAGTCAGAAAAAAATCTGAAAAACATAGGAGCTGTCAGCTTCCAAGTATCTATCTCTTCGTCCTCCCATGTGAGGATTGAAGTTTTTTTACAAACCCATGAAAACGAACAATTTGACTTTGTCCAAATCAGCACTATAAATCAAAATATTAAGACTTTGCTGTCTAACAATAAAGAACTTGAACAATATGAATTAAAATATTGTAATAGAACTCTTTTATATGGAATATTAATTAGTTGGGAGAAATCCTCATGCCTTAGATTATTGTTTTATGATTTCTTTTTCTCTCATGAGTTAAATTAAGAGGTAAATTAAAGCATCAGAGCTCTGCTGTTTGTATATTTTTAAAGCCTTTTCATTAAATATTTACAAGCATGTTGCTGGTTCTGGAGGGTTTGAGTTGTAGGCAGAGGCTGAATAGGCTGGGGCTTTTTTCCCTGGAGTGTCGGAGGCTGAGGGGTGACCTTATAGAGGGGATGGATAGGGTGAATAGCCATGATCTCTTTTCTAGGGTGGGGGAGTTCAAGACAAGGGGGTATAAGTTTAAGGTGAGAGCTGAAAGATTTAAAATGGACCTGAGGGATAACTCCTTCATGCAGTGTGTGTGCATATATGGAACAAATTGCTATACGAAGAGGTGGAGGCAGATACAATTGCAACATTTAAAAGGCAGCTGGTGGATAAATGAATAGCAAGGGTTTAGAGGATATGGGCCAAATGCTGGCAAATGGGACAAATTGGGGATGTCTGTTCGGCACGAACGAGTTGGATCGAAGGGTCTGTTTCTGTGCAGCATGACTCTGTGTAATTCTTGTTTCCCTTTGCCAATTTTCCCATTCCCAGCTCCATGTGTGGCTTGAACCAAAGTTCAATTTGCCTATCTTTGTTCCATAAACTCTTGGTACCCTTTCCTAACAAAACTGTCATTTTAGGTGGTAAAGGTTGTGGTTGACTCCGGTGATTTGGAGGCAGTAGTTTGAAAGTCACCCTCTTTTTCCGAGATTTGTTATATTTATCATGATACATCTTATTTTTTCCTAATCTGTTTCATTGTCAAAGAAATCTATCTAATGTATATCTAATTAATGTTAGATTTTTTCTAATAGGAAACCTGCTGCACAAATTGGACATTCACTTAAAAAAAATTGTTTCCAATTTTTGTGATTTTCTCCACTTTGAAACACAGGCCAAGCAGCCTATAGTTATTCTGAAAATGATATCTTTGTCATGATCTCCATTATATAATCATTCAGAATTCTAAAAGGAGCAATTATATCCCTGTAAACCATTTTTCCAGTGAAAATGTACTGAATCCTAACTGAGTGTCATCTACAAACTTGGCTATATAACTTTATTCCTTCATGCACCAATTAAACATATGGAAAGCTAAGGCCTTGCTACAGATCCCTTGTCACATCCTTCTGGAATAGTCTCTTTAATCCCTATTCTGCTACCCTCAGGCTCTTTGTTAATGATTTGATGCCTATTATCCCATATGGCACTCCATCCTACTTGTTGAACATGCAATTTAAGGAAAGGATTATATACTTAATAGAAACCTGTACCTGTTATGACTGTGCCTTTTTAAATTGCTTACAATTTTCGCCCCATCCCAATATATGTTAGCTGATAATGTTTCCAATATGGTCATAAATGCCTCATTCTTTCGTAATTCAGACAGATATCAGTTGAACACTAGTATCTGGATAAATATATTTACCCCATTATTAATATTATTATCCCCTTCCTGTTTTCTTTTTAAAAAGTATAAACAAGAATATCAATACTTTCCTGTCACGCACAAAAACCAAGTATTCTTTACATCCACAAGTCCCTTTATTCAGATTTGTATTTTTTTCCCCTTGCTTTGTTTTTGTGAAGGTAGAAAATGTGAAATCAATTTAACCCTGACCCTTCTGCACTTACTGTTACATTTTGCCTGTAATTCTCCCCCTCCCTTTTCACCTATCCATAACTTTTTTTTTCCTCTGCCATGAACTGCGTCTTTTTCTATTGCCCTTCAACTTTGACTTTTTGCCCCTTTACTCTAGTTAAGCTTATGCAGGAGAGTGAAGCTCAAAAGTTGAAGTGAGCATGACTGCCCTTGACAGAAAGGCAGCATTTGACTAAATGCAGTATCAAGGAACCCAAGTGAAATTGAAATCAGTGGGATTTGGGTGGAAAATTTTCACTTCTTGGCATACTTTGCAAAGAGGAAAACAGTTGTGATTGTTGGAGGCCAATCACCTCAGCCCCAGGACACTATGGGTATTCTTTAGGCTAACGTCTTAGGCCCACTATCTTCGTTGCTTAATCAATGAATGACCTTCCTTCCAATATAAGGTCGGAAGTAGGGCTGTTTGCAGATTGAAAAATGTTTGGTATCATTTCACAGCTTCTGAGAAACTGAAACTGTTTGTGTCCATATGCAATGATACCTGGACAAAATTCAGGTTTTGGCTGATCAAAGACAATGTGATGCCTCACCAGGTTAGTATGCTGGAAGTCAAGTCCTGCTATTCCCAGAGTTATCACAAAAGTTAAAGATTTTTTTTGAAATATGAGGAAATATACAATTAACTTCTCTCTTAGACTTAGAATGACAGAAATTATGGACCAGGTTTCCTTACATGATAAGAATGACAGTTTATTACAGGTAAAGATTTGAGCCGTCAGCATATAACTCTACTAGTTTAAATTTTAATCTCTTATAAACTCTCTCTTACATAGAGACACACACAGACAGAGGGGAAGAAAAAAGAACATGTGTTACAAATTGAGGGAAACCTGGAAAATCAGTTCATTGGTCACTTTGCAGAATCTGCTGAGATGGTTTTTCTGTTGATAAGAATTCTGTTTCCTGGTCTTCTTTCACCAGATGCTTTCACTGGTTTGCAGGTGGTCAGTTCACACTTGTGAAAAGTCTCTGACTCATTAAGGTAAAGTCACAACTTTCAGCAACTGCTGGGGGAAAAACCAACTTTTCTTCAGGCCTCAAGTCACTTTTACCGTAGAGAACAGAGAGCTCCTAAGCTGCTGGAGAGCTGAGAGTCTCCCTATCTTGTTCATCGCCCTAAACTTCTCAGTTAACTGAAAACCAATTGCACAGTTGTTGGACAGAATTTCTTTATCATTGGTCTGTGGACTTGTTGGCTGAATAGTTGTTTGTACATGCACTTGGTTCCAGCTTCTCTGCACATTCAACTACAGATAACTAGCAGCTGAGCAAACAATAATTAAGAAGTTACTTGCTTTTGAAACAGCAGTATTCCTTCAGTATACCTTGGTTTTTTAAACAATTCTTTTCCTATTAAAAATTCAGGAAAATAGAAAGGGACAGTCTTTATGTAAATAAGATTTGTGCCACACAAATGCCAGACAATCACCATCATCCCTGAACCTTCACTGGCTTTATCATGCAGCATCCCCTTGATAACAATATTTTAGAGGAAACTGTTGAGTAGAAACTGGGCCAAATATCTAAATTATTCCGAGATGAGTAATTCATGTCCTGTCATCTATCTTAGAGGGCACCAATCAGTCCATTTGTCTGGATGAGTGTAACTGCAAAATTCAAGAAGCCTGGTACCATCTAGGACTTAAGTAGCCCATTTGATTCCACTTCATCCTTTACATTAAATGTGCAATCCGTTCGTCATTGAAGGATTATGTACATATAGAAAATGACTGTAGTATGCTTCCTTCAACACCACTGCCCAAAACAGGCACTGTTACCATATAGAAAGACTATGCCTGCTGCATGTAATTGGCACAAAAAAGTTTTAGAGTTGCTATTCATTGCTTAATCCAAACCATGATTTTTATAAGATGTTCAAAACTGTTTTTCCTTTTAAATTATATGATTCGGTGTGTCTAAAGTGTGAGATGAAATCAGACTATCTGGTGGGTGGTACCACAAAACACAGCTGGGCAGCGGATGAAGTTCTGAAGAAGGGTCACTGGACCCGAAACGTTAACTCTGCTTTCTCCCCATAGGTTGCTGCCAGACCAGCTGAGTTTTAGCATCAACTTCTGTTTTAGTTTTGGTGTGAGCTGGGTTTGGGGAAGTCGGGCGTCAGGGAAGGTGGAATTCAGTCAGTTTGGAGGGGAATAGGTTGGATGTGGTTAGGGAACAGAGAAATTGAGACAACCACTATCGCATCGACAGTTCTCAATGAACAGATAGTGTGCACATAAAAGGCCGGAAGGAGGGGTCCAGGGGCAGGGAGAGTGTTGGAGCTGGGCGAAGGGGTCCGTGGGACGGAGAGATGTCTCTTGCCCAAAGAAATGGGCATGGAGGCGAAGACACCAGAAGAATTCGACATTTTGTTGTGCCCAAAATTCGTTAAGGTGGGGACGCAGATGAATAAAGCTGAGGCCTTCACTCAGTACAGAACATTCAGCGTTGGAGAGCGGAAGGTTAGGAGGGGTGGTGAATACCCAACAGGAACTGAAATTAGGAGAGAGGATGGTTCCAGAGAGCCATGGGTATCTGAATTGTTGCATCTTGTGGGCCTGGATGCGTGAAAGGAAAAGTTTCTTGTTAGCATGACAAATGAGCTGGAGGATGAAATGGAACTTTGGAGTGGTGCAACGCTGAGCCAGTGTGTTGTGATGCTGTTGGAGAGAAAGATCGGGAGCGTGCATATGATGCCGAATGCCACTGAAAGTAGATCTCAGGATGGGTGCGAGCAGCTGGCCGTGGAACGTTGAACATCACTATGATCCTGGGAGGATTCAAAAGGTGAGGGATGAATCCACGTGGAGTGAGTCAGAGCCGGAGGCAGTCCCTGAGGTATGTGATAGGGTTGTGGAAACGGGTTTTAACAAATACTTGGTCAAACCAGGCAACGCAACCAGTGAGAAGAATCAGTACAAAGTTATTGCTAGCCACAGAAGAAAATTTTCAGTTGGATGTTGTAAAGTGTGCGCACCAGCATGGAACAAAACCTTCGGGAGATCGGTGTGAAAGGAAAACCAAGATAGCTGGAAGGTAATGTGTAGTAAGTGGGTGGAGTCAGCGAGTGGGTGGGGCCTGAGAGCGGTATCTCGGTGGAGGGGGATCAGTTAGTGGGCGGAGTCAGTGTTCGGGTTAAGGCTGGGTGAAGGCGCCAGGGAATGGGGGTCTATATAAAGGAGCGTCGTTGAGTGGCTGTGTGAGGGAAGAATCAGTGTCGGGGCGGGCGAGGTCATTGGGTGGTGCCAGCGGGTAGGCTGGCCTGGGTACGGAGCGGTGCCAACGCATGGGCGGGGGTAATCTGCGGGTCGGGGCAATGGGCGGGGTCATTGGGTGGAGCCAGGGAAGGGGCGGGGTCTGTGATCGGCGCCGTGCTACGCATGGGCGTGACCATCTAGTGGGCGGGGTCAGTGAGTGGGCGGGGCTATTCAGCGGACCGTTTGTGGGGGCGGAGCAGGAGCAGGGTCTGTGAACGCTGTCATGGCGGCTGCGGTGCTGCGGGTGAAACGGAAACGCGGTGCTGAGCCAGCCGAGGCCTTCCTTCTCGCCTGCAAACGGTTGCGGGCTGCCGATGAGGCCGGCGAGCCTGGCTCTGGGCAGCATGTCGTGCGGACCCTGTTTAAGTTGGCCGCTACTGTCGGTACTCCGGTAAGGCCCGGCCGGGGACCTCAGTTTGTTTCCGATATTTCTGGTCGCGCATTCAAAATTGTTTCATTCTTTAAGAAAAGTATTTATTGACGAAAAGCTGCTGCTAACAAAAGCAAAGTATTACGTTTGTGGAATGAATTAGAGTTAACTTCTCGAGCCAAGTCATCGAGCTGTACAGCACAGAAGGTCCCTTCAGTCCAACTCGTCTATGCTGACCAGATATCCTAAATGAATCTAGTCCCTTTGCCAGCATTGGGCCCATATCCCTTTAAACCCTTGTTATTCATGTACCTATCTAGATGCCTTTTAAATGTTGTAATTGTACCCGCCCTCCTCTACTTCCTCTGGCAGCTCATTCCATGCACCCACCACTCTCTGTATGAGAAAGTTGCCCCTCAAGCCCCTTTTAAATTTTTCCCCTCAAGCCCCTTTTAAATCTTTCCCCTCTCACATTAAACCTATACTGTCTAGCCAAAACTACTTTTATTTTAGTGATTTATTTGTAGTCATCTCTCTGTAGGATGACCCCGTTCCAAGGCATGTGAAAGAAGCACTATCAAAAGACAAAGCTTTACTGGCCCTTAAACCTTCTGAGACCAGTGTTCGGCGTATCCAGCTCTGTGCACGAGCATCTTGCAAGACAACTAGTGAGAAGAATCGGTACAAAGTTATTGCTAGCCACAGAAGAACATTTTCCACAGAGTTTTCTGAATCTCAGTCAGATGATGTGAAGTGTGCGCACCAGCCTGAAACAGAAACTTCTGGAGATCGGTGTGAAGAAAACCAAGATAGCTGGAAGGTAATGTATATTGGCTCTTATTAAAGACAACTTTATTAAAAACTGCCTGCCTGATGAGCAATAATTGATATGAGACTGTTGTAAATGGAAATAACTGTTTACCAGTGAGTTGGCAATTCCCTTCTCCTGATATCTTCAGTTTGTGATTTATAAGAAGCTCTGCTATGTTAATCATTCTTCTGTTCCCCAGGTTACTGTCATCCTTTCTTTAGGATTTTGTGTCATGCTGGAATACATTTAAATGGCTGGCAACAGCCTTTCAGCATCAGTTGCAAGCGGAAATTCTTCATATGAGAGTTCAAGTAGAGAATGTTGATAAGCTGTGAGACTATGGTGAAGATATGTGGTTTCCAGTTGAATCTGTCTGAATCTCATACCCATAAACCTGCATGCACCAGCTTGAAAGAAATTAAATAGAAATGAGTAGAAAGCCAGCCATTGTCGTCCTCCTCCCCTCAAGTTATTTGTAATTTAGTGTTCAGTTTGACTTGTTGGAAGATCATTAGTTTCATTTGAACTAAAGTTGACAGCTAAGCTCATTTTTCTTATCATCGATCAAGTTTTAATGCTTCCTGGAGTAAGTAACAGAGGGTAGTCTGACATAATGAAGGTACCGCAGAGATTCAGAAATCAGGCTGTTTCTTGGGGTTGAATTGTGGGAAGACAAGTAAGATCATCAGCTATGAAAAGACGCTACTGAAAGGGAATTTTGTAAACATGTTAAATATATGTTAACACAGAAAAGATTAATATGAGGATGATGTTTTAAAATTATTCCAGGGTACTAGATTAACATTAAAATTGTTCGTAATGAAAATTTAGCATTAATGAAATTCATTATGTTAAAAATGACCTGTAGTTGGAATGACCTTCTGGATAAGATGCAAAGAAAAACCTTTTACCATGATTTAAGTCAGTTAATTAGTAATTGTAGATCTTTAATTCTGGAAGGATGAAATATTTGAAATTAGTAGCTTTCCTTATTAGTGAGAATTAAAGGAGGATGATAGGAAGTGAGGGGGGGAATGGTGCTTTGTTTGGTAAGGAAGGGGATGAAGAAAATAAGAGAGAAATGGCTGTAAACAGATTTGTTCTACAGTTTTCCAGCAATACTGAGACCCAGAGGGGTGCATTGAGTTATTTCTGATCTAGGTTAAGTTTTTTTTTTGAACAAACGTTCAAACACTTTTAGAAATATATATTGATGGTTCTTGTTTTTAAAGGAAACATCCTTTAGATGTAACAAAGACAATGTTGAATCTGCAGCAGAAATCCAAGTGTTTGATGTTGTCCAGCATAATGAACATCTTGAAAAGGACGAACGAGACTCAGAGCATAAACTCTTTAAGGTAAGGCCAGGTACTTGTGAAATTATCTGTTAACTTTTGCTGTCAATAATAGTTGAATCAAACAGTAGAGAAAGGCCTATTGCCCTAATTTACCTAGGCCAGCTTTCTGAAAGTACTCTGCAATTAATTCCGCTCTCTCTCTCCTCTGCACAATCCTGAACATAAAAATTAGGAGCATGAGTAGGCAATCTAGCCCTGCTGTGCCATTTGATGTGATTATCGCTGACCTCATCTCTGCTTCAATTCCAATTTCCTGCCCTCCCTCCATAACAGTTTAACCCATTACTAATTTAAAAATCCGTCTGCCTTCTCCTTTAAACTTCTCAATGTCCCAGCATCCATTACACTCGGGTAATGAATTCCACAAATTATCGACCTTTTGAAAGAAGTAACTTCTCCCCATCTGTTTTAAGTCTGTTACCCCTATCCTAAAGCTATGGCCTCTTGTGCTAGATTGCCCTACGTGAAGATCTTTTTTATGCCTATTTTGTCAATTCCCTTTAGCACCTTATATACCTCAATTATATCTCCTCTTCTAAATCCCAAAGAATATCTCTTTATTAGACAAATCTGTCATTTGTGGAATCAACCCTAGTGAACTTCCTCTGAACTGTCTCCAGTACAACTACATCCCGTCTCAAGTAAGGCACCAAAATTATACTCAATGCTCCAGGTGTGGAGTCACTAATGACTTGTACAGTTGCAGCAATACTTACCCACTTTTATACATCATTCCTTTAGCAATAAATGCAAAATTCCATTTGCCTACCTTATACTTGCTGTATCTGCAGACTAGTTTTCTGCGATAAATGCATGAGGGCATGCAGATACCTCTGCATCAAAGCACTCTGAAGTTTCTCTCCATTTAGATAATTTGCCTTTCCATTCCTCCAACCAAAGTGGATAACCTCATACTTATCCAGAGCTTTATCTGCCAGACATTGGCACATTTGTCTAATCTATCCATATCCATTGGTAGATGTATTAATTGCAACTTACTTTCTACCTATTTTAGTGTTATATGCAAATTTGGTTATAGTGCTTTTTATCCCCGCATCCAAGTCATCAATATAGATTGTAAATAGTTGGAGCTCAAGGACTGAACCCTGTGGTATCCCACCAGTTATACCTTGCCAACCAGAAAAAGATCATTTATCCTGACTCTGCTTTCTGATGGTTAGTCAATCCTCGAGCCAAAGCTAATAAATTATCCCTAACCCCATTGGTCTTGCCTTGTGTAATAACCTTCTGAGTGGTACCTTATTATGACATCCAGAAGGCATTTGATATACTTTATCTACTAGACCCCCATTATCCATGTTGCTTGGTAGATTTTCAAAGAACACTCAAAATAGTCTAACATAATTTATCCTTCACAAAATCATACTGATTGTGATGGATTGAATTTTGGCTTTCTAAATGTCTTCGATAACAAGGTGTAGAGCTGGATGAACACAGCAGGCCAAGCAGCATCAGGAGCAGGAAGGCTGACGTTTTGGGCCGAGACCCTAACTGGTTTTGTATTAGCACTTTTCCAATCCACAGGGACCTATCCTGTATCCAGGGAGATTTGGAATATTATAACTAATGGATCCACTTTCTCTGCTGCCACTTCCTTCAAAACCCCAGAAAGTAGGCCATAAACCCCTGAGAACTTGTGTACCTTCAGTTCTAATAGTTCACACAGTACCTTTTCCCTAGTGGTGATTGTTCTAAATTCTTCCCTTTCTATAATCTCTGCATTACATGTTACTATTGCAATGGTACTAGATTGCTTCAGTTTTCATAGTGAAGCAAACTACTGATTTAGTGACTCTGCTGTTTGAGTTCGCCACTATTGGGAGTTTTACTCCTTGTGAAATACTTAGTTGCACTTTGAAAGTTGTTTCCAACACTTTTTAGGTAGATCACAACTTTTGGGTAAAATTTCCATCTTTAGTCTGTTAAATTTCCCTTTTGCCTTCTGTTCCAAGGAAATAATCCCAACTTTCCAGTCTCCAATTGAAGACTTTCAATCTGAAACTATTCTAATTAAATGTCTTCTGCACTACCTCCATAACCTTGGTATCCTTCCTAATATGTGGTGACCGGACTGAGATAGAATACTGAGGTCCAGCCAGTGATTATTAGAGGTTTGGCTTCACTTCCTTGCTTTTCTTTGCAGGAAATAGTCTGTGTTTGGTTGAGACTTGCTCTTCTACTCTTCGCAATTAATTATAAAAAAAAACATCTTACAAGCATTGCTGGTAAATGCTACGTGAGCAGAAGTCACAAGCTAATGAAAGGTTAGAAGCAGGATTCTGGTTGGTTTAATGTTTGAGCAGTTGCTACCCTCTATAACTGCAGGTTTGTTCAGCTGATGACAGATCAGGTTAGAACACACGGTGGGGCACAAGTGTTTTACCCTGAGGATTGAAAATTTTCAGGTTCCTTTCTGATTTTCAGGGATTAGATTTTCATTCCCTCGAACTCATGTTGAGTAGTATAGTCACGTGGTAACATTGCCTTCTGTATTTGTGTTAATGTACGGATGTTTGGATTCACAGAAATAGAATAAAATAATTTATCAATATCCTCAATAATTTCAACCATCCATTAAATTTAAAGCCACAGCAATAGAAAGCGCAATATTTAATTTGGCACAAGATCATGGGTATAAATTGGGAACAAAAGGACAATTTAAAATAACTAACGAAACACGAAACACACTTGCCAGACGGTTGAGATCTAGCTCGAGTTTCCATTGCAAGTTTACAAAGTTGGAACATTTTAACCAGATAGTAAAAAGGATAGTAACTGTCTCAGATCTTGATCTCAGCTTTAAATTTAACAATTGACACAGTTTTTTTTTAAAATGGCGTCAACTGCCTTTTTTGTCATATGGTAGATACGCAACATTAGGCTCGAGATTCTACATTCATTTACCTGTAATTCATTAGTGATTTCAAGTTTTCCTGCCTCCCAGTTAAATGAGTATCCCTTTGCTAGATGTTTTGATTCTTCTCCCTTTCTTTGCAGCCTCCATTTCTCTTCTTCATCCGCCTTGCAAACTTCCTTTTCCCATGCCCTGCAGCCTACTCTCTCACCCCCACCCACAGCTGCCATCTCTCCCACCATCGTCCATGGCCTGTCTCTCTCCCGTGCCCCCAGCAGCCTCCCTGTTTTCCATGCCCCAGACAGGTGCCCCGCTGGCTGGTGCCCCTTGCCTGCTCCCACCACCCCACCTCATCACCCCAGTAGGTGCCCCTCTCTTTAGCGTCTCTGAAGCTTCCATCGCCTCGTACCTTATGGAGCCTCCCTGTCTTCCTTCAGTGTCTCTGTCTCCTCTTGTCTCATTGCCCCTCCAAACACTAGCAGGCTCCCTGTCACTCCACAACTCTTTGAATTTTCCTTCTTTCCCTAAAACCCTGGATATGGTTCATTCTCCCACCCTCAACTGAAAGGTAAAC
Source organism: Rhincodon typus (assembly GCF_021869965.1). NCBI lineage: Eukaryota > Metazoa > Chordata > Chondrichthyes > Orectolobiformes > Rhincodontidae > Rhincodon > Rhincodon typus. The sequence goes on from NC_063346.1 coordinate 52,265,535, forward strand.
CGGCCCTCGGCCCATCCCCCCCCTTTTTAATTCATTCACGGGATTAGGGTGTCGTTGGCTGGTCAGCATTTATTGCCCATTCCTAATTGCCCAGCGAGCAGTTCAGAGTCAACCACATTGCTGTGAGTTTGGAGTCACATGTAGGTCAGACCAAGTAAGGATGGCAATGTCCCTCCCTAAAGAACATGAGTGATGGGTTTTTCCGACAATCGACAATGGATTCGTGGTCATCATTAGATTCTTAATTCCAGATATTTATCGAATTCAAATTCCACCATCTGCCATTGCAGAATTCAAACCCGGGTCCCCAGAACATTATCTGGGTCTCTGGATTAACAGTCCAGCGATAATACCACTAGGCCATCACCTCCCCCTTTCCTAGCTCTTTACTGGTGAAACTGTTGGCAGCAAGGACAGGAGAGTACCAGCCTGTGATTGAATAAGCAGCTCCTCACTATTTCCTTCCATTCTGTTTATGGTGATTTTTTTTTTTCCTGATTGGTCATCCCCAGATTCAATTTTCCCAGGTGTTGTGGGGAAAAATTTGTCCATCACTCAATATACTTTGTATGCTGTGAAAAGAAATGCTTTTCAGCTCAGCTGGTAGGTAAGGGGTTGGAGCTAAATATTCAGCACACTGAGGTGTATTGACTGACACGTGAGGAGATGTGGAATCGATTATGATTATGTTCGCTGGAGTTCAGAAGAATTGGTTGTGGGGTGGGGTAGTCTCAGAAACCTATAAAATTCTAACAGGGCTAAACAGGACAGATGCAGGAAGGACACTTCAGACGGCAGGGGAGCCTACAACTAGGGATCGTAGTCTAAGAATATTGGATAAACCATTTAGGACTGAGATGAGACGAAATTTCTTCACTTAGAAAGTTGGACAATCAGCCATGATCGTATTGAATAGTGGAGCATGCTCAAAGGACCGAATGCCTTACTCCTCCTCCTTTGTTTGTTTCAGGCATTGATCAAAAGCGAATCATCCTGACAACAGATGCCTTTGGTCCATTTCTTCCTCCTCCAACATATAGTAACAGTGTGTGCCATTTACAAGAGGCTCTGCAGAAATTCAACAAGGTTCCTTAGACACCACCTTCCAAACCCATGATCACACCGCCTGGAAGGTTAAGGGCAACTGATATATGGGAAGACCTCCTCCCAGAAACTCACCATTCTGACTTGGAAATATATTGTTGTTCCTTCAATGTGACTGGGTTAAAATCCTGGTACTCCCTCTATCACTGCATTGTGAATCTATCTACACTAAATGCACTACAGCAGTTCAAGAAGGTAGCTCATCATCCCCTTCTCAAGGGCACCTAGGGACAGGTAATAAATACTGGTCCAACCAGCTATGTCCACATCCTATGAGTGAATTTAAAAGAGTGAAGATCTGATCTATCCCATCTATAGCATGTCCTGATTGGGGACTAATATGTGTGGAAAGGTATGATCATGCTTGCATTTTTATTTCTATTTGTGGAATGGTGTGAAATTAGAGGAACCTTTTTAAAATAACCAGCACCTATGGGACCAGGAGTGTGCTGGTTGATCAAGAGGCCCAAGTAATCAATGTAAAAACACACACTAAGTAATACAGATCACTTATATATACATCACTGTTATACTTTATTTACAGTATGAATCACTTAAATAATAGTGCAACTTTGCCTTGTATGAAACTTACTGGCAGAGAGCTTCCTCACTTGAACGTTCACCTGACTACTCTGACATCGTGGAGACTGCAATAATATAGTCAACTTCCAGTATTTGGTTTTTATAATTTTTTGCTGGTTTATCGAGAGTACTAGTTCATAAGGTGCCGGTTAAAGCAAAGATGGCTGTAGTTTGGGAACTTAACTTGATTCCCGTACACTCTTTAACAAAAAACAGCTGCTGATGCTTTAGACAATAGAGGTTTTATTGTATTGATGTTAACAGTGGGGAGCTTTGCATAGCTTTGACGATAGTATTCTTCCCCATGTTTACCAGCTTTGGATGTGATCGGATTGTTTTCCATCCTTCAGGCCCCCTGTGGCAGTTAAACTTTGCCATCATGTTCTGACAAAATGTTGTTGAGCTGAAACATTAACAGGAATGACAGTATTCACAGCCAGAAGAACAATATCCTCAATTGATTTTACCACTTTTAAACTCCAGTGTAACTGAATGAATAGGCCAGTATTTAATGCGCATTCCTAATTGCTTTGGAGAAGGTGGTGGTAAGGTGACCTCTTGAATTATTGCAGCCCTCCAGTGCAGGGATACCCAAAGTGCTATTATGAACAGAGTTCCAGGACTTTGATCCAGCAATAGTGAATAAACAGTGTTATAGTTCTGTGTGGTATGTAACTCAGAGGTGATCTGCAGTTGGTAGTATACCAGTGCACCATAACTATCAGCTATGTGCCACTGTAACTGAAATCAATGGAGATTCATGTTTTCTTCAGCAATGAATAATCACTTCATGGCAGCCATTATTTTACTTAAGATTTGTTCTGTTTTAGGATCCTGACCTGGAGCAGGATGACACTGAGATAGTTCTGTGTAATTCTGTAAAAATGATCCGAGAGAAGCTTGCAGTGTCTGATTCTGGTCCAGGAACACAGCATCGGGAGAATATGGAGGAGTACGTTTATGACATATACTATACTGACAGCTATATTACAGGAGATGAAATTCAGGGTATTCTCTCGGTGATGCCGTGTTATGAAGAGAATGAACTGGTGAGTTACACAGTCTACTTGGTCTTCTTTCAAAGTGAATTTGGCAATAATTAGTCAAGTGTTTCCTGTTTGCTTCAAAACAAGATGGTATTTCAAGAAATAGGTAACTGGAGACCGTTTGTACGGTGATTCTAGGCTTTCTGTTGTAATCAATAGCCTTTGGGCATTGAGTATCTATGCAGACTAATAGGCGTCTTTGTGACCTGGGAAATGGTATGACAGTACAAACTGACGGGTATGTTCTTGGTACATTGTGTGATGTCACTTGTATTACAGGTTGTCGATGAACTGATTGCAGATGAAGCATATGAGGATGAGGATGATGAAAATGAAGAAAATAATTGGCGGAACGATTACCCAGATGAGGATTCATCTGAAAGTTACTGGAATAGTGAAGAAGATTCAGAGGAGGAAGATGAAAATTATAGGCAATGTATCAGAGAGAATGACTCTGATTAATTTTCACAGCAGTGGCATTATATTTATCTCTATCATCTTAATTTATGAACGGTAAAAACCTACATTCAGTTTATTGAAAGTATTACTGATTCATTGCAAATGAAAATGACACTCGTGTCAATTATATATGCTTATGAAAGTTTCTAGGCTAAAATGCAAATATGGTTATTGTGAATTGTAATAATTGAAGTAGAGAAGTTACAAGTCCATGTTTGGAGGGTGTTTCTTCTTGCTGTCCTGTTGGAAGTTAAAGAAGCCTAAAGAAATACCATTTATCTACCAACCTTAAGGTGAGATATTGACGCTCACGTGTTTGGAGTTCTCAACTGGGATACAATTCTGGAGGTGGTCCTGTGAGGAGTGCATTGGTACTGTGTCCATCTGCAGCTTGTGTAAGCATGGACATTGAATCTGAAAATGAACCCTTTAATCTGATTCAGTTTCCTTTTATTTAGCCAATACTCTCTTCATGCTAATAAAGCACCCCCATAACATGAGTTCTTGTATAGTAACCTTCTTTGTGGCACCTTATCAAATGACTTCTGGAAATTCAAATTTACAATATCGTCTCATACTCCTCTATTCACCCTACTTTCTTTATCCTTTAAAGAACACTAATAAATTTGTTAAAGCGTAATTTCCTTTTCACAAAACCACGTTGACTTTGCTTGATTGTATTATTTTCTAAATGTCCTACTCCTACTTAGTAATGGAACATAGCATTTTCCTACATGTTATTTTTTGTTCTATCAAAATAGTAAAAGGGATATCTTCATATTTATTCCTTCATTGAGTTTGATGGCTTAGGTGGAAGATGCTTTTGATTTTAGGTGAACTGAGAATGTTTTTTAAAAAAACATTGTATTAAAACAGACATCGATTTTATTTTTTTTACATTTATAGCATACCTTCAGGTGAATGACGAAGTAAGTCCAGAATTGCCATTTTTATTTAACAGCCATCAGCCCTGTTATAACAAAACTAAAACTTTTTTTTGAAAGGAATGCAATACAGAATCCCATGTACAGAACAGTGTGCTATGTAAACCTTGGGCAATGCTAATATCTCACTATAGTTAAAATGATTCAGGCTGGCAAATTGAGAGTACGTTCTGCCCTTTTATGAAAAAATTTGAAAACCAATTATTTTGTCTCATAATTTGGAAAGGTTTTCAATGTGACTTTCGTGTACACTCACAACAGCAGTTGTGTAGAAAAGCTAAACTGGGTAGTCATCTGAGTAGTAGTCCAAAATATTTTGCTCATCTGAACCCTTTTCTTGAGTAATTGTGGCTGATGGAAACCAGTACATGTCAGGCTTAGATTGAAACTGAGGTGGTTCAGGGCAATTCATGTTTGTGAAGTTCTGCCAACTTGTCAACCAAAACTATAAACTTAACATTTTATCTTTTATATTAAAAAAACACTTCATTGGAGAAGTTTTCTGTGGGATTCTGTCGAATTAAAATTTGAAATATATTCCAAAACAGTAATAGTTACGAAAAAAATCTGTTGTCTGAGAGTATGAAGTTGTAGCTTTATTTTCTGAAAGCTGGATTTTCCACCATGAAAAGGAAAAGACCACACAACAGCATGAGTGATCAAATCGGTGAATTGTAAGGATGACAAAAAAACTGACACAATTGTTGGGAGCAACTGTTAGTTTATCTCGTACTACCTATGCTTTTGCAAAAGAAAGTATCTTCTCATTTGTAGTGCTGTTGGTGAATCTGCCAGTGTCACCAGTGGCAGTGCAACAAGGGAAATGTAGTGTAAATCAAGTAATCACAAAGAAAGAAGGAAACTTCGGAAATACTCCTGTATCACTGTGAAAGTGGAAAAAGTTGGGCAAGACAAATATCCTAGCATAGTGTTTGGCCATAAAATATTCCAATCCAAGCTACAGAACAAAGGGCTGAACTTTTGAATAACATTTTGTGTGGTGGCTGCAACTTTCACTTATACAGTACCTTAACAGAGACAGGGTGAGTCACTGATACTTTAGAAATAAAAGGACATGTAAAATCTTGTTTGTATTAGCCTATAATTTACAAACTATTCCTTTGCACCAGGTAAGCCTACTAGGTTGACAACATTTGGGTTTTAAAAAATATTAATTGAATAAATGTTTTTGACGTTAAGGTGAAACGAGCTGTTCTTTCCGTAATATACATCTTGGCGGGGGGTAGCGTATATATTTCATGGTGTAAAGTATAACAAAACACAAATTCACAGATTTAATGCTGATCAGTTTATTCAGTCTAACATCAAACTCGAGTATTGCAGGTGTGAGGGATGTAGTTAATAATTTTCTTGTCAACTCTGTTCATCTGTTGTGTCAGAACTCGACTGTTCTGTACTGTCATCCTTGTCGATCGTGACACAGTAAAATAACAGCTGCAAGCTTTTGCCAGATTTACCTGTGTAGAAAAGGAGTAGTTGGAACATTTATCTGTTCAAATTAAAAATTTCCATCTATGTTAAACAACTTCCTCTGAAGCCCCGTAAAAATCTATTCTTCTCACTCTAGCTTCTCGGACAGTCCCTACTGTAGTTGGCTACACCTTCTATGCAACATTTTTAGGACAACTTAGTAACATTTTTGCTGCGACAACAGGCTGAAACTCTGATGCTTAGTCACACTGTTGTATGTGAGTGACAAATAGCTGCTTGGTCAACTAATCAGCATATGGATTATATGCTATGAATTTCTATTCAAATAAATAGGAAATGACCCTTAAATTAATGTGAAAAGGAGAAAAAAATTGCTGGAAGAGAAGGAAGATTTTATAAAATCCACCTTGTGGTGGTTACAGCCTTAATTCAAAACTACTGTATTTCAACTGTCAGCTTGGGAGGTTTTCTTAATTTTGCATAAATGAAAACAACTTCTTCTAATTTTTTTTACTCAATGCACCCAATTCCACAGAAATAAAAAGGAATGAGACCAATGAAGCTGTTACTATTAAATTCGTTCAGGTTTTTTGGTTTTGAATCAATCAATGGCTTACATTTGTGTAAAAGGTATTGTTTTGAAATGAGAGATTTAATCATATAATCCTTACAGTACATTTGGCCCATTGCATCTGCACTGACTCTCCAAAGAGCACCTCCCACCTGATTTAAGAGATGGTCAGTGGGCAATAACTTGACCTAGGCAGCAATGCCCAAGTCTTATGAAAAAACGTTGAGTATAGGAGTTGGGACATCATGTTGCAGCTGTACAGGAATGTACAGCTGTACAAGTGAGGCCACTTTCAGAAAACTGCATACAATTCTGGTCACTCTTTTACAGGAAGAATGTTATTAAATTTGAGACGGTGCAGAAAAGATATACAAGGAGGTTGCTGGAATTGGAAGGTTTGGTTAGAGAGGGCCTGAATAGGCTGGGGCTTTTTCCCTGGAGTATCAAGAGGTTGTATCAAGACCTTGTAGAAGTTTATAAAATCATGAGGGGCATGGACAGGGTAAGTAGTCAAGGTCTTTTTCCTAGGGTGAGGAAAATCCAAGACTAGAAGGTATAGGTTTAAGATGAGAGGGACAAGATTTAAAAAGGACATGAGGGATAACTTTTCATGCAGAGGGGGTGGTGCGTGGATGGAACAAACTGCCAGAGGAAGTAGTGGAGGTGGGTACAATTACAACATTTAGCCATCCGGATGCTTTTTATGTGAGTAGGAAGGGTTTAGAGGGATATGGGCCAAATGCTGGCATATGGGACTCGGTCAGATTGGGCTGTCTGGTCAGCATGGACAAGTTGGACCGAGGAGTCTGTTTCCGTGCTGGATGATTCTATGACTCTAATTATTAAAAGTTTGCCTTTGAGTCATAGACTTTCCAGTCACATTTCAGTTCTTGCACATTAAAATCAAGGCTGATCCTTTAATGCATTACTGACGGGATGCTGTGTTGTTGCAGGTGCTGTTTCTCAGATGAGATATTAAACCAAGGCCCTATCATCCACTCAAGTGGATTTTAAAAAAATCCAAGGCATGACTTTAAAGAAAAGCAGGGGAGTTATCCCTTGTGGTGTGGCCAATATTTTTTTCTGCAGTCAGCATCAGAGAAACAGATTGTCAACACCACAAGTAGGCTCAGGGCTTCACGTGCTTTCAGTCTCACTGTTGAGGAGGTATTAGATGACTTGTCATTATTTTTCAAAAAGGACAATATGCCAATTGAAAAATTTTGGCATGAACATATCCAGCAGAATCTACAAGACGCAAACAATTTGTTATTTAAAAGCTCATTATTTACAAACACATTGTTTAAACCTACTACCTACTTGTAATTCTTTTGATACAAGGAGGCCATTTTGTCTTTACTAGGAAGTGACCAATGACAAAGACTGGTAGTCCAGACAATGTAACTGCGATCCCGATCAGGGAATTAACACTGTCGGTGTATGCGGGTATTGCTGTCAAGCATGCTGTACACAGACAGAATAAAATTGGGCAAAGCAGGTTGAGCTGATTGGTGAGAAAGAAAAGAGGTTAGACTTGTAAGAACTGTAAGGAATAAAATCAAAGTTATAAGATCTGTATTAAACTGTAAATTAGCCACCAGCAATCAGACTAGTAGAATACATTGAGTTCATTATTCTACACTTCAGAAAAGATAAACAGGCCATGGAGTAACTGCAGTGCAGATTCGCACTATGCCAGGTTAAGAGGATTAACTGACAAGGGCAAGTTGCTTGGACTCAGTTCATATTCCCTTGAATGCAGGTTGTTAAAGGGAGACCCAATTGAGTTATTCAAGATGATTAAAGGATTTGGTCAGATTGGTAATTTCCTCAGGTGAACAGTCCAGAAGAAGGGCACAAAACCTTAAAAGCAGAGCTAAATTGTTTAAGGTTAATGATGGGAAGCATTAAATATACTAATAGTCTGGTGTACTTATTGCTCAAAAACTATTTTGATGTCAGCCTCGCTTCACTCTGTTAGAAATCTTTAATCTTAGATTTTATGAAGTAGTGAATCCAATTACATAATTTGGAATTACACCCCCCTCCCCACTGCGAAGGCAGTGTCTGTTAAGTCACCTCACAGCTGGTGATTCTTTCTGAGAGAGCTTGAGAAGCATCACAACCAAAGGTGCTTCTGTTATCAATTAAATGTATATGTATTTTTTAAAGCATGAGTCACTGGGCAGTAATTAAGAGTGGGATACCAGATTCCAATTTTTTTTTCCTCCATTCTCACCAAGCAGTGAAGGCAGTTCAAGTCCCATCTGCTGTAGAGGTGTGCAATAACATCTCTGAAAAGGTTGATTAGAAAATACCTATCCATTCAGTAAAGACCATGGGTCAAACAGCTAATACATCTGGCTTTATGTGGTGGCTTATGTTTTAAAAAAAAAAGTCATTCATGAGACAAGAGTGACGCTGGCAAGGCCAACAGTTGCTGTCCATCTCCATCTGCTCTTTAAAAGGTGACGGCAGGCTACCTCTTGGGATACTACATGCACCCAAAGCACTGATTCATCTTTTCTGCTGTGGTTTAGTACAATCAAGTGGGCTGATAGGCTATTTTAGTGGACAGTTGAAAGTCAACCACCTTGCTGTCACTCTGAGGTCACTTGTAAACTCGACAAGAAGGCATATTTACTTCCCCAAAAGATATCAATGAACAAGATGGGTTATTCATGATATTCAATTATAGTTTCATAGTCTCCATAGCTCGCTATGGAGCTTTAACTAGCTTTCAAATCCAGATTTTATTTGGTAATTAATTGAACTTGCCCTACCATGGCAGCTAGAGAAGTTTATGAACCCGTAGCCTCAGAGAATTAACTTAGGATTCTTTATTACTAGTACAGTAATGTTACCACTATGCCTTTGTTACTTCCTTTCCCCTGAAAATATACACTAAGTAGCTCATTCTTAAAATGTTTCTCAACAATATTCTCCCTATCCTTGTCTAGGTATTTACTCCTTACATTGGGTGTGGTTTACAACATGCCTGAGATGTCAGGCTTTGCAGCAGGGGCACCACAATCAAACCTAACACTGATCTGATGCTTTCCAGTAGAGCTTAGTGGATAATTAGTATAACCAAATTGATTTTTCTCTTGGCTAACTCAGAGAAACAGAGGGCAACTGTACTTATTCCCATTCTAAGATTAGTAAACTCTTCATAATAGAAGAATAGGAACATCTTGACCTTAGTCGATTTATTTATTGGATAAACTTTCTGATCTCCTGGATTTTATTTCTGTATATGTAGGGCTTACCTTTAGAGGCCTGCGTCTGTTTGGCTGCTTAAAACGTAGGTAGATGTTCCCAATGATAGTCAGTCCCTTAAAGAACCAATAACTGAAGCTATAGTAGTAAATGAGTTCAAATACATCCTCCACAATCAGGAAGAACATTGTTAATGTACCCTGCCAAGAGTGAACATTATCATTAGACATAAATTAGAATTGTAGCAAGCCTTGAGGAATCCTTTATTACATTCTTAAGAGGGAAAGCCTGGGGGACTTTTTATTCAAAGGTGTCTACTTCGAAAAAAAAAGTTCAAACATGCAGTGAAACAGCTGCTAAATCTTTTGCAAGCCTTTATTAGGTCATCTTGCCACTACTGCACTCATATCACTAAGGCAGATGTAATTCATGAGTGGTACCATACAAAGAAGCACAGGCTGTGACTTTGGTCTAGCTTTGATCCAGAGTTAATCTAGATCAGCCCAATCAGAGCAAAACATACTATTTGCTGAATAAGGTATTTAAACAGTTGATAACCAAGGTCAGATAACTTAGATGTCAGCTGCCAGGAAGTTCTAAAACTAGCTTCTATTATTTTCAATGGAGGGTTCTCACAATCCCAATTAGATAAAATTCATCAATGTCACTAGAAAATCCTGTTATCAAGGAATCTAAACATGGTTAGAACTAATGATTAACATGTTACAAAAGAAACACTCTGGCACTGGAATTCTATTTAGTAACAAATTAGAGTCTCTACAGATCGCTGGAAAATGGGTCTGACCTTGGTTTTGCCAAGGGCTGTCCCATATTAAATCCTGCCATTTTCCATAGGACACTGACAAATTTACTTGCTCCCTTAACAAGAGCTAAAGAGATTTTTTTGGAAAGTTGCTAAAAAAACCTGCAAAAGTCACAAAATGTTCACATGGGGAAAGTTAATTGATCCAGCAGAGGATTAATTACCTTACTGAAGTAAGGTTCATACTTGCTCCTTCAGGATCATACAAACAGAAATAGAGATTTCTTCAGGTAGGCTTCTGCATTAGTGAAACAGCATACTGACAATGCTTCAAAGGTAAAAGTTTTGGGTTAGTAAAGTAGCCAAACAAGTAATTTTGTTCCTGAAATTTGCAATTTTCTTTCGAACAATCAAAAGACTTGAGTTTCATTTAATGTGTTTCACAACTTCAGAACATTACAAACTGCTGAAGCACTTTTGTTATATAAACATTGTAAAGTTGGAATGACTGTCTTAAGACTAGGTCGTTCTACAGGATGTCTACTTTTTTTGAAAAATGTGGGGCCAGGTATCTGCAGTTGAGATGATTTTGGAAGACCTTAAAAACAGTTGCATGGCATGAGCATCCCCATTTCTGATAGATCTTATTTCCACTAGCTCTCACCTGGGGAATGAGACAATTTATTTTTTCCTCAAGGCCTCGTCTTTTGCTTTTTGGGGGCATTTTTCATATAATTAACTCAATTATTGGGTGATGCTGTTGTATAATAATAATACCTTGTCTATACATGTTTTAACATTTGGACCATGTGGATTCAACTTTCCATTATAGTAATCACACAGAAGTAAAGCATTAATTTCCTAGTTACTACAATATTCAAGTTAGTACAAAAAAACAGCATAAGTTATTGGGATAGATTTTTCTCTGATTTGATAGTCATTTTGTAAGCGTAGGTAGGAGTTGTGCATGGGATCCTGTGGAATCCCCATCATTAGCACACTCAGAAGAAATTGATTGGAAAATCAAATTTTCCACTGCGCAATTTCACTACTCTGGGAACCCTCCATAAAAATCAAAGACTTCAGATAGTCCTGATGAAGTTAAGTAAAATAGTTACTCAGAAAAAGTTAGATTTTTAAATAGATAGTCTAACTCATAAGTAATTATTTGCCACCCTACTCACCTGGCACTGTATCCCCTACACATTTCATCAGCTTACCATCTGGCAGGCTACCCCATTTCCTAGTTGGCAACCTACCTACCTCGCCCTCTAACCCCTATTAATCTGGCACCCAATCCTCACAGCATTCTGAAGTCACACTTATCTTAAGCAAATACCCTTTAACAACAGCTGTCAAAGTAGCTGTCTGGACCTTTAAATGTTTGATTTGACAGCTGATTGGTGTGACAAGGGGTGTGGTTTGTCATTCTTTGAAAGTTTTACTCTATGTAAGTGGAATCTCAGAAAAATGCGGAGCTCGCTTCTTTCGTTAAAAACAAGGGCTGGATTGGCAATCTGCCTGGGATTGCCACTCACTGGAAAATCTAGCCCATTGTTTCTATTCACAATAACCGACACACACATCTACACATGACCCTCTACTCCTGCAGCAGGGTCTATACCACCACTTCTTGCCCTTCTTGCAAAAAGCCACTCATACTGTCCAAAACTGGCTGTCTGTACCTGCTGCACTGCCAACTCCTGGCTCTCAGCAAAAGGCAGCCTTGGAAACTCCCTCATTGCCAGCACTTATTTTCCTAACTGCTTGCTGTTATAAAATCATAGTGTCACACAGCACAGAAACAGACCCTTTGGTCCAACCAGCCCATGCCGACCATAATCCCTAACTAAACTAGTTCCTCACCTGCCCGTGCTTGGCCCATATCCCTCCAAACATTTCTTATTCACGTACTTATCTAGATGTCTTCTAAATGTTGTAACTGTACCCGCATCCACCACTTCCTCTAAAAGTTCATCTTACACACGAACTGATTCGGTGTAAAAAATTTGCCCCTTACGATTTTTTAAAATCTTTCTCTCACCTTAAAAATATGCCCATCAGTCTTGAAATTCCCCACCCCAGAGAAAAGACACCTGCCATTCAACTTATCTGTACCCCTCATTATTTTATAAACCTCTATAAAATGACCTCTCAACCTCCTATGCTCTCGTGAAAAAAGATCAGCCTCTGCTTATAACATCAAACCCTCATTTCCTGGTAAATCTCTTCTTAACCCTGTCAAGTTTAATAGTATCCTTCTTATAACAGGGAAACCAGAACTGGACACTAAAATTTTATGGAAAGCCTATCCAACAAAATTATAAATACTTAACAATAAATATGTAATTCCTTCAAGAATAGTGATTGCATTTCTGAAGTTCTTCATTGACTGTAAAGTTCTTTGGCTGATTCTGTTGTTGTGAAAGAACCTATAGATCTTCCATTGAAAAGAGCATCTAAATTCATGTAAGTTAGTTGTCAATCAGGTGAAACTGAAACCTCTGCGGGCTAACAACTATTTTCAAAGTAAAAACCGAAAGAACAGTGGTTGCTGTAAATCAGAAACAAAAACAAATTGCTGGAAAAGCTCAGCAGATCTGGCAGCATCTGTGGAGAGAAATCAGAGTTAAGGTTTCGGGTCGAGTGACTCTTCCTCAATTCATGGTTTTCTTGATCTGCTTTCTATTCTGTTTGCTTTTCATAGCCATGCTATTTTCAATGCTTTGTTCCAGATGTCTGAAAATGGCATTATTAAGTTGTGCCGAGATGGTACTCGGGGGTAGCTCTCGCACTATTCCAAATGTCAGTATTTTAGACAAAGCATGTTGACTTCTGTGTTATTTCTTATAGATCGAAACATCATGTTGAGGAGTTATGACAGAATTAACCTTGTCTTATTATAGAGCACATAATAGGACACTTGCTGTTGAAATAGTGAAACACATGGCTCGTCAGGGTTTCCATTCTGTAACTACCTTACAAGTCAAAATTTTTCATTGTGACTGCAGTTGCAGGAAAAGAATATGTGATGACAGCATTGAGATCGAATTCTTACGTTTATGAGTAGTGCTGCGACTGGTGTGAATTGGGTCACATGGATCATGGACAGTATTTGAGGGAGGTGACCCTCACGAGCTGCAACAAAGTACAACCTAATAGGGGAAGAAGAAAACATTATGTTAAAAATTTCTTGATTTTATTTAATTTTGCACAGAATATTGTGATTTCTTCACACTTAATACACTCTGCTGACAAATTATTCATCTACTGACAATTTAAAATTGATTCTGTGCTTAAGAATTAAGTTAATTAAGCAATGTAAATAACATAAGAGGGGAATTACACAACAATTTTGAGCTAAGGAACTTTGTATTATAAGTAGATTGCATGTTTTCATATAAAATATACAATAACAAAGTTCATAGAATTTTTAATACTGTAGTTTTTCTAAAGCATTTCTCAATGGGAAAAGAAATCATTTTCAGTTATGTAGAAAACAGCATCATTAAAAAAATGGTTTGAAGAGGCTCTTAAAGGAGAGAACATTTTAGGCAGAGTAGTCTAGAGAGGATATTCCACAGACTAAGCTGTTCTACCCGAAAACAGTCACCAAACACTGATGAGAAAGTGCAAGAAGAGGAAGTGTACAGGAGGTCAGAAGTGGAAGACCAAATTTCTACATTGGGAATCAAGCCAATTAATTCTTCACCTTGTTCTACCAGGCAGCACGTAAAAAAATGCTGCTGAAATGATGAAACATTCTGACAGTCTTTCCACACAAGGGAAATGCTGATAAAAGTTGCAGGTATCATGAGACTAGTGCAGAGGCCTGAGTTATAGCTCTGGAAACTTGAGTTCAAATCGAACCACGGTAATATGGGAAATTTAAATTCAAATACCTAATCTGGTATAAAATACTGGTCTCAATAATAATGATCATGAAATTGCTGAATTGTCATAATACACATCCAATGTCCTTGGGAGAAATCTGCTGTTCTTAGCTGGTTGGGCCTACAACTGACTCCAGACCTACAGTATTATGGCTGACTTTTAACTCTTCTTTGACATGCCTAGCGAGCAACTAAACTGTATTCAAACCAGTACGGAGAAGGATAATATGAACTATACTAGACAGACCACTTAATACCAACTTAGGCACTGAAAACAACAAAAGCACTCTCTGCTCAGTTGAACTTGCAAAGCCATCCTACTACCTGGGGACATGTGCAAGAACTAGAATTGCCCCACAGACTAGTCAAGTAACAAACTGACAGTCATAGTCACCAAATTATACTTCATGGCCAATCTCACAGACTTCTTAATAATTAGAGGAGGAAGAGCGCTAGCATTTAATGGGAGGGAATGGCCGTGGGAGTCCTCAAGATTCTAAGGTTTGGAGTAGATTTGTGGCTCGAGTTGTGGGTGTTGAGGTTGTTGAAGTTGGTTGGCTCGCCGAGCTGGTTTCTTGTTTCGCAGTTGTTTCGTTACCATGCTTGGTAACATCCTCAGTGCAGCCTCTGATGAAGTGTCGGTGTGTTTTCCCGCCTGGTTTTTAAACTCTGGAATCTGTTGAGATGGATTGCCTCACTTCCAGTTTTCCTTCGTAGTGGGATGTATATAGGGTCGAATTCAATGTGTTTATTAATAGCATGCTTCGTGGAGTGCCAGGCTTCTAGGAATTCTCGTGCCTGTCTCTGCCTAGCTTGTCCCAGGATTTTGGTGTTGTCCCAGTCGAAATGGTGGTTCTCCTTGTCAATGTGGATTGAGATGAGTGAGTATTGGTCGTGTCTTTTTGTAGCCAGTAGCTGTTCATGTACTCTTGTTGTTAGTTTCCTTCCAGTTCCAAAAAACTGGGTCAGAAGATGCCTACACGAACAACATCAAGAAGATACTACAGGCCCCAACACATTCATCACGCTACCTTACATCAGAGACACACAACGGAACTCAGCACAAGACTCCTACGACTGCTAGGCATCAGAGGGGCACACAAACCCACGTCAACCCTATGACAACTGCTCACCTAAAGACCCACTCCCCGCCATGGACAGGACCAATGTCATCTACAAGATCCCCTGCAGAGACTGTGAGAAACACTACATCGGACAAACAGGAAGGAAACTAACAACGAGAGCACATGGACACCAACTGGCTACAAAAAGGCATGACCAATACTCACTCATCTCAATCCACATTGACAAGGAGAATCACCATTCTGACTGGGACAACTCCAAGATCTTGGGACAAGCTAGGCAGAGACAGGCACAAGAATTCCTAGAAGCCTGGCACTCCACGAAGCATGCTATTAATAGACACATTGAACTCGACCCTATATACATCCCACTACGAAGGAAAACCAGAAGTGAGGCAATCCATCTCAACGGACTCCAGAGTTTAAAAACCAAGCGGGAAAACACAGCGACTCTCCATCGGAGGCTGCACTGAGGATGTTACCCAGCATGGTAACGAAATATCTGCGAAATAAGAAACCAGCTCGGCCAATCAACCAACCTCAACAGTCCTCAAGATTAGTTCAGGAATTCAGGACTTCATGAAGTCTGAAGGCATCAGGACAAACATGGACAAGGAAAACTTGTAGTTATCATCACCCATTACCCTATCTGATGAAGTGAGACCGTCTGCCCTTGACTTCAAGGCTGCAATTGACTGAATGTAGCATCATGGAGCCCCAGCAAAACTAGAGTCAACAGGAATCAGGGGTGTCTGCTGGTTGGAGTCATAACTGACACAAAAGAAGATGGTTATGACTGTTCAAAGTCAGTCATCTCAACTTCAAGAAATCTCTGCAGGAGTTCCTTAGAATAGTGCCCTAGGCCCTACAATCTTCAGCTGCTTCTTTAATAAACTTTACTCCACCATACGGTCAGGAGTGGGAATGTTCACAGATGATTCCACAATGTTCAGCATTATTTACAACTCCACAGATGCTGAAGTAGTTCATGTTCAAATTCAGCAATATCCAGTTTTGTGCTGAAAAGTGGCAAGTAAAACTTGCACCACACAAACCGGGTAATGATTATCTCCAACAAGAGATAATTTAATCACTGCCCCTTGACATCACCATTACTATCAATGTCTGGGGTTTGACATTGATCAGAAACTAATCTGGACTAGCTATGTAACTACAGTGGCAACGAGAGCAGGTCAGAGGCTGGGAATCCTGCGGTAAGTCACTTCCTGACTCCCCAAAGCCTGTCCATTATCAAAGTGTGATGGAATACTCCCCTACTTGGCCTGGATGTGTGCAGTTCCAACACTTAAGAAGCTTGAAACCACCCAGGACAAAGCAGCCTGCTTGATTAGCCCCTTCGACGGTACCTTCCAAACCCATGATCACTTCCATCTCGAAGGACAAGGGCAGCAGATACGTGGGAACACGACCACCTGCCAGTTCCCTCCAAGCCACTCACCATCTTGACTTGGAAATATATCACCATTCCTTCAGTGTTGTTGAGTCAAAATCCCGGAATTCCCTCTCTAATGGCACTGTGGGTCTATACATTGACTGCAGCGGTTAAAGACGGCAGGTCACCACCACCTTCCTAAGGGTAAGTAGGGATGGGCAATAATGAAACAATATGCAGACAAACTTGGTTAAATAGTAGTAAAAGAGATTGTGTTGCCACTTTATTGCACTGGATTGTCAACTGTGGTTTATTTTAATTGTGAACAAGATGAAGTTTTTAACTTCCTTAAATCTCTAAATTCCATAAACAATAAAAGCCTGTATGCCATAGATGATTTGTAAAAAAATAATGCTTTCTTTAATGTTGCAGCTCCGTGAAGAGGGACATCTTGAGAAAAATTACTATGCTGCGTAAAATAAACCAAATTCTACACACAATTCAATTTTAGCAATTATTAATGGAGTAACTTTATAGATACAGCGAAATACATTTATGGAAAATTGAGCACTATTTTACAGAAACATATTAAAAACAGATTACCAATGAGAGATGACATTATACAAACAATGTAATTAGATTTACTCTACCATTTACTGGGAGTTGGAAGGGAAACCTACCTTGAAGTTACCATAATTGATGCATTAAGAGAACCATAACATGACAGAGCGACTGCTATTGGGATGATCCACTTCATTACTCCAAGGGTCTCTTTTGCAAATGTCTAAAGGCAAAAAAGTTCTTCACAGCACCTAATAATTTATGATTTGTAAGTTTTATTTTCTAAAATAATCATGATAGTACATGAGAAAAAAATCCATACAACTGACCTATCTACTGCCAGTTACAGCTTGAGTCTTTTATTTTTCTCAAAATACATGAGATAAAATATGTTTTCTAATTGAATCTCTTTCTCCAAAAGATAATGGTTTTCTTTGACCAGGTTAACTGAAAGTGGAGTCTTTAAATTCTTATGCCAAGAAACAAAAAGCTCTGGATGAATAATCTACAGACAATAAGACAAGGACCTGCTTTAGGGCAGAGCACCCATAGAATGTTATAGGGTTATAGAAAATCATAATTTGTTGAGTAGGTTTGATGCAAGTCTGTCTATTTCTGTCCCCTCCATTTAATTTAGTACATGTACATCCCTGGTAGATTTATTTTAAACAGATCAAATTAGCTTTGTTTTCCTAGAGTGCTGAAGGGTGCTTTTAAACTGTTGGGTTTGTCCTGAATAAAAGGCCAAAGACTCACTTATACTGGCTGTGATTGCAGCAGCACTGGGGCCTCAGAGAACAGACATCAACCGAAAAAAATGAACATTTAAAGGGGCCTGGCAACTATCGTCTCAGTTTGAGTTCCATGGTCGTCAGGAAGGATGTTATGAAACTTGAAAGAGTTCAGAAAAGATTTACAAGGATGTTGCCAGGGTTGAAGGGTTTGAGCTATAGGGAGAGGCTGAATAGACTGGGGCTGTATTCCCTGGAGCGTCAGAGGTTGAGAGATGACCTTACAGAGGTTTATAAAATCATGAGGGGCATGGATAGGGTGAATACTCAAAGTATTTTCCCGGGGATGGGGGAGTCCAAAACTAGACAGCATAGGTTTAAAGTGAGAGGGGAAAGATTTAAAAGGAACCTAAGGGGCAAGTTTCTCATGCAGAAGGTGGTGCGTGTATGGGATGAGCTGCCAGAGAAACTGGTGGAAGCTGGTACAATTACAACATTTAAAAGGCATCTGGATAGGTATATGAATAAGAAGGGTTTAGAGGGATATGGGCCAAATGCTGGCAAATGGGACTAGATTAATTTAGGATATCTGGACGGCATGGACAACTTGGACCGAAGGGTCTGTTTCCATGCTGTACATCTCCATGAATCTACTGGTGCTTTGGAACTGATGTTCCATTAGGAGTTGGGGACCACAGTATGGAGGCCTTTCTGTGTCAGTAAGGCTATATTTACTTGATTTTTATTTCAGCAAAACTGCTGACTATCCAAAGGAGGAATAGACAAGTTACAGTACACTATTGGTATTTTTATCTTTTCAAAGAGATCCTTATATCAAATAGCATGCATCAGCCAAATCACGAACAGGCAAACAATTCCAATCCTCTGCCAATGGTTTTCCTAAACAAACCACTGGAAGGTATGTATTAACAAGCCTGTGTGCCATTTATTGAATTTGTCTCCACCTTATGTCTGTAGGAACATTCTAAATTTATCATTACTTATTCACTAAACCATAAGATGTAGGAGCATAATTAGGTCATTTGGCCCATTGAGTCTGCTCTGCCATTCAATTTTATTTTTCTGGTTACAAATTGGTTTTCATGCTTTCTCATGTGTTCTCCAATCATGGATGATAAGTTTCTTTACCCAATTCTCCTGACTTCTCACCATAACCCCTCACTAATCAAAAATCCATCTATCTGTCATAAATACATACAATGACATACAATGCCTCCACAGCCTTCAGCGGCAATGAATTCCACAGACTCAACACCCTCTGGCTGAAGAAGTTCCTTCTCATCTCAGTTCTAAAGGGTCGTTGCTTCCCTCTGAGACTGTGCCCTTGTGTCCTAGTCTCTCGTACTAGTGGAAACATCTTCTCCACGTCTGCTCATCCTTCTAAATTCCGAGTACAGACCCAGAGTATCAACCGTTCTTCACATGACAAGCCCTTCATCATCGGATCATTATTGTAAACCTCCTCCGGACCCCTTCAAAGCCAGTACATCCTTTCTTAGATATGGGCCCAAAACTGCCCATAATATTCCAAATGTGGTCTGACCAGAGCCTTATAGAGTTTCAGCAGTACATCTCTACTCTTCTAGCTCTTTCAAAATGAACGCTAACATTGCATTTGCCTTCCTAACTGCCAACTGAACATGCATGTTAACCTTAACAGAATCCTGAATGAGGACTCCCAAGTCCTTTTGTGCTTCAGATTTCCAAAGTATTTCCCATTTAGAAAATAGTCTGCGCTTCTATTCTTCCTACCAAAATGCATAACCTCACACTTAACCATGTTGTATTCCATCTGCCATTTTCTTGTGAACTCTCCTAGTCCATCCAAGTCCTTCTGCAGCCTCCTCGCTTCCTCAGTGTTAATTGTCCCTCCACCTATCTGTGTGTGAGCTGCAAAATCTGCACCGGTTTTTTTTATTTAACTTGCTTGTTATCTCCTCAAAGAATTCCAACAGATTTATCAGGTATGATCTCCCCTTGATTTTACCATGCACTTCCAAGTATTCTGCAATCATATTCTTGATAATGGATTTGAAACCCTTACCAATGACCAAGGTCAGGCTGAGGGGACTGTAACTTTCTGTGTTCTGCTTCCCTCCTTTCTTAAGCAGAGGTGTTACATTAGCCATTTTCCAGTTCTCTGGGATCCTTCTTGACTCTAGTGATTCCTGAAAGATTACTACAAATGCCTCTACAGTCTCCTCAGCTATCTTATTCAGAACTCTGGGGTGTAGTCCATCTGATCCAGGTTATTGATCCACCTTCAGACCTTTCAGCTTCCCCAGCACCTTCTCCTTACTGATGGCCACAGTATTCACCTCTGCTCCCCTGACTCTCTCGAAGAACTGGTATGCTACTGGTGTCTTCCACTGTGAAAACTGATGCAAAGTACCTATTTCAGTTTCTCTGCTATTTCTTTGATCCTCATTAATACGTCTTCATTCTCATTTTCCAGCAGTCCATTGTTCATTCTTATTTCTCTCTTATCTTTTAGATATCTAAACAAAAATCTCTTGCAATCTTCTTTTATATTACTAGCAAGTTACCTCTTACTTTTCATCTTCTACCCCCCACCCCCACCACCACCACCATTGTTTTTTCAGTTAACCTCTGCTGGTTTTTAAAAGCTTTCCAATCCTCTGGCCTTCCACTAATCTTCATCACAATTTATGCTTTTTCTTTTGCTTTTATGCTGTCCCTGACTTCATTGTGACATTGTAAAGTCAATATGTGAGTCATACTTGAGCAGTTTTTGTGGAATAATGGTCTCTCAGGAAAGTAGTAATCTTAATAACTAAGGCTGCACTGTACTAATACGACATATAATACACTGACCAAGGTCTTATCTATTTCTCTTGGTTCCCATCCCGCTCTTGAACTAAATCCATTACTGCCAAATGACCTGTATTTTGCAGTATTTTGCTTAATCCCCATTCCCACTGACTCCACTCAGTTCTCTAATGGCAACATTTTGTAAATCTGCTATGCACCATAAATCACTGAGGTCATTATTCATTTCCACTGGACTCTGGATTTAACCTCTGCTGGCTCGTGATTGACTCTCCATCACACCTTGGATCTCCAACTTCCAAAAGTATTTCTGCGGAGATGCCCTGTTGGTACTTTGATCTTCATTAGCTTCTGGACTCACATGCATTCAATAATTTGAATCTGGTCATTTTCCATCAATGTTGCAAACTCTCTCTATGATCTATCAACAAGTTAATTTAATCACATCAAGGGCCCCACATTAATTTTAGGCTGTCATTTATTGTCTCTTTCTTATCCTCTTTTACCAGCAGGACATATCCTTATCTATGCCAGACCTACATACCCCAATTTTCTTGAGTGTTAAATAGAAGAACACTTGACTCCCTATCAAGACCTAAGTATATCCTATTTGTTCTTTGTAACCTCAGAGGACCTACTCCTTTGTATTCTGTTCTCCAGACATGCTGTGATCCATTTCTCCCCTCCTAGGCAATTCTGCATTCTGCCCTATTAGCTTGGCGCACTTACGTGAAGTATGATTTGTCTGGTTAGCACACAAAACAATACTCTTCACTGTATCTTGGCATATGTGGCAATAACAAATCAAATTAAAATCACTTTTCTCATGGTCACTACCTCCCTGACTATGCATATGTTATTTGTTAACCTACTTATCTTTATATATCATCTTCACTCCAGCCAATAACTGGTTTCTCTAAGTTTCAACTTTAATTTCAAGATGATGCAATGAATTTGTATGCTTTTATTACATTCATATTAAACTATTATTCCCAAAGCAAATTTAATTAACCTTGATCCTTAGGTAACAATCCTTGTAAACTCTTATTTTTGGCACTTGTTTCAGTCTGAAATCTTTAACTAAGAATGCTTAAAAATATCAACATCGTAAACACTTACCACTGCTAAAGCATCACTTTTGAGAATGCTATTTGGTTCTAACACAATGTAATAAGCCAGAATTGTCAGAATGTACAAAACAATTATCAAAGGCATCGAAATCATAATGGCAAGGGGGAGATTCCTAAAGAACAAGAAAGGGTAACAATGAGATGTGACCACTGAACTGAAAGATTGTTTTAGAATAGAATAGAATAGAATCATAGAATCCCTACAGTGTGGAAACAGGCCCTTTGGCCCAACAAGTCCACACCGACCCTTGGAGCATCCCACCCAGGCCCATCCCCCTATAACCCACACACCCCTGAACACTACAGGCAATTTAGCATGGCCAATCCACCTAGCCTGCACATCTTTAGACTGTGGGAGGAAACCAGAGCACCTGGAGGAAACCCACGCAGACACAGGGAGAATGTGCAAACTCCGCACAGACAGTCACCCAAGGATGGAATTGAACCTGGGTCCCTGGCGCTGTGAGGCAGCAGTGCTAACCATTGTGCCACCGTGCTGCCCCAATGCCAATTTAATATATCACTATGTATTTGTGGCTTGAACAATAAGTTTTGCAGGTTCAAAACAACCCAAAATATACATTTAAACACTTTACTGCACTATTTGTTCTGCTAATTATGGTGACTTTGTACACGTATCAAATTATCGATCACTTGTACATTGTAGTTAATACCAACTATGACTGTTAGTAAGATATTGCTGTGTAAAGAAGGATATTTATACACTTCACTAACCTGTGAAATGTTTACAGCATGGATAAAGGCATTAAACCCATCATGTCCATGGTGGATCTCTTGAATTTCTGCCTCTCCACTGCTGAGGGAAATAGTTCTTCTCTTCCACTCCGTCCAGGCTCCTCTCAACCTTGAACATCTTAATCAGACTTTGAAAGAAAACGACCCTAGCCTATCCAATCTTCCCTAATACTGTAATGTTCCAGTCCTAGCAACATTCTTGTAAATCTCTTCTGGACTTACTGTAGTGAAATATTATGTTTAACTACGCAGTGGT
The DNA here is from genome assembly GCF_021869965.1 of Rhincodon typus. Lineage (NCBI taxonomy): Eukaryota > Metazoa > Chordata > Chondrichthyes > Orectolobiformes > Rhincodontidae > Rhincodon > Rhincodon typus. The sequence continues at coordinate 52,288,288 of NC_063346.1, forward strand.
CCATTAATTGATGGTTTTGCTCAGTAAGACTGCCACATAACATTGTGCTTTTTTCTTTATTTGGACAATCATCATCGCTGATCAACATTTATTGCCCACTCCTAACTGAGCTTAAAAAGAGTGGGGTGAATCACTTCTTGAACTGCTGAGGTCTATGTGGTGAAAGTGCTCCTGTCATCCTGTTAAGGAGGCAATTTTAGGAGTTTATACAGTGATGGTGAAGGCCTGGTTATAATTTACAAGGCAGAGTGGTGTGAAATTTAGAGGGGAACTTGAAAATATTTTTGATCCATTCGCCTCCTAGGTGCTAGAGATCACAGGTTTGAAAGGTGGTATTGAATCTTGGCAAGTTGCTCCTTGCATCTTGTACATTGTGTATACTGTTGCAACTGGGTATCAGAGGTATAGGGAGTGAGTAGTTAAGGTGTCCTTGATTCTGCTTTCGTTCCTCACATACATCTTTTGATTTGATTTGATTTATTATTGTCACGTGTACCTAGGTACAGTGAAAAGTTTTGTTTTGAGTGCAGTACAGCAGATCATACCATACAAAGTGCATAAGGGAATAGAACAGAGTGAGGAATATAATGTGACGATTGCAGAGAAGGTGCACAATGAGTGAAATTAACATTAAAATTTATACATTTAACATTTAAAATTTGAGGGGTCCATTCAGAAGTCTAATAACAGCAAGAATAAAGCTGTTCTTGAATCTGTTGGTATGTTGGTTTGCGTGTTCAAGCTTTTGTATCTTCTGCCTAATGGAAGAAGTTAGAAGAGATATAACCGGGGTGGAAGGGGTCTTTGATTATATTGGCTGTCTTCCTGAGGCAGCAGGAACAATTTTAGAAGTCATAATGGTGATGACACCTAAAAATGTACACTTCTGTATGAACTCTCTCAATTCCTATCACTCCCGTGCTGACAATCTGGCTTAACTAGGCTTCAATATCCTTCCACCAAACATTGGGATGAATCTTATATTCTCACCACCAACATGGTATAGAAGGATTGTCTTATGAGCAAAGAGTAAACAGGTTGGGATTCTACTCAATGGAGTTTAGAAGAATGAGTGATGATCCTATTGAAACTTATAGGAGTCTTATGGGGATTGATGGGGTAAATACTAAGAAGATGTTTCCCCTCATGGGTGAGTCTAAGATCAGAGGGCATAGTCTCTGAATAAAGGGATGCCAATTTAAGACTGAGAATGAGGAGGAATTTTTTTATCTCAGAAGATTGAGAGTTCTGCGGAACAACAAACCAGCTCGGCGAGCCAACCAACCTCAACACCCACAACCCGAGCTACAGATCTACTCCAAAACCTTAGAGAGGCTTTGGAATTTCTTGCCTCAGAGAGCTGTGGGGACAGAGTTCTTGTGTGTATTTAAGATGGAGATAGATGGATTCTTGATCAGTAGGGGAATCAAGGGGTTTGGGAAAGGGAGGAAAAGTGGACATGAGGAATGTTGGATCAGCCGTGTTCTTTTTGAATGGTAGAGCAAACTTGAGGAGCCAAATGACCTAATCCTGTTCCTGTTTCTTATGGTCAAATCAAACAACCATATCAGGCCATTCACAAGATTTGTTTTTTAATTGAATTTAGTTTCTTCCTATTTCTGGTATAGTATGTAATTTGTGCCTGTTACTATGAACACAGGCACAAGATACTTATTCAATATCTTTGCCATTTTCTCATTCTTCCTAATAATTTCTTCTATCTCTGCCTCTAACTGACCAACAATTATCTTAACTAATCGCCTTTTCATAGACTTGTATACACACTTACAATTTCTTTTTATAGTTTTGGCTATTTTATTCTCATTCTTTTTTTTGTATGCTTTATCAACATTTTAGTCATGCTTTGTTGATTTGTGGAACACTCCCAATCCTTGATCTATAACACTGTAAGTCTCTTTTAGTCAAATGCTACATGTGACTTATGAAGTAAATCACGGATTGAACTTTCTCATTGAATTTTTTTAAAATTGAATTCACTTTTGTTGAACATTCTGAATTGTTTATGAAGTGTTTTCCATGTTACTCAGCATACCTTTTAGTCTATTTACTCAATCAGCTTTCCCCTTACACCTATTGAATTGGCTTCACTTAAATTCAGACCTCATATTTAGGTGTGCAGTACTTTGCTTTCAAACTTAATATGTAATGAAATAGTCTTCTGGACAGTTATTTCCATGTATAAGCCAGTCAGCCTGAAAGGTGACTTCAGAAGCTTGGAAATAGTTTTGTCCACTGATAGACAAATGAATGTCACTGGATGGAGCTCGTCAGTTCTGAGCTACTCAGTTCTACAGTCTACAGCCATGTAACTTTGATATAGTTTCTACCTTTCAGAACATAACAATGTTTCTTTTCTAATGTAAATAAAATGAACTAATTTTCAGCTAATATAATCTGCTACCTTACAATGATATTAACGATCTACTTCTTACTCAAGTACATGGCTCTTGAAGTCTTATTATTAGTGGTTAATCCTGTACCATGTAATACTAGTAAGCCTCCTGGACCACTACTACAAGTAGGGTTGCCGGCAGCATATCCATCCAAAGAGTCTATCACAAATAGGTGGTAGCTGTGGACATCTCTTCCTACATTTTTTAGAGGATCTTTCACTGTGAGCTTACAATGAATCTAGTCTCATTGTACAATATTAGATCTAAAATAACTTTTCCTTATTTGGTTCCACAATATATTGTGCCAGAAAACACTCAACAGAGCATTCTACAAATTAATCTTCTAGATTACCTTTGCTAAATTGATTTGTTTAGTTCATATGAAGATTAAAAATCCCACCATGACAGCTAAATTATCCTTGTTACAAGGCCCAATTTTTTGTTCCATAAAGGTTATAAAACTATTGTTGGTAGACCAATATACAACACAACGATAATATTCTCTTTTTATTCCTAATGTCTACCTATATCAGTTCTGTTTACTTTTCTTCTAAACCCCTTCTTCTAAACCAAGATCCTATCTTACACTTTGTATGTCAGTTTTCGTTTTCAGAGATCCTCTTTCACAATTTTCATTTTGCCTATCTGTTTGAAATGTTATGTACTTCGGAAATTTTTCCCCAACTGTGGTCACCTTGTAACCAAAGGCAGAATCTTATAGGGATCTCAGTGATGTGCACTATGGCAAAGTGTATGGCAGAATCAGGTGATGAGGGCAGCAAGGCCAATCTCAACTTTGAGATCATCCCACTCCATCTTTTACAAACTGCACAGTGAGATTCTCGTTAGGCAGTGGTGAGATGCTAACTAAGTCATTACTGCTTGCAAGTGCCTGGTTAATGCCACAATTATTAATGGCACAGCTCATTAATATTCAGACTGCCAGCTTACTAAACTTGCAAAACAAGCTAGACATCACGAAAACCTGACAAGAAAACCAGAATGAGCACTTGGTATAAGACCAAAAGACACAGAAATGAAAGTAGGACATTCAGCCCATCAAGTCTGCTCTGCCATTCAATGAGATCATGGCCGATCTGATAATCCTCAACTCCACTTTCCCACCTTCTGTGGTAATGAATTCCACAAATCCACTACTTTCTGAAAAAATAAATTCCTCCTCATCTCTGTCTTAAATGGTTGATTCCTTACTATGATATTATGTTCTCTTGTCCTAAACTCTCTCACAAGGAGAAATAGCCATTGTGTATCTACCCTGTCAAGTTTTCTAGAATCGTGCATGTTTCAAAAAGTTACCTTTTGTTCTTCTAAACTATAATGAGTACAGGCCTAACCTACTCAAACTGTCATAAGACAGTGACTCCATACCCGGGACCAACCTCGTGAATCTTCTCTGGACTGCCTTCAATTCCTTGATAAGGGGATCAAAACTGTTCACAGTATTTCAGCTGTAGTCTGACTGCTGCCTTGTAAAGTTATAGCGAGACTTTCTCACTTTATTGAATCATACTCTACAGAGGAGGCCTTTCAGGCCATCAAGTCTGCACCGCCAAAAATATATTACTACTTACACTCTTCCAAGTACCCGTGCTAGGCCCATTGCCTTGAATATGAGTTCTGAGAAAGGATCACCAGACCCGAAATGTTAACTCTGTTTTCTCCTTCACAGATGCTGCCAGACCTGCTGAGCTTTTCCAGCAACTTTGTTTTTGTTCCTGATTTACAGCATCCGCAGTTCTTTTGGTTTTTATTTTGCCTTGAATATTATGATACTTTTAAGTGCTCATCCAAGTAGTTTTCAAAAGTTGTGAGGTTTCCTGACTTAGCTACCCTCCCAGACAGTGCATTCCAGGTCTCCATCACCCTCTGGATGAGAAGTCTTTCTTCAAATCCCCTTTAAACCTCACTCATCTAATAGATCAATAATCCTCAATGTTGGACTCCACTTGGAAGAGGGGAACACCGCTTTTTATTCACCTTGTCTATGCCCCTCATAATCTTATACACCTTTATCAGGTCTCCCTCTCAACCTTCCCTGCACCAAAGCACTCAGCCTGAGCCTATTCAGCTTCTCTTCAGAGCTGAACTTCTCCATTCCAGGCAATATCCTGACTACCATCAGTTGTGAAGAAGAGTCACTGGACCTGAAATGGTTAACTCTGCTTTCTCTTCACAGATGCTGTTAGACCTGCTGAGTTGCTTTAGCAAATTCTGTTTTTGTTCCAAATCCTGGTGAATCTCCTTTGCATCCCCTCCAGTGCAATCAAATCTTTCCTTTCGTGTGGTGACCAGAACTGCACACAGAACTCCAGCTATGGCTTAACCAAAGTATTGTACAGCTCAAACATGACTGCTCTGGTCTTTTAATCTATGTCATGACTGATAAAGGTAGGCACCCCCTATACCTTCTTAACTACCCTATTAACCTGTCCTGCCACCTTCAGGTATTTGTGGTCAAACACCCTAAGATCCTTCTGTTCCTCTGAATTTCCTAATATCTCGCCATTCATCGAGTACTCCCTTGTCTTGTTCCTTTTCCAAAATTCTGATATAAACTCTGAATTTATATCAGAGTTAAATTCCATCTGCCACTGATTTGCCCAACTGACAAATCCATTTATATCCTCCTCACTGTCAACCACCTGGCCAATCTTTGTGTCATTCACAAACTTACTTATCTCTCCCACTTTCTCGTATACATCATTTGTGAAAATCACAAACAGTAAGGGACCCAGCACTGATCATGTGGTATGTCACTATACACCAGCCTCCCCCCAGCTACAGAGCCTTCTACCATCATCCTGTCTCCTGCCACTAAGCCAATTTTGGATCCAAGTTGCCAGTTTACCCTGGGTCCTTTGAGCTTTTACCTTCTTTATTAGTTTCCTACGTGGGACCTTGCTAGAAGTTTTGCTGAAATCTGTAAAAGGCCTTGCTGAAATCCACGTCAACATTCCATTTGCCTTCCCTATTACCTGCTGAACTTACAGGCTAGCTTTTATGCATTTTACCATTTCACACCCTTTCATAGTATTGCTGTTTTTTTTTCTGTTTGTACAGTCTATCCCTTCCTATCTCACTTTGGGTATTGTTATCCAAACATCTGAGTGCTGTAGTTTTCTGCTGTCTGTCTCCAATTAAAGAGGATTCAACTCCTTTATTCTCCCTGCCAAAGTGCAAAACTTTGCATTTTCCCAGGTTATATTTCATGTACCAAGTGTTTGTCCACTCACTTAACTGGTCTGCATTCCTCTGCAGACTCATTGCGCCTTCCTCAACACTTGTCTTCCCACCTTTATTGTGTCACCTCCAATCTTGGCTATAGTACATGGACTTTCCTCATCCAGTCATATTGCAATAATAGTGGTTCCAGCACTGATTCCTGTGGTACTCCATTAATCACAGGCTGTCATCTGAAAATTCCCCCACGCCCTTGTACCAACTCTCTCTCCTCTATCCATGTTCGTATACTACCATTAACACCACAGGCTTTTATTAAGTAGCCTAATATGCAATATGTTATTAAATGTCTTCTGAAAATCCATACGTTGCTTTCCCTTTATCTATCCTGCTTACCACCTCCTCAAAGAATTCTCATAAATTTTTCAGACCTGATTTCCACTGCCTCTGCTTGATCATATTATGTATTTATAAATGCTCCATTACATCCCAATAACAGATATTAAGCCAACTGGCCTACAGTTACCTGAATTTTTAAAAAAATCTCCTTCCCTTTTTCAAATAATGGTGTTACTTTGGCAGTTTTCCAATCCACTGGGATATTCCAGAATCTAAAGATTCTTGTTAGATGACAAAAGTGCATCTATAATATCTGTAACTACTTTTTTAACATCCTAGGATGCATCCCTTTCAGTTCAAGGAGACTTACTGGTCTTCAGTTTCAATAGTTGCCATAGTACTTTTTCTCTAGCGATAGTATTGAATTTATTTCCTTTCCTCCTTTTCCCCCTTGATTACCTAGCATTTTGGAATGCCATTACTGTTTCTACTATGAAGTCTGACGCAAAGCACTTAGAGCGTTCAAGTCATACAGCACGAAAACAGACCCTTTGGTCCAAATTCAACTCCTCTATCATTTCCTGCTTCCACATTATTATTTCATCAGCCTTGTTCTCTAAGGGACTACATTAACTTTGGCGGCTCTTCCTTTTATATATTTAAATAAACCCTTGAAGTTTATCTTCTCCCTCTTTTTTTGGATTTTTTTTGTTGGTTTTTGATACTTGCCCAAGCCTCTCCACTGATTTTTGCCACTTTGTATGTTTTTTCTTTCAATTTTATGCTATCCTTAACTTCCGTGGTTAACCACGGTTGGCTTATTTCCTTCCTTGCTTTCTCATGGGATTATATCTTTGCTGTGAGCCATGAACTATTTCTTAAATGTCTGACATTTTACTTCAGCTGCATTTGCTGCTAAACTCCTTTCCGAGTCCACCCCAACGAGCTCTGTTCTCATTCCCTTCTAATTATCCTTATTTAGGTTTAGCACAGCGGTTTCTGATACAAATGTTTCCCCTGCAAATTGACTGCTAAATTCTATTCTGTCAGAGTCACTGTTATCTAGGGGATCTTTTACTGTGAAATCAAATGTAAAACCTACCTCATTACGCATCACAAGATCCAAAACAGCTTGATCCCTGTTTGGATCCTCAACATATTGTTATAGGAAACTATCCCAAATATACACTATGAATTCTTCATTATACGTACAACTGCCAATCAGACTTCCCAATTCAAATGAAAATTAATGTCACTCATGATTAACATACTGGTTCCTTACATGCCCTCATTATCTCATGATATATTCCATTTCCTATTGGACAGCTACTCCTGGGGGGCTGAGAGATTACTTCTATCAGTGTCTTCTCCCACTTTTTAATTCTTATCTCCATCCCTATGGATACTAGATCTTCCAATCCAACATCATTTCTTGTTATCACACTTATCCCATCCTGTACTAACAATGTTACCTTACCACCTTTCCTTCCTGCCCTTTGAATATTTAGTTCCCAACTTTGATCTCCTTGTAACCATGACTCTGTAATGGCTATAAGATCATACTCATTAAACTGTATTAGTTTAATTATTTTGTTCCAAAGATTATGCACATTCATTTTCCCTCCTTCCATCGTAACTGTGGGTGCTTTTCTGTTTGTACACTTTGTCCTTTGTCCCACTGAGTATCGTGACCCGAAGAGGTGCTCTATAATGCTGCCATAGCTTCTTGTTTTGTCGGCCTACTTGTCCCCTTCCTCACCCCGCTAGTTAGTTTAAAGCACTCTAAGAACCCTCCTGCTATATCTCCAATCCACTTACAGGTTGCTTCAGCACTTTAGTGCTGCATTATGGACTGCAACTGCAACAATTATTGTAAGGCTGCAACAAGAACAGTGTGCTCAGGGACATGTATTCAACTCATTGTCTGGACCAGACTGCAACTCCAGGCTTTCCACTTGCTGTCATAATTCTCACTGACTCTGAGTCTCTCTGGATGCTCACTACAATCTGACGTGCATTATCATGTCTTGTCTTGTCATTTTGCCTCCAGTAACTGGAGATAACAAGCTCCTGTTATTGCTGTCTTGCCTATCTATTTTTGTTCAGATACAAAGCCAAGAAATTTGTCATGATTGTCAGCAGCTCAAGTCAAGGGAAACAGTCTTTTCTCAGGAGATCCCAGCATGGTAATTCAAGAGTACCAGTCCATGTTCTGCTCGCGATGGTCAGTCAGGATCCTCATTAGAGGCAAGGAACCAAATGTTGCGTAGCATACCAGCCATCTTGACTCTTTTTGCACTATTGTGCATTGTTTTCCTCCTGGAATGACAGAAAGGCATGAATTATGGGAGATGAAAATGGATGGTACAGCTATTCCTGTTGGTGCAAGTGAGCAGCTGTCCCAAGCAAGTGAGTAGGCAGCTCAAAGGGCTTGCAGGGTTAGTGGTGTTGGGGTTATGGTGAGTGATAATGTGTGGGGAAGATGATGTAGCCAATAGTGAGAATGGTAGAGCATTGAGAGTGGGTACAGTAATAGAGATAGAATGAGTGCGAGGTATCAGAGAGAAAATTATGGCATTACCTTGGCAGAGTGGCAAAGCACACTGACCTTCTCTTAAAGTGCTGTGCATTCCTCTATATGACTGCGACTGCTTTAAACCCAGATGGCAAGCTCTATCCAGGCTGGCACAGTCTGGTGTCACGGTCTCCATTGCTGATCCTGGGGGAGGAAGTATTGCGTCAGCACCACCTCATCTAGCAGGACCTCCGTGTCCCTCCCTGCAAAGTGTGTCACTGATTACCCCGTGTCTGCCAAGTCCAGGGCAAAATCAGCAACCATGTAGGACAGCTCTGGACTAACAGTGCTTGTCTGGTGGACAACTGACTTTTACAGATGGCATAGGTGCAAAGGATGATGGTGAATTCCAAGTTGTCCAACGAGTGTCACGTTATTCTGGGAGCAGAAATTGGATTTAAAACATGCCATAGAGGTGTGGTAGGAAATTAACAGGATGCGTGGTAAGATAGGTCTGATAACTCGCGAGGTCTTGTGGCAAAATACCTGCTAGAAACTTGACCTCAGGCAACAAAACACCTACTGTTACTGGCACCGCTACTTCCTCTGCCTTTTGCAAATGCTTCATGTCTTCAGATGAGAAGGTTTAACTATTTTTATGCGGTGGCTAAATGAGTGGCATTTTCCAAAACATGAAGACATCCAAAAATGTGTTCTGCTTATTATAATGAACAACATTGTTGTAAATTTCTTTATCTGTGCAATTCCAGATACATAGCTCTAAGTTCCATCATTGGCTGCTTTGACTTAATGGCACATCCTTTGGTTGTTCATAGTAGGCAAAGTACAGAATACTCAACCAGGCCATGCTTGTATAACCCCAAAATGTCTACTTTTAGTCGTGATTTTGTGATTGGCTAGCATTTGTTGAACAATGCTGTGTGTGTTAATAGCTACGCTAACAACCAAATTAAGCCATGGTTCCTTGAAATTGACTTGCTGGTAGACAGGATAGTGAAGAAGGGGTTTGGTATGACTGCCCTTATTGGTCAGTACATTGAGTTCAGGAGTTGGGAGGTCATGTTGCAGCAGTACAGGACATTGGTTGGCCACATTCAGAGTATGGCATGCAGTTCTGGTCTCCCTGCTATAGGAAGGTGATCTTATAGAGGTTTATAAAATCATGAGGGGCATGGGTAGGACTATTGGCAAGGTCTTTTCCCGAGGTGGGGGAGTCCAAAATTAGAGGGGATAGGTTTAAGATGAGAGGGAGAAAATTTAAAGGGACCTAAGGGGCAACATTTTCACGCAGAGGTGGTGTGTGTATGCAATGAGTTGCCAGAGGAACTAGTGGAACAATTACAAGATTTAAAAGGCATCTGGATGGGTATATGAATAGGAAGGTTTAGAAGGGTATGGGGCAAATACTGGCAAATGGGACTAGAGTTATTTAGGATATCTGGTCAGCATGGATGAGTTAGGCTGAAGGGTCTGCTTCCGTGTTGTACATCTTTATGACTCTAAATCAAGCTCAAAATGTGGCTCATTGACACTTGCTAGAAGAGATATACATTCATACACAAGAACACATTTTCTCCAAACAAGTGAAAATGTTCAAGGCTTGTACCTTTTTAAAATTCCAGTATTATGGAATGGGGAGGCCTAGAGTCCCCATTGGTTTTTCTATGGCAATGACTTAGCCAATCGTAGACTTGACAACAAATCAGCACCCATTTCTCCTGTAAATTGTGATCTCTTGAAATTTAGCATTCTTGCTTTTGTCCTGAAGAGTAAAGTTGAAAAGCTTCTGACAACATGTTTCTCTTTTCAGCCAGACATTTTTTAATGAGTCTTCTTTCTATGGATTCATTATTGGCTGATAAACTATTACCAATAAACTTCCTGTCACAATCTTCTAGTCTTTACCAAAACCACCACACTGTTCTATTGCTTTCAGTTTTCAGATTTATTTAACAGCTTCACAAGAAAATTGTAAGCTGACTGGCTGCTGAGTAACTATTCTCTGGGAGCATGTGTAACTAGTTGGAAATTGGAAAAACACAAGTTTTAAATATTTTATTTTAGGTTGTTAAGGCCTTTCTGTTCTTAACTTGTATTAATGCACTCAGTTATGGTAAGGTGCGGTCCGAAATAAAACTTTTAAAATATAATTAATTAAATAATCAAATAATCATTTAATTAAAATCTATTAAGGACAACAAGGCAAATGATGTGTTGCGACTGCAAAATGTGTGAGCTTCTGGATGCCAGTACAATCATGCATGCTGTAACTGTGACTTGAGGAGCTTTAGTACAAACTCACTGAGCTGCAGGCTGAGCAACAAGATACTGGGGCACATCAGGAAGGGAGGGAGCTGTTAACAGGATATTTTGTTCTAAGACTTGGTCAAATCCCTTAGGATTTTTTTTTCTGATTTGTTCAGTGGTCAGGGACATAAGGATATGCCTGCAAATGAAGCGGGAAATGTATACATGCAAGTAGTCCTGTGCTGCAACTTCACCAGGGTGACATCTCATTTTTAGGTATATATGGTGCTACTCCTTGCATGCCATTCTGTGCTTTTCCATGAACCAGGATTGATGCTAGTAATAGAGTGGATGATATGTCAGTGAAGTGCCTCCAGATTATGATGAATACTGTTCTGCTGCTGATGATCCTCATGAATATCTAGTATTGAATAGCTAGATGTGTGCAAAATCTATCCCATTTAGCACAGAAATAGTGCCAGACAACACAATGGAGGGTATTCTGAATGTGAGGATGGGACTTTGTTTCCATAAAATGTTCAGCGGTCATTCCTATGAATGGGTTATTGATAGATGCATCTGTGACAGAATGGCGAGGATGAGGTCAAGTGAGTTTTTCTCCCCTGTTGGTTCCTTCGCCATCCATGGCGAACTCAGTTTTGCAGCTGTGTGTACTTTAGGACTTGGCCAATCTTGATGATGAGCATTGAAATCCCTGACACAGTACGTTCTGTGCCCTGTCCACCCTCCGCTTCCTCCACTATGAAGATGGGATTTTGCCTCCATAATGACTTTGTGGTTTTCACACTCCCATTGATACTGTCATGGACTTATGCGTCTGTATCAGGTAGATTGGTGAGAATGAATTCAAGTAGTTTTTTTTTCTTTCTTGTTGGTTCCCTCGCCATCTCCAGAGATCAGTCATCACTATCTCCTTTAGGACCTGGCCAGCTTGAGTCAGCAGTGGTGAGTCATTACAGATGATGGAATTTGAAGTTCACTACTTTGCCAACCAAGTGACTTCTCTAAGTGGTGTTCAACATTGATTTACTGATATATCAGATCAGGGAGAGTAGTGGTTGGAAATCAGCAGAAAGTTCCTTTACCCATGTATGAACTGATGCCATGAGGATACATGCAGTTGGAGTTAATGTTCAGCACACCCAAGGCAACTCACTCCCAACTGTTTATCACTGGACTGCCACCTCTAATGGACCTTTCCTACCAGTAGGACAGAGAATACCATGTCTGGGACAAGATTTGATGTGACTACGGTAGGCTGTTTGATTGGTCTTTAGGATAGCTCTCCTAGTATTTGAACAAACCCCAGATGTTGGTAAGAGTCAACAGTGTTGTTTACAGTGCCTTGGTTGATGACAGCTATTTCATTCAGTTTCATTGCTTTCTTTAGACTGTGCAGTAGTTTGTATGGCTTGTTAGACCGTTCCATAGAGCAGCCAGACCAGGCAGGAGAACAGATTTTCTCCCTTAAAAGATTTTCATGAACTAGTTTGATTTTTATAACAATTGCCAATTGTCACATGGGCACCATTAAACTAGCTTTTTGATTCCAGATGTTACTGAATTCTAATTTTGTCTTCTGTCGTGGTGGCATTCAACCCGCATCTGAAGCCTGGGGCTCCATATCACTAGTTGAGTTACAGAATCATTATACTAGCACTATCCTAATTCTGCACTATTATTCTCATGTCCTTGCTTTGATGTGCGCAGACAGCTGATGCCCACTTAAAAGGTGTAGTCTAAGGCTAGGCACCCCTGTCAGGGTGATTAGTTTAATTTTGTATGCAACATATGGTTTAATTCATAAATTTGTTTTAGAATGTGTTTTGGCTTTTGTTTTTTTGCATTGTGGTCAAATGCCAATATCATGGTCAGTGATAGAGGAGTTTTAAGGCATAATGAACTTGGTCAATAGGAAATTGTGGTTGAGGTCACTGGTAGTGCGCACAAATTAGTTTTTAATGTCTTCTTATATCTTCTGCCAGGCATAAGGAGGTTGCCTAAGTTATATGCTGCCTTTCTCTTCCTCCTTTTCAGCCAGCTCATCCTTCTTGTTTTAACAACAAGTCCTGTTCTACACGACCTCTGCTAAGTTTACAACTAGTATTCAATTCCAAGAGGAAGTGTTTGTGCTCACATCCAGCAGAACCTATTTGTACAAAGCATAGAAAATCAGCAAAAACTACTCCTGTACTTGTCATATCATTCCCTGCTGACTTCTGAAATTTGAAATAACTATGAAAAATACTAAGAACATGTAAAATTGTAGCACAGCCAGGATAATTCTATCAGCAACTAACCTGTCAGTGGTTATAGTTATGGAGGGAGGTTAGTCATGGCTCACATCAGCTCTAGCCTACCAGACTGCCTTGATCCTTTGCAATTTGCCTACCAGCACAACAGGTCCACAGCAAACACCATCTCCCTGGCTCTACACTCATCTCTGCAACATCTGGATAACAAGGATACCTATGTCAGGCTCCTACTTATTGACTACAGCTCCGCCTTCAACACCATAATTCCAAACAAACTCATCTTCGAACTCAGAGATCTAGGTCTCTGGTTCGCCTTTTGTAACTGGATCCTCGACTTCCTGACCCATAAATCGTAATCAGTAAGAATAGGTGACAACACCACCTCCATGATAAACTTGCAACACCAGTGCCCTGCAAGGCTGTGTACTCAGCTGCCTACTGTACTCCTTATACACTCATGGCTGTGTGGTCAAATTCCACTCAAACTCCATTTATAAGTTTTCTGACAACACCTCTGTTTTAGGAGCATGGAGGCTGAAGTGCACAAGAAGTCCACAGCTGCAGGGTTCCTTAGGATTTGTCACTGGTACAGAAGGGCAGCATGTTTCATCCTTGAAGCCACTTCCTCAGAATGAGTGAAGCACAGTGTTAACACAGGCTCCATGACACTGTGACTGAAATGTGTCAGCTGCTGGGTCAGGATATGCAACATGAAGGAATGGTGGCTGTGGGTGGGAGTTGGGGTGGGGGTGAAGATTGGGGGTGGCAACCTCTCCTGGTGACTGTGAAGGTGACAGCTGCATTGAATTCCATAGACTACGTGCATGTTGCACTCACAGTGCCACGTCACAATGCAGCAAATTTCATTAATAAGAATGGTTTCTATTCCATTAATGTGCAGGTGATCTGTGATTATCACTACCACTTTTTGTAGGTGTGCGTCAGGTACCCTGACAGCTGCCACTACCCCTACATACTGGTGACTCTCATGTTCCTGCTGCATTTGAGAGTCCAGATGCCTAACAAGGCTGGTTATTGATTGGCAAAGCTACCACTGCAGCCATGGCCGATGGCACCATTTGTACAATCTTGAGTGTCGCAGAACGCAGATACAGTGCCACCCATGCTTCAATCATGGCCATGATACAGCAGGCATTGGGCTTGCTGAGGAAGTTCCACTGTTTCGACCCGTTTGAGCTCCCTTGCAATATAGTCCACTGTGTGCCACATTATCCTGCACAATTAGAGCAGACAATGAGGGAATGTGATGAATGCTGAAGAACTGGCAGAATGGAAGCAGTCTTCCAAGGAAGAGGAAACTCACTTTGAGCATGACAAAGCAGAACTGCATTGGCTGCTACAAGACAGTCAAGACTTAATTAACACCTAATTCCAGTAGATGTGAGCTGCATGTAGCAGACAATTTTGGACTATAAAATAGTTGTTGGTCGCAATACAAGGTTTCATTCGTATTCTGGCAGCAAAACACAGCTTCTGTTTGTTTTGTGTCTGTTCATGTTGGCTGATTGTAAATAAAAGATTTCTGACATTGTTTGAAGGCTTGCCTGATACGATGGTTGTACACTGAACATTAGCAAGGTACTGGGCTACTGTGGTCATTGGGAACAAAATAGCAATGACTTAGAAAGGATAATAAGATGGGATGTGGCTAAGGACAGGTGAGCTACATGGCCTGGTGAATAAACAGTGACTGGGAAAAGAAAATGGCATTATAGGTGAGGAAACGTCAGCCATGCCAGCTTTGTGACATGAGCAACATGTGTTTATGGCTGCTATGCCAATATGTTGCTGACAAAGGGCAACTCTGGTGTGGCAAATAAAAACCGAAAGAACTGCGGATGCTGTAAATCAAGAACAAAAACAAAGTTGCTGGAAAAGATCAGCAGGTCTGGCAGCATCCGTGAAGGAAAAAACAGAGTTAACGTCTCGGGTCCAGTGACCCTTCCTCAGAACTTCCTCTGGTGTGCCAATCTTGGCTGTGGTTCCAAAATAGTACCAGTTCCAGGGATGCTGGTCTATCAGAGAAGTTCATGCAGTGGTGAGCTCTTCCAGTTGCAGTGTGTAGGAGAATCCGGCTAGCATTGGATGAGGGAAGCGCTATGGTTGGGGTGTTAAGGATAGTTGATGAGGTGAGTTTGGGATAACAGCATGAAAATACTCTCTAGATCTGGCGGAGAGAAATCCTCTACGAAACTTGATGAAATTGACAGTTTGCCAAAAAGAAAATAAGGTTCAGCTCAAAGGATTATATTGAATGTTTTCTTGATTTGATGATTAAGCATATGCATAAGAAGAAAATTATATGAATAGAAGACCATGTCAAAAGATAAATGTTCCTTCAAAGTGAAGCTAAAAACCCTCGAATATAACTGTGCATCAATTCGCTCTTCCCCAATGACCAAGATTTTGAATTGGGAGGTGCTCAGTATGAGAATCTTATGGGCTAATTTTTCCTACAAGTCCTTTAATTTAGCAATTGACTGGCCATTATTTTTAAATGAAGTTTTGCAGCTTTAAGTTGTGACTATACATATTCTGAAAGAAGCTGCAGCTACTTAATTAGTGACTGCTTTAATCTATTTTTCCTAACTTTGTTTTCAGAAAATTTAAGTAGACGCTCCCCTGTGCTGCCTTGTTTGCGCCAAGTGCTGCTTTAGTTGTGCATCGTTTAAAGTGGGAAATCTGCAGACCACACAAAAAGTAGCCAGGTAGTTTGATAATGAAAAAATTGGCTCTGGTCTGCAGGGTGATATCAGGGGCTTGGTCGAGCAGAGGAAAATTGTAGAATGAATTCAATCTGGAAAGGTATGTGGTAATGCATTTGTAGAAGACAAACAAAGCTACAGAATATACAATAAACTGGCGGAGTTTTTAGAGGAAGTTAGAGATGTTGGAATGCATGTCTACAGGTTCCTGAAAGTGGCAGATAGAAAATGTATTAAGGAAGAGCTATAGGATGCTTTCCTTCATTTGGGAAGGTATTGAATAAAAGCAGGGATGCAATTCTGGAACTATGAAATCACTGATCAGGCCGCAGCTGGAGTTTTGAGTAGAGAGCTCATCACCACATACAGGAAGGATACCAATGCTCTAGACATTGTATAGAGGAGATTTACAGGAATGTCGTCAGGGCCTGAAAATTGTAAGTGTGAGAAAAGATTGTACAGGCTGGTGTTCTTTCCTTGAAACAAAGGAAGAGGAGGGGTGACTTAATTAAAGTGTGAAAAATAATGGTCTTTGATAGAGTGTGTGGGGAAGCCCTGTTTCTCTAGCAGATAGGCCAATTACAAGAAAACAAGTTGTTTATGATGGTAGCAGGATTATAAGGGTCATAGGAAAAAAAATGCTTTCACCCAGAGTGTAGTTGTTGAAGTGGAAACCCTCAAGTCAATTAGAAGGAAACTTGCAGTTACACCTCAAGCACTGTAACCTGTACAGACTAGATGCTGGAAACCTAAGTTTAGAGTGGGTGACTAGTCTATTCAGCCCAGTCAGACATGATGGGCTGAATGATATCTTTCTGTGCTGGAACATTCTATTGTTCTAATACTGCAGTGTAACTGAAACCCCCAAGAACATTACATTTCATTTCAAGGAAGGAAAGAAAATGAAGGGCAAGCTGCTATGGGCAATTTTGCATACTTTCTAAGAATGGACCCACATTAGCAGAAGCCCTGCCATAACACATATGTAGACAGAACTAAGACACAAACTTAACACTCTGAATAAGTTAATATACATAAGAAAATATGCTGCGTATTTTTCTGTTGAAATACCAATGATCACAGAGGGTTTAGTATCACAGAGGGTTTAGTATCGCAGAGATTAGGGGACTAAAATATACAGGAGTGGCAGGCTTGCTCACCCTCAAATGCCCAGGAGCATTAAATTATAGGGTTACTAATGAGACAAAGGACAAAATCTGTGAGAAACTGCTCCTCCAACTGAAGTCTCTATCTGACACTGCTTCAGCTCCTCTAATCACAGGTCTCTTCTCCCACTCGAGGCTGCTCTGGAAACAAGAATCTATGACTGCAGAACTAGCATGGTTGGGAGAGAGACATTCTGTGGGTGTCCCACTGCAGCCATTGAGAGGAGGCAGTTTACAAAATGTTGTTAGGGAGTGAAGATTCTTTGTTGGATATAAAATTGCTGGAGGACACATCATTGGATGAGATTAGGATTTTTATCAGTATTGTCATATACATCAAGGACAGCGAAAATGTTTCTGTAACTGATTGCTTCAATCATCAGAGATGGGGATTCCTGTAATTCGGAAACGCAATAAATGCCATTTTTTGTTAATTTACCCATAGGGATTAAGAATAGTGCCAAGAAAAATCATGGTACAATCCAATGAAACAAAACAGAAATTGCTGGAAAAGCTCAGCAGGTCTGGCAGCATTTGTGAAGGGAAAAAACAGAGTTAATGTTTTGGGCATAATGCTGTTTTGTTTCCTGATTTAAATCTGTTTTGTTTCCTGATTTTCAGCATCCGCAGTTCTTATGTTTTTTATTCAATGGTAGTCCATGATTGCCAGCCCATTGTTAAGGTATGGCACATGTAGGAGAAAGAGGAATAGCTTCAGTTGGTTAAATGGTTTAGGGAAATTTATTAAAGAAATTTTTGAGTGCCAGCATATCCCTGTCTATTTCTATATTTGTGTACATACATTCAATGTCCATTAAAGAAACCACAGCATTGGGAGGTACAGTTAGTGAGTTAATCATCTTTATTAAGTGGTATGTATCTTTAATGTAACAAGGTTACTTCTGTACTATGGGGTTCAAATCTACGTCTCATCAAAGCATAATGAAATATTAGTTTGGAAAAAAATTGAAATGTGAAATTATGTAAAACCATTAATTATCTGATGGCTAACTTGGTGCTGCAGAATTAATTTGTTCATCCCCTTTTTGCATGTTTGGACCTTTGGAAGTCAGTATCCTGACAGGTTTGTCAGCACTCACTTTCAGCAGAAGTACTGACAGGATCGAACTTGAAAGTGGCAGATCAAAACCAAAAAATAATGCAGAGTGCAAACTGCTTGCAGTTCATTTTTACAAGGGGCTGCAAACGTGACACTCATTCCCAAAAGTTACCAGTGTCAAGTAATAAAGATTTTTATTCTGGAAATGGAGATATATTTATTATGGCATAAATATTTTGATCTGAGTCAGAATCCCCATTTCCAACACAGATTAGTCAAAAACGTCAGCCAGACAAATTAAAGCAAAATTCTGGAGTTGCTGGATATCTGAAGTAAAAACAGAGTGCTGGAAAAACTCAGCAATTTTGGTAGCATATATGGTGAGAAACTGAGCGTTAATTGTTAATGAATAATTGCTCTTTGGAGCTGGGAGATTTGGGATTTGGGTCCATGGGACTGGAGATCTGAAGCGGAGGAATAGGAGTCAACAGGAAGTTGGGAAGGTTTGGCTCCATTGTGGGGTGTGGTATCTGGTGTCTGTGGGAGTTACAGGGCAGGGAGGGGTGGCAGTTTTAAAGTTAGCCAGGAGTTACAGCAAATTTTAAGGACTTTAGCTTTTTCTGGCTAACCCTTCAGGTAAGTGAGTTAGAACAATCCAGGTGTAACCCAAAATTGGAGACCTGTTTAATGGGCAATTGCCATTGGGAGTTTAATCTTCATGAGTAATTCTTTTAGAGTCACTTGTGTTGGGACTTCTGCATCGTCCTAGCACGCAACTCCATTCTGTGTTTGGCATTGACCATCTTACAATCAGATCTGGGTCAATAAATTAACTAAAACACTTTATTTATAAATTCCAGTTTGAAGATTATATATACATATAAATATTTAAATATGTGCAGTATTTGTGTTACCTTATCTATTTAAAGACAGAAACCTTACAAACTATTAAGCCAATACAGAAGATAAAGTTATCACATAATTGCAGGAGTTGGTGATAATGAAAAGGGAGGCCCTGTTATGTTTAGATATGTAGTTATGCCTGCAAATTTATGAAAAAGCGCACTGTGCTTTGACACAATTAAAAGTGAATAGCTGAGATCAAAACCACGTTTATATCTGTGACTACACAGGTAGGAATCTTTGTGCAGACAATGGAAGACTACTTATGGCATGTAACAGAGTCTAACTAATGATAAGAAATGCCTTGTTAATTCTCAGATTGAATAGTTCAGGGAAGTCAGTTTGGGTGATAGGGACCAGAGAGGTAAGAGAACCTACCCAGCAGAAAAAAGAACTCTGACTTTGATTATGCTCCAGGCAGAGAAAGTAGAACTATCCTTTTCTATTGAGTTATAGAACACAAGTCAAAAACATACTGTTGTCAGGACTAAGCCAGAAACTTCCAATCTCCATTGTTTTCAGTGAACCAAAAGAGAATCCTCAGACCTGCAATGTTTCCAGTTCCATCTCAAAATCTAAGAATAAATCGACTTTTGTACTCTTTAAATGTGGAAGAAAGAGACATCATCCTATCATTGTTCACTTGACTAACAACCATGAAAATCAAAAGGTGAACCCCAAAAATTAAAAAGCAGCCCTCAGGAAAATCTTAAGAAGAGCTCTCAAGAACACTATTTTGACCTCTAACAAGGAGTAATCATTGTTTATACTTGGGTAATGTGCAGACTACAAATACAGATATTATGTCCGTACCACAAATATAGATATTTACTACAGTGTGGACCTACCTCTCACAATCAAGAACCTCTTCTGTTATGTAGTTAAGTGTGTCCCAACCTGAGTAGGCAAACAGCACAAAATACATTGCGAGGGATATCTTATCAGCATCAAGTATGGAGCCTTGAAATGCAGAATCAAGGTGAGAATATTCTTCTGTAAGAAAGGAACAAGCAATAAATTGTGGGAGAACTTCTCACACTGCTTTAAATGCTGCAAGAGAAAACAGCAGAAAATCTCCATACTGATGATCTAAAATTACATACATTATATATATAAATGATTTTGCTGTGAGAATTAGTAGTAATATTTACAAATTAGCTGTTGACACCATACTGTGTGGGAATGTAAGTTGTGAGGAAGATACAATAAGAGATCTTTAAGAGAACTTGGACAGGCTGTGATTGAGCTAGGAAATGACAGATTAAAAAAAAAATTAAATGTGAAGTGATTCACTTTGATGGAGAAAAACAAAGGCAGAATATTTCTTAAAAGGCAAGCGGTCAGGAAGTGTATGTGTCCAAAGGGAACCGGGAGTCCTTATTCATGAGTCATTAAAAATTAACGTAAATATAGTAAGCATTTATTTTCTTCATTCATGTAATGTGGATTTTGATTGCATTTGATAGCGTTTATGGCCCATTCCTAATTGCCCTGGAGAAGGTGGTGGTGAGCTGTCTTCTTGAATCACTGCAGGATACTAACAATGCTCTCACGAAAGGAGTGCCGGGCCGGGATTCTGACCCAGTGACAATGAAGGAATGATGATATTTTTGTTATTCATTTTTGGTTTGTGGGCATCGCTGGCTGGCCAGCATTTATTTGCCTGTCTCTTGCTGCCCTTGAGAAGGAGATGGTGAGCTGGTAGTGATATAATTCCAAGGCAGGATATGTAGATTGGAGGGGAAATTGTAGGTTGTGGTGTTCCCATGCATCTGCTGCCTTGTTCTTCCAGAAGATAATGGTCATGGGTTTGGAAGATGTGGTCAGTGGATTCTTGGTGAGTTACTACAATTCATCCTAAAGATGGTACACACTGCTGCCACTGTGCTTTTGTGATCAAGACTGCGAATGTTGAAGACTGGGTGCCAATCAAGAGGGCTGCTTTATCTTGGATGGTACCAAACCTCTGGAGCGTTGCTGCACTCACCAAGCAAGTGGACAGTATTCCATCACACTCCTCACTTGTCCCTTGTACATTTTGGACAGGCATTGGGATAACAGGAGGCGAGTTACTCACTGCACAATTCCTAGACTCTGAGCTGCCATTATATATATTTATATGACTGATCAAATTCAGGTTTTGATGAATGGTGAGTCACAGGGATAATGGGGGATTCAATGATGGTATTACTACCAAATGTCAAAGAATGATGGTTAACGTTTCTCTTGTTGGAGATGGTCATTTTCTTGTGGTGCCAAAGTTGTCTCTTAACAGCCTAAATGTTGTCCAGGTCTTGCTGTGTATAGCCATAAACTGGTTCAGAATCTTAGAAGTCGAGAATGTTGCTGCATACTACATTATTATCAGAATCAGCAGTGAGGCTCCCACTTTTGACCTTATGATGGAAGGATAAAGCAACTGAAAATCATTGGGCTGAGGTGACCATCTTCAGGAGCTCCTGCAGTGATGTCCTGGGGCCACAACTATTATCACCTTTCTTTGTGCTAGGAATGGAGTGTTTTGCACAGAACCCATTGATTCCAGTTTTGTTAGGACTTTTTGATGGCATTCTTTGCCAGATATTGCACTGATTTGATTCTCACTTTACCAGGTTAATTATTTTACACTTTGCAGCATTGTAATGAGCTTGTTATGCCATTTTGGAGGGTAGTTGTGGGTCTGGAGTTATATGTAGGGCAAACTAGGTAAGGAGGACAGATTCCTTCCTTAATGGACATAAGTGAATCAAATAGATTTCTATGGCAATCCTTCAATTTGAGGATGCTGTCTACTCAGGTACATCAAGAAGTAGGTCAATACACAAAGACTGATAGAGTTTTAAACTCTCAGTGGCAACTAATATTCCAGCAATTATTTTTTATGATACCATTAAAATCGATTTTAATTTCAGATTTATTAGCTGAATTCAGCAGCTGATTGAATTTGAACCCATATCCCCATAGCATTAGCTTGGAACTCTGGAAAACTACTCCATAACATTAACGTTATCACTAGCCTCCCCTCAATTATAAATTAGTCAAACACAACTTCTGATTCAGGAAAACTATGTTGATTGCATGATGATTTTCTAAATGTCCTGCTAATACTCCTCAATAAGGGATTCACATTTTCTCTATGATGCATGTTAAATAATGCTCAGGCACACTTCATAACATTAAAAAGTTGGGTAATTAAAATAACCTAAAAGTCACTTTAGTCATACAAAGCCCTGATTAGAATACTCCTCTGACACTAAGAGACTTTCTGGACATCACATCTTAAGAGAAATAGATATACAGTATTAGTCACAGAGGAAGTACAGCATACCTATATCAGGATGATACCTGGGCCTCCACTCCACAAACTATTGTTGTATTCTTTGGAATTCAGAAAGTTAAAAACTGATTTAAGTAAAGTATTTTTTGAATAGGGTAGATGTAATCATACCCACTGGTTGGGGAGTCTAGGACAATGGGACATAGTCTAAAAACTGGAGACAGATCTTTTAGGACTAAAACTGCTGTCAGCTGTCCTTTGATCCAAAGATGCTGACTAGTCATGTAAATCAGAACATACCGCATGACATAAAAACTATCCTTTCTGCAAATGCCAATGGACATTCCATTAATTATTAATTTCAATGTAAGGTTGTTGAGATTTTTGTTCACCAGATTATTGAGGAATATGGGACAAAGGCAGGTCTAGGGAATTAGGTCACAAATCAGTCATGATATAACTGAATGATGGAACACCCTTATGGGGCTAAATGACCTTTTTACTTGAAAAAGCAGATAACGTGTCAAATTGACACTCTATCAAAAAGGCAGTGCCTCCAAATATACAGAATTCCTTCAATATGAACTGTCAGTGTGGATACAGTGTGGAGCTGAAGAAGCACAGCAGGTCAGAGGAGTAGGAGAGTCGACATTTCGGGCCTAAACCCTTCACCATGGCTGACGAGGGGGAAGGGAGCTGGGAAATAAATAGAGGGAAGGTAGGAGAGATGGCGATAGGTGGATGTAGGTAGGGGTACTGGGGATTGGCCAGTTGAAAGGATGAGGCGGATGGGTGGAGAAGGAGATGGACAGGTAGTGTCAGGTCAAGGAGGCGGGGATGAGAAGGACGGTTGGACATCGGATAAGGCCGGCAGTGGGGAGATTTTGAAACTGGTGCATTCTAATGTTTAGGCCATCAGGCTGTAGGCTCCTGAGGCGGAATATGAGGTGTTGCTCCTCCAGTTTTCATGTGGCATCATTGTGGCACTGGAGGAGGCCCAGGATGGACATGTCACCCAAGGAGTGAGAGGGAGAGTTAAAATGGTTAGCGACCAGACGGTGTTGTTGATTATAGTGTATGGAGCACAGGTGCTCTGCAAATCTGTCACTGAGTCTATGTTTGGTGTCACCGATATAGAGGAGATCACATCAGGAGTAACGGATACAGGAGACCAGATTGGAGGATGTACAGGTGAACCCCTGTTGGATATGGAAAGTTTGTCCTGGGCCTCGGATGGAGGTGAGAAGGGAGGTGTAGGGGCAAGCGTAGCACCTCCTGCGCTTGCAGGGAAACGCGCTCGGTGTGGTGGGATTGGTGGGAAGTCTGGAGTGGACGAGTGAGTCGCAGAGTGAGCGGTACCTATGAAAGGCAGATAGGGTTGGGGAGGGAAATATCTCTTTGGTGGTGGGGTCGGATTGTAGGTGGCGGAGATGGCAGAGGATGATGCGCTGAATGCAGAGGTTGTGGGGTGGTATGTGAGGACGAGGGAGACGCTGACTTTATTTTCGTTGGGGAGAGGAGGTTTGAGGGCAGAAGTGTGGGAAATTCAAGAGATGCATTTTTGATCAATGGAGGGGGCAAGTTGTGGTCCTTGAAGTAGGAGGCCATCTGGGATGTCTGTGAGCGGAACGCTCCATCTTGGGAGAAGATGCGGCGCAGCCAGAGCAATTGGCAGTAAGGAATTGCATTCTTTCAGCAGGGTGGGTGAGACGAGGTGTAGTCAAGGTAGCTGTGGGAGTCGGTAGGTTTAAAATAGATGTTGGTGCTGAGACAGTTACCGGATATAGAGACAGAGAGGTCCAGGAAGGGGAGGGAGGTATTGGAGATAGTCCAGGTGAATTCAAGGTTGGGGTGAAAGGTTTGAGTAAAGTTGATGAACTGTTTAAGCTCTTCATGGGAGCACAAGGCAGCGCTGATACAGTCACCAATGCTGCGAAGGTAGAGGTGAGGGATATTGCTGGTGTAACAGCAGAAGAGGGACTGTTCCATGTACCCTATGGAGAGGCAGGCATAGCTCGGACCCATATGGGTGCCCACAGCCACCCCTTTGGTTTGTAGGAAGTGGGAGGAGTTAAAGGAAAAGTTGTTGAGGGTAAGGACAAGTTCTGTTAAGCGGATGAGGGTGTTGGTGGAGGGGGACTGGTTGGGCCTGCAGGAGAGGAAGACAAAGACAGCTTTTAGGCCATTTGTGTGAGGGATACAAGTGTATGGGGACTGGATGTCCCTGGTGAAGATGAAGTTTTGGGGGCCAGGAACTTGAAAGTCCTGGAGGAGGTGGATGGCATGGGTAATGTCCTGAATGTAGGTGGGGAGTTCCTGGATCGGGGGGAAAAGACAATGTACGCAGAGATGAGTTCAGTGGGGCAACAGCAGGAAAAGACAATGGGTCAACCCAAACAGTCAGGTTTGTGGATTTTGGGAAGGAGTTAGAACCGGGTGGTGTGGGGTTGGGGAACAATGCGCTTGGAGGCTATGGGTGGCAGGTCTCCTGAGGCGATAAGATTACGGATGGTCCAAAAGACGATGGACTGGTGATTAGGGGTGGGGTCATAATCGAGGGGGCAGTAGGAGGAGGAGTCAGAGAGTTGATGCCGGCCCCAGCAATGTCGAGGTCAGTGCACCATACCACTACTGTGTGTCCCTCTTATCCGTAGATTTGAAGGTGAGGTTGGGGTTGGAGCAGAAGGAGTGGAGAGCTGTGCGTTCCATTGGGGAGGAAGTTGGAGTGAGAGGGGTAGAGAGGTTAAGGCGAGCGATGTTGCAATGGCAGTTGGAGATGAAAAGGTCGAGGGAGGGTAGGAGGTCGTGGTGTGGTGTCCAGGAGCATGAGGTTTGTTGGAGGCTGAAGAAGGGGTTGGCACAGGGTGGGTTAGACTCCCTGTCAAAGAAATAGGGGCGTATGCTCAAAAAGAGTTCAACATCCAGGTGTGAATGCAATTTATTGATTTGTGGGGGCAGGGGAACGAAGGTAAATTCTTTGCTGAGGACTGACCATTCAACCTCCGTGAGGGGTAGGTCTGCGGGTGTTGGTGAATACCTGGCTTGAGGCTGGAGTTAGGTGTAGAGTTGGAGCTGGGAGTGGGAGTGGACACTGTCTCGGGAGTGAGTGTGTGTACGGGGATGGTCACGTAGGTGGAAGCGAAAATGATGTCAGCAGTGGAAGTGACATCATCAGCATCGGCGGAAGTGATGCCGTTGGCATCAGGGGCAGAAGCATCTGGTCCCAAGATACAGCGTTCCACTCACAGACATCCCAAATAGCCTCCTACTTCAAGGACCGTAACATCTCCCCCCCAGTTGATCGAAAGTGCCATCAAACGCGTCTCTTGAATTTCCCACACTTCTGCCCTCAAACCCCCTCGTCCAAACGAAAACAAAGACAGAGTCTCCCTGGTCCTCATACACCACCCCACCAACCTCCGGATCCAGCGCATCATCCTCTGCCACTTCCACCACCTACAATCTGACCCCACCACCAAAGACATATTTCCCTCCCCACCCCTATCTGCCTTTCATAGGTACCGCTCACTCCGCGACTCACTTGTCCACTCTACACCAACCCCACCATACTGGACACCTTTCCCTGCAAGCGCAGGTGGTGTTACACATGCCCCCTATACCTCCCTTCTCACCTCCATCTGAGGCCCAAGACAAACTTTCCAAATCCAAAGAGGTTCATCTGTACATCCTCCAACCTGGTCTACTGTAACTGTTGCTCCCGATGTGGCCTCCTTTACATCGGTGAGACCAAACGTAGACTCTGTGACAGATTTGCAGAGCACCTGTGCTCCGTACGCTATAATCAACAATACCATCGGTTGCTAACCATTTCAACTCCCCTCCCAGTCCTACTCCCTGGGTGACATGTCCATCCTGGGCCGCCTCCAGTGCCACAGTGATGTCACATGCAAACTGGAGGAACAACACCTCATATTCCGTCTTGGGAGCCTACAAGCCTGATGGCCTAAACATGGAATTCACCAGTTTCACATTCTCTCCACCCCCGGCCTTATCTGATGTCCAACCCTCCCTCTCATCCCCGCCTCCTTGACTTAACACTATCCGTCCATCTCCTTCCCCACCTATCCGCCTCACCCTTTCAACTGACCAATCCCCACTACCCCTGCCCTCCATCCACCTATCGCCATCCCACCTACCTTTCCCCAGCCCCACCCCTCTTCCCTCTATTTATTTCCCAGCTCCCTTCACCCTCCCCAGTTCTGATGAAGGGTCTAGGCCCAAAACATTAACTCTCCAATCCTCTGATGCTGCCTGACCTCCAGCTCCACACTGCATTGACTCTGACTCCAGGATCTGCAGTTCTTGCTACCTCTGAATGAACTGTCAGTGTCTCTTTGTCATGTTCAAATCTCTCGAGTGTGAATCGAATGTTCAATGGTCTGACAAAGGCGAAAGTACTACCAACTGATCCATGGCTTACAAAGTACAATTTCAAAATTTGTAAGTAGTTAAAATTGAAGACTAATACAATAAAATATGAAACATGTATAGGATGTGCATATTTAACAAAATAGTCCAAGTGAACCTTCACTGAACTACTTCAAAACATCTTGTAAAGATGCAGTAAGACTTCCCTCCTCTTATATTCCAAACCCCTTGAAATAAGGGCCAATATTTCAGGAGCCTTCCCGATTACCTGCTGCACCTTTGTGCTGGCTTTCTTTGTTTCACACACAAGTACTCTGAATCCCTTCGTGTTGCAGTTTTCTGCAGTTTCTCTCTATTCAAATAACATTCTATACTTTTGTTCTCTCTTCCAAAATGAACAACTTCATATTTTCCCACATTATTCTCCATTTGCCAAAATTTTCCCACTCACTTAACCCATCAATATATCTCTGTACACTATTAGTATCCATCTCGCAATTGCCTTTCCACCGATTTTGTGTCAACTGCAAATTTTGCTACAGTATATTCACTTCCTTCCTCCAAGTCATTAATATATATTGCGAACAGTTGTGAATCTTGCACTTATCCCTGTGGAACCCTACTGGTTACCAGATGCCTGAAAAAAGAACCCCATATCCCCACTCTCATTTCCTGCTCATTAGCTAATTCTCTAACAATATAGTCTCTCCAACACCATTGCCTCTTATCTTTTGATTTAACACTTTGTGATGTACCCTGTCCCATACTTTCTGGAAGTCCAAATATAACATATTTGCTGGTTCCCCTCTATCCACCACCAATGAGACTTCCTTGAAAAACTCTAATAAAATTAGCCAGACATGATTTCCCCTTCACTAAGGCCATGATGACTTTGTTTGATTAGATTATGACTTTCCAGATGTACTGCTATTACTTCCTTAATCATTGATTACAACATCTTTCTGACAATAGTTCTTAGATGAAGAAGGGTCTTAGGACCATTGTGTGGCACCATACACATATGGAACAATGGGCTAAATGGTTCAATTCTTTTAAAGCTCTTACCTTGATTGAGTTTAACCAATCCCGCAATAATAATGATGGAAAGGCCAAGCAATTTGGCAAATGCAAGTGCATCTTGGACTCTGGTTGCCCAATTCACATTGGCACAGTTTATAAAAGTAAGCAGACCTGCGTATGAAGATTACAAAGATGTAACATTGAAGTAACTGCTGGGATTTCAAATGCACATATATTTAACTTGACTTATTGGTCTCAGTATATCCAGTTTGCTTACTTAGATCCGGTTTATATTACACAGTCATAATTTCAACAGAATAGAATAATGAATTCTTCGTTGAGTTGACCATTTCATACTGTAGCCAGAAGTTCCCAATGTTATTTCTAAGTGTGGGGGGAGGTCTGTTACATGATGACTAACATGCCACCCCGAAGGATAAAATTTCTCAACCTACCACCTGCCAATCAGCTGATTAAGATCTGAAAGATATGCAAGGCCTTTCAGTCCTTGACAACAAAAAAAAGCTGTCCTAAAATCCACTGACAAGAAGATTTTTTTCTTCTTTTCCTAGCATAGAAATCATGGGAGAGGAGGATCATGGGGTTCAGAGACAAAGGCAGAAGCCCACCATTACTGCCTCTGCTTTACCCCAAGTTGGGGTAGTTGGAGTCCCTCACCCACGTGGGAAGGTTGCTAATATTTCCTGGTTGGGAAACTAGGCAACTTCTTGCTTGCTGGGAAGCTAAGTAGTCAGTTAGGTGATAAGTTGAAGCCGTGAGTCGGCCATTAATTGACCACTTAAGGGCCTTAAGTTGCTGGTGCTTCTCACTCAACATTTCTTCGCAGAGAAGAGTTGAGTTTCTGTTTGGGACCAACTTATTACTTTATCTCTGAATTTGAATTGGAATGCGTTTATTATCATGGGTATTCAAGTACAGGAGTATAGTGACAGTGAAAAGTTTACAATGTTGTCCCACATGGCGCCATCTTAGGTACAAAGTACCTAGGTACAAATCTTGGATAGAAAATAGAGAGATAAAAACAAACTTACAGTACCTTACAGTTATTCATAATATGTTAGAAAATAAGAACTAAAGTTAAACATAGAAACATAAAAGATAGGAGCAGGAGGAGGCCATTTGGCCCTTCAAGCCTGCTCTGCCATTCATCACGATCATGACTGATTGCCTAAATCAATAGTCTAA
Organism: Rhincodon typus; assembly: GCF_021869965.1. Taxonomy (NCBI): domain Eukaryota; kingdom Metazoa; phylum Chordata; class Chondrichthyes; order Orectolobiformes; family Rhincodontidae; genus Rhincodon; species Rhincodon typus. The sequence continues at coordinate 52,317,048 of NC_063346.1, forward strand.
TCCTGATTTCTCCCTATAACCTTTGATCCCATTCGCCCCAATGCTATATCTAGCTGCCTCTTGAATACATTTAATGTTTTGGCATCAACTACTTCCTGTGGTAATTAATTCCATAGGCTCACTGCTCTTTGGGTGAAGAAATGTCTCCTCATTTCTACCCTAAATGGTCTACCCCAAATCCTCAGACTGTTCTGGACACACCCACCATCGGGAACATCCTCCCTGCATCTACCCTGTCTAATCCTGTTAGAATTATATAAGTCTCTATGAGATCTCCCCCCCACCATTCATCCAGTGAAAACAATCCTAACCTCGTTAATTTCTCCTCATACGTCAGTCACGCTATCCCTGGAATCAGTTGGTAAACTTTTGCTGCACTTACTTGAGAGCAAGAGCATCCTTCCTCAGAAAAGGAGACCAAAACTGCACATTATACTATAGGTGCGGCCTCACCAAGGCCCTGTATAACTGCAACAACACATCGCTACTCCTAACCAAAACCTCTTGCAATGAAGGGCAACATACCATTTGCCTTCTTTATTACCTGCTACACCTGCATGCTTACCTTCAATAACTAGTGCAAAAGGGACACTCAGGTTCTGCTGTACATTCCCCACCCCCATTTTACAGCCATTCAGGTAGTAATCTGTCTTCTTGTTTTTGCTTCCAATGTGAATAACCTCACAGTTATCCAAATTATACTACACCTGCCATTGATATGCCCACTTGCCCAACCTGACAGGATCATGCTGAAGGACTTCTGCATCCTCGTCACAGTTCACCCTCCCAACCAACCTGGTATCACCTGCAAACTTGGAGATGTTACATTTTGTTCCCTCATCCAAATCATTAATGTATATTGTGAATAGCTGGGGTCCCAGCACACATCCCTTTGGCACACCACGAGTTACTGCCTGACAATTTGTAAAGGACCCATTAATTCTTAGTCTTTGTTTCCTCTCTACCAAACAGTTTTCTATCCATCTCAACACACCTCCCCCAATCCCATGAGCTTTAATCTTTCACAATAATCTCTGCTGCGACACTTTCTCAAACACTTTCTGAAAGTCCAAATATACCACATCGACTGTTATCCCCCCTTGTCAACTCTACTAGTTACATTTTCACAGAATTCCAGCAGATTTGTCAAGCATGATTTCCCCTTCATAAATCCATGTTGACTCTGTCTGATCCTGCCTCTGCTTTCTAAATGCTCCATTACAAAGTCCTTGATAGTGGTTTCGAGAAATTTACCCACTATCAATGTTAGGTTTATTGGTGTATAATTCCCTGTTTTCTCTCTATCTCCTTTTTGAAAACTGGAGTGACATTAGCTACCCTCCAATCTGCAGGGACTGTTTGAGTTTACAGAATTCTGGAAGATGATCACCAATGCATCCACTATTTCTTGAGCTACTTCCTTAAGTACTCTGGGGTGTAGATTATCAGGTCCTGGGGATTTGTCCATCTACAATCCCATCAATTTTCCCAGCACCATATCTCTACAAATATTTATCTCCCTCAATTCGTCCCTCTCACTAAGCTTTGCATTCTCCAAAATTTCATAGAAATCATAGAATCCCTACAGTGTGGAAACAGGCACTTCGGCCCAACAAGCCCACATCAACCCTCAGAGCATCCCCCCCAACCCATCCCCCTACAACCCACCTAAATACACATCCCTGAACACTACGGGCAATTTAACATGGCCAATCCACCTAGCCTGTAAATCTTTGGACTGTGGGAGGAAACCGGAGCACCCGGAGGAAACCCACGCAGACATGGGGAGAACATGCAAACACCACGCATAGAATTGCCCAAGGGTGGAATTGAACCTGGGTCCCTGGCGCTGTGAGGCAGCAGGGCTAACCACTGAGTCACCGTGCCGCCTTATTTGTGTGGACTCCGGATTACTAATCTAGTGAAATTACCAGTACACCACCATCTCTTTTCTGGTGTCTGATTTGTGTCCTCTTTTGTGAAGACAGAACCAAAGTATGTATTCAGTTCCTCAGCCATTTCTTTGTCCTCTGTTATACATTCCCCTGTTTCCGTCTGTAGGGGACCTACAGTTGTCTTCAGCAATCTCTTCCTCTTCATGTATCTATAGAAACTCTTAGTGTCAATCTTTATGTTCCCTGCAAGTTTACTTTCATACTGTATTTTCCCCTTCTGAATCAATCCCTTGGTCCTTCTTTGCTGAATTCTAAACTGCTCCCAATCCTCAGACATATTATTTTTCTTGGCCAATCTGTATGCTTCTTCCTTGGATTGAATACTATCTCTAATTTCCTTTGTAAGGATGGGCTGGCCCTCTTACCCATTTTGCTTTTGTGCCAGACAGGAATAAACAGTTGTTGCACACCCCCCATGCATTCCTTGAATGTTTGCCATTGCCTATCCACTGTCATCCCTTTAAGTAATTCTGCCCAATCTATCAAGGCCAATCACGCCTCATATCTTCATAGTTTCCTTTATCAAGATTCAGCATCCTAGTCTCTGAATGAACTACCTCACTCTCCATCTCGATAAAAAATTCTACCATGTTACGGTTGCTCATCTCCAAGGGGTCTTGCATAGCTAGATTAGCAATGATTTCCTTCTCAGTACACAGTACCCAGTCTAAGATGGCCTTCTCTCTAGTTGATTCCTCCGCATGTTGGTCAAGAAAACTATCCCGTATAGACTCCAGGAATTCCTCCTCTACAGCATTGTGGCTAATTTGATTTGCCCAATCTATGTGCAAATTGCAATCACCCATGATCACCGATAGTCCCCTACTACATGCATCTTAATCTTCTGTTTAATGCCACTCCCAACATCACCACTGCAGTTTGGGGATCTATAGATGACACCCACTAATGTTTTTTGCCCCTTGATATTTCTCAACTCTACCCATTCAGACTCCACATTGTCAGAGCTAATATCCTTTCTCAACATTGTGTTAATTTCCTCTTTAACTAGCAATGTCTCTTCCTTTTTGCCTGACTTTCCTAAATACTGAATAGCCTGGGACACTGAGTTCCTATCCCTGGTCACCCTGCAGCACGTCTCTGTAATCCCAATTATATCGTATCGGTTTACATCTATTTACGTGATTTGTTCATCCACTTTATTGCAACTGTTCTCTGCATTAAGGCACAAAGCCTTTAAGCTTGGCTTTTTAACATTGTTTATCTTGCCCTTATTTTTCTCAATAGCCCTGTTTGAATTTTGTCCTTGGTTTCTCTGCGTATCACTTTTCTTATTCCCTTTTCTACCTTTTGTTTTTGTCTTTGCTCACCCCTTCTCTGACTCCTTACAAACATAAACATTACAGTCTTTCTGTAAAGGGCTTGCAGTACATCAATGCAGGGGGCTTCCACACGTGGTATGATCAGGCTCGCAAGACACTGACAACCTGCACCAGTCCCCAGTCCAACAACTGGCCCCGCACTGGGCACACTGGCTATCCTGTTGTGCTTGGGCCTCCAGACCCCTGGTTGTCCCCACATCGCCCGGGCCTCTGGCCTGCTGGACATCCCAGCTCTGCCCGCTGTCCTTGCTCTGCTCAGGCCTTGAGCCTACTCCGCTCCATACCTCCAGCCCATTTTATTCGGCCCTCATCCGCTCCAATGATGTCACTGCCACACTAAGGTAAGATTTTTATAAAATCGCAGGAACAGAAAATAGGAGCAGGAGTAGGCTATTCAGCCCTTCAATTCTGCTCCTGCATTCATTTTGATCATTACTGATCATTCAACTCCCTTGTTCCTGCATTCTCCCTGTATCCTTTGATCTCTTTAGCCCTAAGACCTATATCTAATTTGTTCTTTGAAAACACCCAAAGTTCTGACTTCAAACATTTTCTGTGGCAGAGAATTCCACAGCCACTGGGTGAAAAATTTCTTGCCACCACCACTGAGGGGAAACCATTCCACAACAGGAGGAGGTCAGTGTTCACCATACACATTTTGGCTCTTGAAAGAGCTATCCAATTAATCCCTTTCCAGGTGCAATCTCCTCTCTTGTACTTATGCCAAACATTTTGTGAGGTTGTTGACTTATTTGCTGAACTGGGTTGTTTTTGTTCAGACATTTCGTCACCATGCTAGGTAACATCATCAGTGAGGCTTCCGATGAAGCAATGTTGTTCTACACAACTTGAAATTTATACTGTCTGGTCTGCTATGGTGAGTAGTGTCATTTCTGGTTTTGTTCTGTATGGGATTGTATATGGAGTCCAATCCTATATGTTTGTTGATTGCATCATGGGTTGAGAACCATGACTCTAAGAACTCCTGTGCATGCTTACATTTGGCTTGGGCTACTATAGTTACGTTGGCCCAGCTAAACTGATGGCCTTCATTGTCAAAGTGTATTGATATTAGGAAAGTTTGTTGTGTTGTTTTGCTGATAGCTGACGTTCGCGTATTCTGATGACTAGTTTCCGTCCTGTCTGTCCAATGTAATGTTTGTGGCAGTCATTGCATGGTATTTTGTAAACTACGTTGATTCTGCATGAAGTGGGAATGGGGTCTTTAATCCTTGTGAGTGTTTGTTGTAGCGTGACTGTGGGCTTGTGTGCTACCATGATTCCTGGTGGTCATTGGAGTCTCGTTGTCAGTTCTGACATGTTCTTGATGTAGGGCAGTCTGGCCAGTGTGTTTGGGCATACTGTGTCCTATTGTTGTTGTCTATTTAGGAGGCACCTGTGGATGAAGTGGCAGGGATATCCGTTCATAGCGAAGATTTTGTATAGGCGCTCTTCCTCTTTCCTGCGTAGTTCTGGAGTGTTGCAGTGAGTGGTGGTCCATTTAAATAGTGTCCTAATACAGCTTTATTTGTGAGCGTTGGCGTGGTTGCTGTGGAAGTTGAGCATTTGGTCAGTGTGGGACAGTACAAATTCCAAGCGGAATAGAACAACATCGCTTCATCAGAGGCCTCACTGATGATGTCGCCTAGCATGGTGACGAAATGTCTGAACGAAAACAAGCCAGCTCGGCAAGCAAGTCAACAACCTCGCCCACAACCTGAGCTACAAATCTTTGCAAAAACCTCAAATTTTAAAAGTGTTCTCTGATTACCATCCTTCTTGTCTGTGGAAAAAGTCTTTCTTATAATTTCTATCAAAATTATCTATTTAAATGTGTTAAAGGAGTTAAGTAGTTTCAGTTAGTTTGAGGTTTAGTTTTTAGTTAGAAATGTCTTCAGTAAAAACAAATAGGACAAAGCTACAGAACCACAGATGTACAGAGATAGGATAAAGAATGGGGACACAACAGGGCAAGGCCTAGGATGCAAAGAATGATAGGGAGTAGGGGGCCCAATAGTTCACAAAATCGGAAAAGAAGGTAAAGCCTTGGGTAAAATTCAACAAATGCCTGCTGTAGATTTTTTTCAATCAGACTGTTTTGACACACCTTCTGACCCTGAACAATGCCTGTTTTAAACTGTGAGAAAAGACTAAACTACGCTGGGACACCTGGTCAATACACGGTCAGAGATAGAAAGGACTGCCGATGCTCGAGTCCGAGATAACAGTGTGGAGCTGGAGGAACACAGCAGGCCAGGCAGCTTCAGAGGAGCAGGAAAGCTGACGTTTCAGGTTGGGACCCTTCTTCAGAAAATGAAGAAGGGTCCCGACCCAAAAGGTCAGCTTTCCTGTTCTTCTGATGCTGCCTGGCCTGCTGTGTTCTTCCAGCTCCACACTGTGTTATCTCTGGTCAATATACGGTGAATTGTTCAGAACATAATTCACTGTATGACTTGTGTACAAAAGCTGGAGATCTGAAACTTTGCAAAGTTAGTCTTATAACTGATGAGAATGATTCTCCTTACATATCCTTGAATAAACAAACATTATCCTGACTGCGTCTCCTGGCAGCTTGTCAAGTTCAATGATTACAGAACCTAAGAAGTTGGCAGGATCTTCTGTCACGTTCCCAGGAATAGCACTGCATTTGGTTCAGTACATTTTTTATTACATATAGTTGGGGCAGAGAGCTACACAGGACTGACATGGATGAGATCCAAAGGATTTGGAACACTCAGAACAGATGTGTCAGGTGAGGACGTAAAACTGCATTAGCAGGACAGGAGATCCAAAGCTGCACAGGCAGGTCAGACCCTCAAGGAGTTGCTAGTGCAACATGACCATGCAGTTGGGAGACTAGGATCATGCAGGCTCGTAAATGTCTGAAGAAAAGATACAAAAGATACTTCTGGGAAAAAAGTCACAGCCAAATTTAAAATAGAATTTTTATAGAAAAGTCATGTAAAATAACATGGCCTTTGAAGTATATATGAGTCTTAAGGCATTTCTGAGTTTCTTTGTTCCTTTTCCTGAAATGCAGCAGGAAAGAAACATCAAGACCAAGGGATGCAAAAAGTAAATGAACACACAGCCATACATACAAGTAGTTGCTATGGAAAAACAAACATACAGAAAAAGATGAAATCTAAAATAAAAAGAAACCTCAACAACTGTATAGGATGGGCCGAAGGGCTAGAAGTTAATGATGATATTTTCGACAGCTGCATGAGAAAATAGATTGCACAGGATGGGAAAATAAGCTGGGAAAGTTTAGAATAATACTTAACAAGCTGCATGACCTTGAATGAGTCCTGTGAACATTTCTTTACGAGCCGAAGATGACACCTGTACTTGTTTTCCCATCCTGTATCTTCTGTACCAGGCAGCAATTTTTGTCTTGCTGTATCTGCTTTTTTTCTGCTTGCTTTTTTGTCACACTGAATGAGAGAGAGAGAGAGAGAGAGAGAGTTTCGTTCCAGGCTGCTGCTGCTGTTGGATTTTGCTTTGGCTCGGAATTGTGGACAGTGCCAGGAACGAACCTGAGCCTCCAGACCAACCATCGATTGAGGGGTCCCCAACAGGCAGAAGAATGTGAGCCTTGTTGCTTTTTCTGGAAAGGCGTGAGACTTGTTGCTTTTTACCCTCTCTTCTTTTTCATTTATAATTACCACTGTAATTATTTATTATTGCCATTATAATCTTTTATTATTACTTAATAAACATTCATATTTAAGCAAATTGCTGTTGTTGAGGCTTCCCTTAATTATATTCACCTGCAACTGAAAAGAATCACTTGGATACTCGCAGTGATCCAAGACACATTTTTGGCAATGAGGACTAGAATTTGGGAAAATATTTAAGAGCAGGGAAAGGCAATCTGATGCTCTGGAGACCTTCCCTATCACAGGATGGAATGCAGCAGACTCTGGATTTGGGCCCATAGCTAACTTATTAGCACAGTCAGGCCCACCCAAAGAATGGGGGACGGTTATAACCAGAAAAAGAAAGAAAGGAGGGTTATTCATATAGGCTGCCGTACACGAGTGCTTGTGGGAAGCGGTCTTCCCCAAAAGCAAGGATGGCGTACCACAAATGGCCTGGATATTGTTAATAGCTTTGCGTTCTACATGTAGGGAAGTGGAAGAGTGCCAGCCAAAAACCGGCAGCTTGAGGCTGCGTTGACGGCAATAGAACAGCGTAACCTCACCTTAACAGAATCAGTTAAGACAGTGCAGGAGAAAGCCGAGAAGGCAGAGGAGAAACAGAACCAAATAATATGCCATCTGATGACAGTACAACAGAAAAAGGGAGCAAAACGCGCAATTGGAAAGTTGGCCCAGTCAAAGTGCGCACATTGTTAACCTTGCAATCGGACCCCGACCATTGGGTTGGGGACGTTTGGTATTCATCTGATTCAGGGTCTGAATGGACGGATAGGGAAGGGGATGCTCCACCTCTGGTGTCACCCTCAGGAAAGGGACTCATAGCACGATCCCAATAACAAATAAGGCAAGACAGGTAGGAGGACAAAACACACAGAATTTGAGAATAGTGAGAGATTACTCAATGTCCGAATTGCATGATTTGGGGTGATGCTTTAAGCAGAAGTTGGGTGAACCCTTGGCCTCTTGGCTGATGAGGTCATGGGACCAGGGTGCTGCTCAAATTATGCTGAGTGGTACGGAGCAAGGGAATCTGGGAACACTAAGTGTTGATCCACAAGTGAATAGTGCCTTTAGAAACATTGGACAAATGGATCGTTGTGGAATGCACTGACATGAGCAGTAGGAAATGAGTACCCTTCCCCAATAGACAGGGAATGTGATGTTGAAAAGTGGGAGAGCATACCAGAAAGTATGAAACGTTTGAGGGATTTGGCTACACAAGCGGTGTTAATTCACCACAGTTTCAGGGTCCAGACCAGGAAGCTTTCACAGCTGGAATGAGGAGCCGGCTAATGCAAAGTGGTCCAGACTGGATGAGAGGTGACTTGTTAGCCATATTACGGCCTGCCCAGGAACAGGCAGTGGCACAGGTATGTTTGCTATTAGAACAGTTAGAAGATGTGAAGGCTGGTAAGCAAAGACTAAGGCCCACCCGAGCAAGCAACGAACAGGGACAACAAGTTGGAGATGGGGTAGGTTCGAAGGTGAAACAAAAGATAATGAGAAGGGAAATGTTCATGGCATTATTAAAAGCAGGAATAGAGAGGAGCAAGATAGACAGAATACCTACAGATGGAGTTGGTGGATAGTGTGGAGGGTTGCAACGGGACATCGACACGATGCAGAGCTGGACAAAGAAGTGGCAGATGGAATTCAACCTGGAAAAGTGTGAAGTGATTCATTTTGGAAGGTCGAATTTGAATGCAGAATACAGGGTTAATGACAGGATTCTTGGCAGTCTGGAGGAACAGAGGGATCTTGGGGTCCACGTCCATAGATCCCTCAAAGTTGCCACCCAAGTTGATAGGGTTGTTAAGAAGGTGTATGGTGTGCTGGCTTTCATTGGCAGCGAAATTGAGTTTAAAAGCCGTGAGGTTATGCTGCAGCTCTATAAAACCCTGGTTAGACCACACTTGGAATATTGTATTCAGTTCTGGTTGCCTCATTATAGGAAGGATGTGGAAGCTTTAGAGATGGTGCAGAGGAGATTTACCAGGATGTTGCCTGGACTGGAGGGCAGGTCTTATGAGGAAAGGTGGAGTGAGCTAGGAATTGGAGCGAAGAAAGATGAGAGGTGACTTAATAGAGGTGTACAAGATGATGAGAGGCATACATAGAGTGGATAGCCAGAGACTTTTTCCCAGGGCCGAAATGACTATTACGAGGGAGCATAATTTTGAAGTGATTGGAGGAAGATATAGGGGAGATGTCAGAGCTAGGTTCATTACACAGAGAGTGGTGGGTGCGTGGAATGCACTGGCGGCGGCGGTAGTGGAGTCAGATACATTAGGGACATTTAAGCGACTCTTGGATAGGCACATGGATGATAGTAAAATGTAGGGTATGCAAGGTAGTTTGATCTTAGACTAGGATAATAGGTCGGTACAACATCGTGGGCCAAAGGGCCTGTACTGTGTCTGCTGTACTGTTCTATATTCTATGCCACAGAATGTGGAGGATACATTGCTCCCCAAAGGGCAAATAAGTAAGAGAGACTAAATCAGTTGTGCAGAGACGAAAGGAAACCACATTAACTATGTCTCCCACAACATCCCTATTCCCTAGCTTGGAGGAGGTCAGGCAGTTGTGGCGAGCGAGTCAGCCAATCAATTAGGGGTGGGGTCCGTGTAAGGGCACTTGGTGGGACAACCAGAGACCTGAGGCCTCATGTCCCTATCACTATTTGTTGGAGGAAAGGCAATGTACAGCGAGACATCGCATTATTAGACCCTGGGGCAGAAGTTACTATTATACATGGTAATTCACAGAGACATGTAGGGCACAGAATGACTATTAATGGCTTTGGTGGGGCAATAACATCGCCAGTTAGAACAAATATTACAATAGCCTTGGGGAATGGACCCCCACGAGTAGTCCCAGTACTGATATTCAATATACCAGAAAATATTATTGGTATGAACTTATTAAAAGGTACTACATTGCAGACCCCACTGGGCAAATTCTAGATGAACACAGCAGGCCAAGCAGCATCAGAGGAGCAGGAAGGCTGACGTTTCGGGCCTAAACATCAGCCTTCCTGCTCCTCTGATGCTGCCTGGCCTGCTGTGTTCATCCAGCTCTACACCTTGTTATCTCAGATTCTCCAGCATCTGCAGTTCCTACTATCTCTGGGCAAATTCTCTTTTGTTATATGAGCTGTGACTGTTACTGTTGGCAAGGCAAAATGAGAGCCCCTCGTTATTTCTCCATCTTCACAGGTGGTTTCGATGGAACAGTATCATATCCCAGAAGGGCACAAAGAAATTGGGGATACCATACAGGACCTGTTAGCTGCAGGGATTGTGGCTCATGCAGTATCTGGGTACAATAGCCCTGTATGGCCTGTAAAGAAGCCTGATGGAAGTTGGCGAATAACAGGTGATTACCGTCAACTCAACAAATATGCTCCTTCACTGTCGGTGGCCATGCTTGATGTGGTCATTCACAGGGGCTGGATGCCTGGTACACCGTTATTGATCTAGCCTTTTTCTCGATACCGATAGTGCCAGAATCACAAGCTCTGTTTGCTCTCACATGAGAAGGTCGCCAATATACCTTCTGTCAGCTACCACAAGGATCCTTCACTGCCCAACCTTATGCCATGGTCTAGTAACAAGGGACTTAGATGTGTGCCTGCTGCCACCAGACATTCATGTAGCAAATTATATTGATGACATCTTGATCTTTGGACCAACGGAAACCGTTGTGGTGGAAGCTCTAGCCACAGTGCTACAACATGTACGAGACAGAGGCTGGGAAGTGAACCCAAAAAAGATACAGGGACCAGCACAATCAGTGCAGTTTTTAGGCATTCAGTGGACAAAAGGGGATAGAGTCATCCCCGAAACAGTAAAGAATAAATTGCAGGAAATGGCTGCTCTGACTAACAATAAAGATTGAGGCACAGAAATTTATAGGTTGGCTTGGATATTGGCACAGACATATACCTCACCTGACCACGTCACTAAGACCTTTATATGCTGTTACTCGAAAGAAAGTTTTTGTGGCCGCCAAAGAGGCACTAGCACTAGCACTAGCACTTCCCCTGGCCCCTCAGATAGCAGGCTTACCCTTTGAATTACAAGCATCAGTAGTACAAATGTAGCCACGTGGAGCTTATGGCAGAGGCAAAAGGGGAAAACAATACCTTTGGGCTTCCGGTCCAGAAAACTGACTGAGGCAGCTACTTATTACACATCATTTGAAAAGCAACTTCTGGCCTGCTACTGGGCCCGAGTAGAAACTGAAGGATAGACAGGCGAGGACAAAGTTCTCCTCAGGCCTGAATTACCAATTCGGATGTGGGTGTTATCTGATGTTACAACCCACAAGGCCGGGAGAGCCCAACGAAGCTCCACTGTAAAATGGAAATGGTACATAGCTGAACGGCCCAAGAAGGGAAAGGAAGGGGTTGCAAAACCCCATGAACAAATAGCTGAATACCCACTAGACGGACAAGCTCCGAGTCCTGACTGGACCATAACTGCATCTCCCATTCAATGGGAGGAGTTCAGTTTGAACAACTACCTGAAGATACTTGCCACTGTGCTTGATGCACTGACGGATCAGCCATCTGGAAGAATGGCCAACGGTGGTGGTCCACAGACGATTATCCATAGTGAAGGAGATGGGGAATCGAGCCAGTATGCCGAACTGGCAGCTGTGGTCCTAGCACTGGAAGAAGAGAGTCAGTGTCTGCATATTTATACTGACTCATGGGCAGTGACCAACAGAATAGCTGTATGGATGGCCATCTGGCAGTCACATGACTAGACGATTGCTGGAAAACCCCTGTGGGCAACAGAACTATGGAAACAAATATGGGCAAAGGCACAGCATATGAAAATCACTGTGTACTATGTTGACGCCCATGCGAAGGATGGTTCGGAATCTGCTGATCACAACAATACCGTAGGTGGAATAGTAAAAGTGAAAATGGTTCAAGATGCATCTGAAGAGTATCATGCTGGAAAATGGGCTCATGAAAAATCAGGATCTTTAGGATATCACGGCACTGTGCAATCTACAAGAGATCGAGGTTTGCATTTACCCACCAATCAGGTGAAAGAAGTCATCAGTTAAGTGTGAGATATGTCAAAAGGTAAAAGATGTATCACTGCCAAAAAAGCCAATGGTACAAATCAAGCAAGGAGATTGGCCTGCTCAAATCCGGCAAATTGACTAAGTTAGTCCATTACCGATGATATCACTATCTGTTAACCATGGTGGACACCTACTCTGGGCTAATGTTAGCTTTCCTGACAACCAAAGTGAATCAGAGTAACACCATTAAGGGCCTAGAAGAGTTGATATCCTACTATGGTGAGCCATCAGAAATACAACCAGATAATGGCTCACACTTTGCAGGCCAACAGGTGTAGCAATGGGCTACAGACAATGGGATACACTGGATGTTTCACTATTACCATCAAGCAGTGGGCCTTGTGGAACAAATGAATGGGTTATTAAAATGGAAAATTAAATTACTGATGCCTAGTCATACATTACAGGGGTGGCTCAGAGCTGTCACAGGCATTATATAATTTGAACTATCGGCCTCTGAAAGGAGGGACACCCGTGAGTAGAATGTTCCAAGAGGGTGGCCAGTTACATCCTCCGAATAAACCTACAATGTCCGACGACCTTCATACGGGGGAAAATTGTGGGTACACCACCCACTGCACCTGCCTAAGCCTGGTGAGATACTTGCCCATGGACAAGATGATACCTATTGGACATTGTTGGCAGGGCAGGAGGTACCAGAATGTATAGACCGAGGGAAATTAACAAAAAGAGAGTGAAGTTTCGATGACCGTAAACTGATAAGATATGATTTCTTCACAGAACCATGCAAATTTATTATGGACGGATGCTTCTGTGGACAATTCATCAGTTGGTAGCTGCTTAATCTAATCTCACGAGAAAGGCCACTATGGTCATTAATTTGATGATATACCCTATTGTTGTTTCATTCATATTGATGACAGTTATTTTCATTGTAGCTTTAATTTTTTGTTGTAGATTATATACTCTAATTAAACATTCTTGTGCGGCTATTACTGATTTGCTTCGGCCTTTGCAATTGTAACATGTGTTGTCAAAAATCAGCAGGGGTGGAATGTATAGGATGGGCTGAAGGGCTAGAAGTTAATGATGATATTCGACAGCTGCATGAGAAAATAGATTGTACAGGATGGGAAAGTAGGCTGGGACAGTTTAGAATAATTCTGAACAAGCTACATGACCTTGAATGAGTCCTGTGAACATTTCTTTACGAGCCGAAGATGACACCTGCACTTGTTTTCCCACCCTGTATTTTCTGTACCAGGCAGCAGTTTTGTCTTGCTGTATCTGCTTTTTTTCTGCTCGCTGTTTGTCACACTGAAAAAGAGAGAGAGACTTTTGTTCCAGGCTGCACTGCTGCTGCTGGATTTCGCTTCAGCTCGGAATCGTGAACAATGCCATGAACGAACCTAAACCTCCAGGCCAGCCATTGACTGAGGGGCCCCGACAGGCAGAAAAACATGAGACTTGTTGCTTTTTCTGGAAAGGCATGAGACCTGTTGTTTTTTTCCCCTTCTTTTCTTTTCCATTTATTATTCCCACTACAATCATTTATTATTGTCATAATCATTTATTATATCTTAATAAACATTCACATTTAAGCAAATTGCCATTGTTGAGCCTTCTCTCAATTATACTTACCCAAATTTGAAAAGAACCGCTTGGATACCGCTTGGATCCAAGACAACAACAGTTATCTGAATTTGAAATAATTTTGAGCTATGAAATTATTCAAGGAATTTAGCATATAATTTTGGAAAACTGTGACACCTAAGAAGAATGAACATGCAAGAGACGTTCATACCTGGAAATAAATAGAAATGTTTGATTTTTATTTTAAAAATATAGTAGAAATATTTTGTTGGACAGTGAACGTTCTCTAAGACTCTTGAATGAGAATCGGCAAAGATGTAGCAAAACTTTGCCAGTGATGTTTGATATGATCAGTCAAAGGCCATGAACAAAAGGGTCTTTAGAACAATTGCAAATAAATTTCATGGGATCCTCCCACCAAATCAGGAAAAGATTTTTGTTTAGTCATTATTGACCAATTTAAGGTTCATGGGCCCCAACCCACAGAAAACCGTTTAACCACTGTTGCTTGAATGATGGGAGAAGAGGCCATTACAAGACCCCTCAGTAGTCGATACTGGAAGAGGTCAAAATGAAGCCATGTGGTCAGCAACAGATTTCGCAGATGCTCAAATGTCTGAAGAAAAGATAAAAGACGTTTATGGGAGAGATTTCAGAAAGCCAAGTTTAAAACGCAATTTGTTTTAGGAAGATTGAGAATACCATTACAGATTGAGTTGGATGAGGGAATGTACTTTACAGGATCAAATTTATAAGTTACTGGGCACGAAACAAAATTTTTCTTCACTTGCCATCTGTAGAGCTCAGGCATGGTAGAGCAAAGGAAGAGACATTAAACAGATGGATAGCTAAAGCCATCTAGGAGACACATCTACTGCCTAGCATCCTAATGGGTCTCAGGGCAACACCAAGTAATGCAAGTGGATTAACTCCAAATGAGTTAATGACAGGTAGGGAAATGAGACTGCTCGGGAATGTTGTGACTGGTAATGAAGAAGTATGACCCATAAGAGAGACAGTTGTAATAAAATTGAGAGGTGTGCAAGCAGTGGAACAACCCAAGGTACCCATTGTAGAGATAAGGTCATGGTACAGATTGAACTGGAGAAACTATGATATATTGCAAAGTGGATAGGTCGTTATGAAGGGATCATAATTAGTGATATATGCACCTTTATAGACACGAAATAAAAAGATAATTGGAATCATTTGTCACAGATAAAACACTTTTATAATCTGATTTTTTTTTTCTAGAATTAATCATGATCAACTGGTGATGACTGGGAGGTTATTTGCTTGAAACAGGAGCTCCCAGGAGAAAAAAACTGAACTCACATTCTAGCCATCAAATAGTGACAGGGGTGTATCCCTGTGTCCTAAACAAGGGCACTGGCAACCAAAACACAACACCACCTGCCATAGCAACTTTATCTATGAGTAAGGGAAAGACCTTGAAATGACAAATAACCAACCATCTTATCTAGCTCTAAGTCCAGGACAAAAAAATTGCCCAGTGTTGGTAAAGGATGATAAAACTGATATGATAATGTACAACAATGAACTAGCACATGGCATTTTAGACATTCTCAATATTAGTTTGCCTGGATGCTGTTTCATTTAGACCTAAGATTTGAAGTCAGATTTGTTAAAGAAAAGTGACAACACAGGCAGCTAGTGGCTGCATTCCCACTTCAGGGAAAGGACCGACTGAAACACAGTCTGGTCAATGATGTTGTAAAAGAGGCCTCATTAGTAAATTTGATTGGTTTGGTAACATGGACCAAAAGGTTCAAACTTCACATTTTTAAGTTCAGAAACTTCTAGAAAAGGGACAAGGGAGCCAGGGAAGATAGCTTAGTATGGACCAAGAACTGACACAGGTAATTAAAGTTTGGCCACTGTACTAGGAATTATGTATGGATCAATAATAAATTGATTGATGTATAGCAAAAATATAACATGATTCGGTCAGGAATGATGTTTGCAGCCCCTATGGATTATGGATGCTTGAGAAAACCTGGGATAAATGCATGAGGTGAGGTACACCCATGGATGACCAATGGATGGCACCAGTTTAACCTGACATGGTACAGGAACATGGCCTGAAAGGCTATCATTCAAGGGATTAATAGAGGTTATACCAGGATCAATACACTTTAAGACATTTGACAGGATACAGCATGTCAGTGAAATGAGGGGAGATAATTACGTAGCATACCCTACCATACTATCACTTGCTGTAGAGGTATGAGGTAACATGGTAAGCACCACTTTAGGTAGACGTAGTGTACAAGCCTCTCCGGTATTGTGTTAACATCTACTATGAGTCAGAAGAATCAAATTATGGTTTAGTGGTAAAACCAACTATATAATGGAAGCTATGTGGGCTGGACTGGTACCAATTCAAATTACATATCTGGGTACAGGGAGATGCATTCCCATGTTACAAAAGGAGAACTGTCATGACTGACTGGGGTTGTGCATTGGAAATTAAGGCCACTATTCCCAGAGTTGGAAAGATGTTAAAGATTTTTAAAAGTATGTAGGATTCCCCTATTCACCTGTCTTTTAGAGCCAGATTGACAAAAAGCATGAATCAAGTTTCTGTACTTAGCAAAAATTACTATTTATTATAAATATATCCTAGGCTGTTAAGTGAGGCAAGGAAAGAAATAGCAGGGTGCTGGCAATGATGTTCAATTCCTCTCTGGCCACAGGAGTGATGCCAGAGGACTGGAGGGCAGCCAAAGTGGTACCGTTATTCATGAAGTGAGGAAGGGATGTGTTTCAGTCGGCCCTTTCCCTGAAATGGGAATGCAGCCACTGGCTGCCTGTGTTGTCACTTTTCTTTAACAACCAAGATATTACTGGCAAGTCAGTCCACCTCAGTGGCGGAAAAACTATTGGAAGAAATTCAGAGGGCCAGAATTAATCTGCACTTGGAGAGACAGGGATTAATCAAGAACAGTCAATATGGTTTTGCTGAGGGGAGGCCATTCTGATGACTTTGAATTTTTCAAAGAAGTGAGCAGTTGATGAGGGCAACATATTTAATGCTTGACTTGAGTGAGGCTTTTGATAAGGGCTCGCATAGGAGACTGACAATGAATGTAAGAGCCCCTGGGATCCAAGGAAATTTGGCTAACTGGATTCACAATTGCCAGAGTGGCTGGAAGCAGAGGCTGATGATTGAGGGAAATGTGTCCTGTGGGGATCCACAGGAATCGGTGTTGGGGCGTTTGCTTTTTGTGGTATACTTAAATAATTTAGACTTGGTATGCTGGCCTTTATTGGTCTGTGCACTGAGTATAGGATTTGGGATGTCATGTTGCAGTTATACAGAAATACTGGTTAGGCCACTTTTGGAATACTGCATTCAATTCTGGTCGCCCTGTTACAGGAAAGATGTTGTGAAACTTGAAAGGGTGCAGAAAAGATTTACAAAGATGTTGCTGGGGTTGGAGAACTTGAGCTACAGGGATAGGCTGAGGAGGCTGGAGCTATTTTCCCTGGAGCATTGGAGGCTGAAGGTTGATCTTATAAATTATAAAATCTTTATAATTATAATGATTTATAAAATCATGAGGGGCATGGATAGGGTAAATAACCAAGATCTTTTTCTCAGTTTAGGGGAGTCCAAAACTAGATGGCATAGGCTTAAAATGAGAGGGGAAAGATATAAAAGGGACCTAACTGGCATCCTTTTTCATGCAGATGGTAGTGCATGTATAGAATGAGCTGCCAGAGGGAGTGGTGGAGGCAGGTACAATTACAACATTTAAAAGGCATCTGCATGGGTATATGACCAGGAAGGGTTTAGAAGAATACGGGCCAAATGCTAGCAAATGGGGCTAGATTAATTTAGGATATCTGGTCGGCATGGCCAAGTTGGACTGAAGTTGTTTCCGTGTTGTACAACTCTATGACTATGACTTGAAACTGGAACAGCTGCTCAGTAAGTTCACGGATGGTATAAAATTTGATGGGGTGGTAGTTTACAGGAGGATATAGACAGGAAGGTCAAATGAGTTGATTAGTGACAAATGGAATTCAATCCAGATAAGTTTGAGGGGATGCACTTGGGCAGGATAAATAAGGCACGGGATTACAGGATTAACATTGAGCCTTGGGAAGCACCAAGAATCAGAGGGGCCTTGGTGTGCATGCCCCCTGTTTCTTTAAGGTACTGGGACAGGTAGATAAAGTGGTTAAAGTGGCAAATGGAATTCTTGCATTTATGAACTGAGGCAGAGAGTTTAAGAGCAGGAAGGTTATGCTGGAATTGAATATTGGTTAGACCACAGCTCGAACTTGTGCGCAGTTCTGGAATTCACATTATAGGAGGGATGTGATTGCACTGGAGAGGGAGCAGAGGAGACTTATCAGGATATTGCCTGGAATAGAGAGTTTTAGTTATGACGAGAAATTGGACAGACAGGGATTATTTGCCTTGGAATAGAGGAGACTGAGCAGGGACATGACTGAGATGAACAAAATTATGAAGGGCATAGATAGAGCAGACAGGAAGGGACTTTTTCTCTTGGTGGAGCAATCAATCACCAAGTGGTACAAATTTAAGAGGCAGGTGGTTTAGAGCGCATGTGAGGAAGAATGTAAATAAACAATTATAAACTGTCAACATATAACTCTACTTGTTAAAACTCTCCCTTAACGCTACCCTAAACATATGTACAGACAGATACAAAAAGAAATGGGTGTTAAGGGTGAAGAGAAAGACTAGGAAGGCAGTTAAGTGGTTTCTGTCCACAGGATTTGCTGAGATGATTCTTTTACCAATTAGATGTGCATGTTGAGAGAACCTGGATAAGCAGTGAGATTGACTGCCAGAATGGGCGGTACGGTGGCTCAG
This sequence comes from Rhincodon typus, assembly GCF_021869965.1. Taxonomy (NCBI): domain Eukaryota; kingdom Metazoa; phylum Chordata; class Chondrichthyes; order Orectolobiformes; family Rhincodontidae; genus Rhincodon; species Rhincodon typus. The sequence goes on from NC_063346.1 coordinate 52,335,535, forward strand.
TGGTTAGCATTGCTGCCTCACAGCATCAGGGACCCGGGTTTGATTCCACCCTCGGGCGACTGTCTGTGTGGAGTTTGCACATTCTCCGTGTGTCTGCGTGGGTTTCCTCCTGGTGCTCTGGTTTCCTCCCACAGTCCAAATTTATGCAGGCTAGGTAGATTGGCCATGCTAAATTGCCCATAGTGTTCAGGGATGTGTAGATTAGATGGATGGGTCTGGATGGGATACCTCGAGGGTCGGTGTGGACTTGTTGGGCCGAAGTGCCCGTTTCCACACTGTAGTGATTCTACGAGTTCTTCTACGAGAATGCTGCTTGCTGATCTTCCTTCTCCAGATGCTTTCACTTGTTTACAGGAGAGACAATGTGCCTGGTTCACACTTTTAAAAGGTATCTGACTTATTAATAAAAGTCACAGTTTATAGCAACTGATGAGGGAAATTAAACTATCTTCAGGCTTGAGAAATTCTTTACTCCAGACCAAAATCAGATCCTTCCCTTCCAGAAGTCTGATGGCTTCTGCCCTGAACATTAGACTCCTAAAGTGTTCAGCTATTTGGGAGACAATCATATAGCTGTTGATTGATAACTGGCTAGCATTTCACAGTCCGATCAACCACTTATTGCGAGTCAAATCTTCATTTGTGCACAGCTCGGTAGCTCCACTTTGTCTGTAACTAGGCTTCCCCACTACTTGAAGCAACAACTTTGTAAACAGCACTTAGAAATAGCTGTCGGGAAACTTGCTTTTAAAAATATGAAACAGTCCTTCAACAATCCTTGACTTTTAAAATAGTTTTCTTCCCACTTCAGTCCACAATGTAAAGTACAGAGCAATAAAGCTCAGTCTTTACAGCACCAATATGAGAACAATATTAACCAGTCATGTGGTGTGTTTCTACCGAAAAGTATTGGCTTGGATCAGAAAATTGGTGGAAATCTATGGGGAAACAGTTAACTACAGGTGAAGGAAGACATCAGGGAAAACCTTGCACTTAGTCTGAGCCCATTTTCCTATGTAATCCCACTGTTGCTTGAAAACCTTACAGCAGAGGTCTCTAATTTTTAAGCACAAGATCACTTTTTGAATTTAAATGCAACCCAAGATCTACCCTAAAATAAATATAGAATAAACAGTTTATTTTACAGCTACATATATCTAAAACCAAATTTATATAAATGTTCATTTGTCATCTACTTACCAAGTCTCAGTGTGACACCTGTGACAGGACATTACCTGAAAGTGTCCTGAAGTCTGAGTTGTAGTTTGAGACTGATAGTTGCACACAGTCCATCATCATATGGGTATCAAGTGAGGTAGGTGAGATACTTGGATTTATTTTCGTTTGGGAGACTGCTGTCTCACAAAGGTAAGTGGTTTCAAAGCAAGCTTTTACTTTAAAAACACAAGATGATAGGAATAGATATTTATCTATGTCCCCACAAATCGCTGTCTGATGAAATCTCACTTTCAGCTCAATATCATTTTGTACATTAATTATCTCCATATCAACTCCACTGCCACGTAAATGAAAGAATCTGGTAGATTGGCTATAAATTCTACCTATATCTACTTGAAAGAATGAATTTGAGACAAACATGACAATTTGTTTCATCTTACTTAATGCCTGTAATCCTATGTTGAATTCCCCTGCTAACTTCCTGAGGTGTGCATTTTTCTGATTGGAACCATTTTTCTTTGTTTTTTTAAATTGTATTTTCTCCATACACGTGTGTGTTTTTGCATTTTTTTTTTAATTGGGAGGACCACAGAATCAGTTTGAACTTAAATGCATTCAAAGCACTGATCAGATACGCCAAGTCCCCTTCAGTTCACAGTCTGCTTCTTCAGTTTTGACGTTATGACATTAAGGTATTTGAAATCAAGCAACTACACATTGTCTGACAGCTCACTGCACACTTCATTCCTTGATTTAAGAAAATTGGTGATTTTAGGCATTGAATCTAAAAGTTTTTGCAATACCTTCCTTCAACTTAACCAACTTGCACCAGCATGGAAGATTAGTTCACAGTAGGCAGCAGTGAGTTCATCAAATAAGGATTTAAACAAGCAGTGTTGAAGAGATCTTGCTTGAATTGAGTTTGCAATCTTAAATGTTTCACAAAATTTTACTTGTTAATGCTTGCTGGGGGATTGTACAGTGGTAAAATAGTGACAATAAAGGGGAAATCAGGATCATTTCTGCAAAATGCAATAAAGCTCACAACTGTATTAAGTGTGGCTGGTACACCATCAGTTGTAAGGTAAACCAGTTTCTTGTTTTCAACGTTTCTCTCAAGCACGTACCTTTTGAATTTGATGTAGATATCTTCACTCTCTGTTCTCTCCTTAAGAGGGAAAAAGGAGGAGAAGATCCTCTTTAGTTGTCATGTCATTAAAAACCATGCATGCAAAAATAATCAGCTTGGCTGTGCCGGTCATGCCTATGGGTTTATCAATCTGCAGTGAGAACCATTCACAATCCTTCAAGTCTCCCAGAGCTGCTGAAAGATGTAGTCAGGCAAAGATTCTACATGCCTTGCTACTGTGGAGGCACAAGTGACATTCTTTGCCATTGTTTGTCTTCTTTGTTGCTAAAATCTTTGAATAAAGAATCAGTGGTGGCAGTTATTGCTATGAGACAGTCGGTTAGCTCAGTTGGCTTGTTTGCCATGCAGAGTGATGCCAAAGCCATGGGTTCAATTCCTGATCTGGCTGCGATTACCATGAAGGATTCTTCTTCTCATCCTCTCCCCCTCTCCTGATGCATGGTGACCATTAGGTTAAACCTCCACTAGATGTCTCTTTCTATCTCTGATGATAAGGTAGACCTATGGTTCAGTGACTTAACTGCCTCTTAAATGACTTAGCTATCTGCAAATCATTTCTGGAGTTTTATCAGATGGAGAAAATGCGAAATGATGTTTTGGTGCTGCTGGTTTAGGAAAAATAATTACCACTGAGCTTTCAAAACAGCCTTCAGCTCGTCATCTTCCTTTGTCTGATGCCAGTTTTTCCTTGTAAAACAATCTTTGAATTCACTCAGCATTGTTATGAGGTTTCATTCAAAATATCCCTTTTTATATTACTGCTTCACCTTGTAATTTCTGACATCACTCTGTCATTGGTCATGCTGCACATAGGCCTCTGGATCCATGCCTCTTGACTATTCCGATTGTTGTTGGCTGTTTGAGTGTAGAGACACAGGAGATCACTTATTTGCAATGTGTTTCCTGGGCTCCTGGTTGGCTTGCACTATCCAGGTGTTGAATGTGGAGCGCACCAGCATTCCTCCTAATCTTTCTTCATCCTGCATGGAGCTCTTAGGCAAGCAGTGAAGAAAAAAATCTGCCAGTTTACACAGACTAGTTAAAGGAGTGGGACTAGCTCAGTTATTCTTGCAGAAAGTCCATATGGACATGATGGGCTGAATAGTGTTTCTAGTTGTATAATATACTTGCTTCACGCATCAGTTCCTAGTATATTTCTTAATCATTTGTTTGCATTGCTACCAGAAAACTTACTTTACTCCACAATGATACTCCACCTGGACCAAAATGAAACCGATGCAACAAGCTGGCAAAACCTGTTAAAAATATGCACTTTTCTCTAGCTACACAGTGTCCAGAAGTGGAACTCATGCAGTGGCATGACAACTGATATGCACACCGTGAGAAAATGCAGGCGGTGGTGAGATCAACTGTTAGAGATGTGCATTTTGAGGAAACGTGGATAAGCAGTGAGATTGGCTGTCAGAATGGGCAGCACGATGGCTCAGTGGCCATCACTGCTGCCTCACAGCACTAGGGACCCGGGTTCACTTCCACCCTCGGGCAACTGTCTGTATGGAGTTTGCACATTCTCCCTGTGTCTGCGTGGGTTTCCTCTGGGTGCTCCAGTTTCCTCCCACAGTCCAAAGATGTGCAAGCTAGGTGGACTGGCCATGCTAAATTGCCTGTAGTGTTCAGGGATGTGTAGATTAGGTGTGATATAGGGGATGGATCTGGGTGGGATGCTCGGAGGGTCGGTGTGGACTTGTTGGGCGGAAGTGCCTGTTTCAACACTGTAGGGATTCTGTGCAAAAAAAAAAACTCCAACCAACCAATCAATTACAAGCTATATGTTGGAGACCACAACTTCACAGGTATTCAAATTGAGGCCCTGTGAATGCATGGATCTTATTACACTCTGCAGAAACAAGCTAGGTCACTGGCTGACGATGTCAGACAGGTAGACTCTATGCACTCAACAGAATTTTTAAAATATGACAGGCAACCTTATTGAAACCACCACTTGGTGGGAGGATCTGTGAAACTGGGGATCAATAATGCAGGACCATTTTTCATGTTTTGGTTATTGCTCAATTGGTATTGGTTCTATACTTAATATACATGGTTCACTACTCCAGAAGAACACACAAAAGATGGCAAAGAATAAGGATTCAGAGAATGTGTGGCCAAAAAGTATGAAGTAAGAGCACCGTAGTGCTGTGTCAACCTGTTCAGATGTTACAATCAAGTACCTTTACCACCTTAAGCTTGAAACCTGGCCAGTATGTATCGATGGCCGAGCATGAAAAGAAAGGCATTACCAGTAAGTTAACTACCTTGGGGTAGGCCAACGGCGAAAGGATGTGATCTGAAGGGTTTGAATTATTTTCAGTTAGTTAAAGGTTAAACTTTCAGTCAAAAATGTTTTCAGTAAAAACAAATGGGACAAAGCTGAAGAATCACAGAAGTACCATACATTTATGCCTTTGTTCATAAATGCAAATAAGATACATCTTATATCTTCCCATCTTCAAAGATTTGTGTGTACACTGCCAGTTCTTCCACCTAATTTAAATTGCATAATTTACTTAATGATGTTTCTCCACATCTTTCTATCAAACACATCATTCATACTTCATAGCATTAAATTACATTTTCACATTTAATAGCTTATGCCCTCCTGAAGACTATTACTATCATTATCTCTGAGGCCACAGCTGGCTTTGATGAATGTAAAAGATCTATTGCTCTATTTCAACAAAGAAATAGGGAACCTGGTCATGTGGCAAATATTCATCCCTCAATCAACATCACAAAAAAATGGATTATCTGGACATTATCATATTGCCATGTCATGACCCACCTGGGAAAGAGCACTGTTATCTGACTCCATCACTCTGTGAGGTCATCCCAAAAGTTAAAGATTTCATCAAATTATTCTGAAAGTATCCAAGTTAATAGAAAACACCGACCAGGTTCTTGCGCTCAACAAAAACAACTACTTATTACAAAGACATAAGGTCTAAGCACAGTCAAACAAAAATATGAATAATCAACATTTAACTTCACTAGCTGAAATTCTAACCCCCTCTTAAAATGCAACACACATATGCAGAGAGACAGAGAGAAAGTTGTGGCACTTAACTCTGGTAGAGCAGAGGCTGTCATTGGCATTCCCCCAGACAGCTGAGACCACACTGACCTGGATGTCAACTTTGGCCCAGGCTGGCAGGATCTAGTGTTGTGGCCTCCACCGCCAGTCCTCAGGGAAGATCGTAGCTGTCCTCTGCACAACATCATCCACAGACCCTCCATATTCTTGTCCACAAAGCAAGGTGACAATGTCCTCTTCTCTGTGGCAGACACAGAGAAATAAGCGAACATGGAAGCTTTGGTGGAAGAAAAAGTACAATTGAATAAGACCAGTCCTCAGAATTACATGAGGCTTCTCTTCCGAATCCTTCAGATCCACAGTGTCCTCATTTCCAGATTCTTTCAGACTTTTGCTGAAGACACAGGGCAGTTTTGGTTAGAAGCAAAAGCTTCCCTGGGTCCAAGTCCATCCTGCTGCAGAGGTATGTAATAACATCTCTGAACATATTGATTTTTTTTTGTGAGAGAGAATTGCTAGCTACCTTTCAGGTTTTGGTTACTTCACAGAAGACAGAGAGAGAGAGAGAGACACCTTGGACGGAATCTTATCATATTTTGGCTAAGTGTCAATTTTGTCAAGTTTCATGAAGCATTTATCTCTATGAAGCTTAGTTAGATTTCTCATCATATCATCCTAGACTTGCTCATTAACTAACTATTCCACTACTGCATCAACGCTTTTGTTTGATGCTAGCCTAATTCTACCATATTTCATACACAAAAGAACTCACTACTGCCAGGTTATTCTGGAATGCACCAGCATCCCTGGCATAAGCATCACCTTAAAAGGCCATTGTGCACACAGAAAAGCACTGTTAGTTAGAGCTGCTCTGCATGCTTTGTAGCATTTGTCCAAACCATGACAGAAAAGGATAAATTGGCAACTTGTTTTACAGACAGGAAACTGGAGGATCTTTTTTCTTATTCATTCATGCGATGCGAGTGTCGTTGGCTGGCCAACATTAGTTGTCGTCCTTAATTGCCCTTGAGAAGTTGGTGGTGAGCTGCCTTCTTGAACTGCTGCAGTCCACCTGCTGTGAGTTGACCCACAACACCAGTAGGGAGGGAATTCCAGGATTTTGACCCAGCGATAGAGAAGGAACCACGATATATTTCTAAGTGAGAATGGTGAGTGGCTTGGAGGAGAGCTTGCAGTTCCCACATACCTGTTGCCCTTGTCCTTCTAGATAAAAGTCTTCTTGGGTTAGGAAGGTGCTGTCTGAGGATCTTTGGAGAATTCCTGCAGTGCATCTTGTGGATAGTACACACTGCTGCTCCTGAGCATCCATGGTGGACGGAGTGGATGTTTGTGGATGTGGTGCCAGTCAAGCAGGCTGCTTTGTTCAGTATGGTGTCAACCTTCTTGCTCATTGTTGGAGCTGCACCCATCCAGGCAAGTGGGAGGATTGAATCACATTCCTGACTTGTGCCTTGTACATGAAGGACAGGCTTTGGGGAGTTAGGAGGTGAGTTAATCATTGTAGTATTCCTAGTCTCTGACCTGCACTTGGAGCCACTGTGTTTATATAGTGAATCCAGTTGAGTTTCTGGTCAATGGTATCCCCCAGAATGTTGAAAATGGGAGAATTCAGTATAGTAATACCATTGAATGTCAAGGGGCGGTGATTAGATTATCATAACCTGGTATTCGCATGGAGCGAATGTTACTTGCCACTTGTCAACCTCAGTCTGGATATTGTCCAGATCTTGTTGCATTTGAACATGGACTGTTTCAATATCTGAGAAATTGTGAATGGTGCTGACCACTGTGTAATCATTGGCAAACATCCCCACTTCTGACCTTATGATGAAGGAAAGGTCACGGACGAAGCAGCAGATGATGTTTGGGCTTAGGACACTACCCTGAGGAATACCTACAGAGATGCCCTGGAGCTGAGATGATTGACCTCCAACAACCATGACCATCTTCCTGTGTGCCAGGTATGACTCCAAACAGTGGAGAACTTTGCCCCTTGATACCCATTAATTCCAGTTTTGCTAGGGCTCCTTGATGCCACACTCGGTCAATGCAGCCATGATGTCAAGGGCTATCACTCTCACCTCACCTCTGGAATTCAGGTCCTTTACCGTGTTTGAATCAAGCCTGTGATGAGGTCAGGAGCTTAGTGATGCTAATGGAATCCAAACTGGGCGTCACTGAGCAGGTTATTGCTGAGCAGGTGCTGCTTGATTGTACTGTTGATGACACCTTCTATCACTTTACTGATGATCGAGAGTAGTCTGATGAGTCGGTAATTGGCCGGGTTGGATTTGTCCTGCTTTTTATGCACATGTCATACCTGGGCAATTTTCCACCTTGATAGGTAGATGCCAGAGTTGTAACTGTACTGGAACAGCTTGATGAGGGAGTGGCACGTTCTTGAGCACAAGTCTTCAGTACTATTGCTGGAATGTTGTCAGTGCCTTTAGTCTTTGCAGTATCCAGTGTCTCCAACCATTTCTTGATATCACATGGAGCGAATCGAATTGGCTGAAGACTGGTATCTGTAATGCTGGGGACCACTGGAGGAGGCCAAGTTAGATGATCCACTCAGCACTTCCAGCTGAAGATTGCTAAGAATGCTTCAGCCTTATCTTTTCCACTGATATGTTGGGCTCTTCCATGTTTGAGGATGGGGATATTTGTCGAGCCTCTTCCTCCAGTGAATTCTTAAATTATCCATCACCATTCACGACTGATATATCAGGACTGCAGAGCTTAGATTTGATCTGTTGGTTGTGAGACCACTTAGTTCAGTCTATCACTTGCTGCTTATGCTGTTTGGCATGCAAGTAGTCCTGTTTTGTAGCTTCACCAGCTTGACATCTCATTTTCAGGTATGTTTGGTGCTGCTCCTCGCACACACTCCTGCATTCTCCATTGAATCAGGATTGATTCTCTGGCTTGATGGTAATGGTTGAGTGTGGGATATGCTGGGCCATGAGGTTACATATTGTGCTGGAGTACAATTCTATTGCTGTTGATAGCACACAGCACCTTATGGATGCCCAGTCTTGAGCTGCTAGATCTGTTTAAAGTCTGTCCCATTTGGCACAGTGATAGTGCCAGATGGAGGTGAGGCTTCACCTCCACAAGGACTGTATGGTGGTTGCTCTTACTGATACTGTCATGGACAGATGCATTTGCAGTTGGCAGATTGGTAAGGTTGAGGTCAAGTATGTTTTTCCCTCATTGGCTCCCTCACCACCTGCCACTAACCCCAACGAGCAGCCAAGTCAATTAAGAATCAACCAGCTCGATCAATAATTCTGCTGTTGAGCCATTATTGGTGGTGGACATTGAAATCTCCCACTCAGAGTACATTTTGTGTCCTTGCCATCCTCAGTGCTTCCTCCAAGCGTAGTTCAATGTGGAGGAGTACTGATTCATCAGCCAAAGGCGGGTGGTACGTGGTAATCAGCTGGAGATTTCCTTGCCTATGTTTAAACTGAAGCCATAAGACTTCATGGAGTCCAGCATCAAAGTTGACGACTCCATCCCGATGGAATACTATTGTGCTGCCACTTCACTGGTTCTGTCCTCAAGTGGGACAAGACATATCTAGGGATGGTGATGGTAGTACCTGGGACTTCCCTCTAAGGTATGATTTCATGAGTATGACTATGTCAGGCTGTTGTTTGACTAGTCTGTGAGACAGCTCTCCCAATTTTGAGACTAGCCCCTGGATGTTAGTACGGAGGACTTTGCAAGTCGACAGGGCTGTTTTTGTCATTTTTTCCAGTGCCAAGGTCAATGCCAAGCGATCCATTTGGTTTCATTTCTTTGACGCTTTGTTGTGATTGACACAACTGAATGGCTTACTAGGCCACTTCAGAGGGCAAATGAGATTCAACTACATTGCCATGCGTCTGGAGTCACATGTAAGCCAGAACAGATGAGTATGGCAGATTTCTTTCCCTGAAGAACATCAGTGAACCAGATGGGTTTTTCCAACAATCAACAATGGTTTCATGGTCATCAGTAGATTCTTAATTCCAGATTTCTTTTTAATTGAATTGCACCATCTGCCACAGTGGAATTCGAACCCAGGTCCCCAGAACACTAGCCAAGTCTCTCGGTTAATTGTCTAGCAATAATACCACTAGGCCATTTCCTTCCCTATGTTGGATGATGTTGTCATCCTATCTTCCCAGGATTGGCAGTTGAGACCATAACACCAGATCCTGCCAGACTGGTCTGAGGTTGACATCCAGATCAGTGTGGTCTCAGCTATCTAGAATGTCAATGACCACTACCGCTCTGCCAGGCCAAGTGCCACCATCTTCCTTCTACAATATCACACTCACTCTACCTCCGCTACTGCACCACCCTCCCACCAAGGCTTATGCTCTTCCACACTCAGCATTACATGCAGTATTTTCACTCACTGTTACCTACTCCAAACCCCAACACAACACATGGTTTCTGCACTGCCTAATCACTCACTTGGGACAACTTGGCACATTAACAGCTGTACCACCAAATTACATCTCATTCAATCCCTCCCTTTTCTCATGTCAGCAGAAACCAACCTACAGTAGGGTCAAGCTGGGTGGTGAGCTGCCCAACATTCAAAACGCCTGAGCCCACACAAGGATAGGACACTGGCCGCCCTATGTGGCTTACTGGGCTTCTTGATTAAAGCAGAACAGTTGAGAAAGACGCTGCCAGAATCCACACACCGGTGCTCACATACACAATAATTTGCTGTGTACTCATTTAACTCTTCTCAAACACCTTAGTTTTCTGCACTGTCACCTCACTATTATCATTTTTCAATTACAATAATCACTGATGCAAATAATAAAATGTCAGTATCTCCCCCTTCAAAACTTTCCTGCTTCTGTCTCCCGTTATATTTTTTGCTTGTGCTCGAGTCATTGTGTACAAGCCTGGACTAGTATCAGAAGCTACTCTTGACCCGCTGTGCCAGGACCCTATGCCTAATGGCGTGTTCCTTTGACTGAGTACTACTGGCAAATTAACAAGTTTCTCAGCTTTGTCTGTGTTAAATGGAAAGGCAAGACAGAAATACTGTGAATCTTGTAGCTCTGGCTGAGGGAGCAAATGCAAAAAGGCTAGGATAGGCAGGGATGCTTACTGCATTCACGTAGGCTCACAGTGAGTGAGCGGTAAAGAGCAAGTGAACAGCCCTGAGGTGTAGTCTGGTCTAATCTGTGGACTGGGTTCCTGTCACTGTGCGCTGAGTGCCCTTGCAGCAGCGCTGTAATGATACTTGCCGATGTGTCTTGAAAAGCAGAAGCGTATTGCAAGTGGATTGGAGTTGTGCAATGACATGGAGAGGCTGACGTGTTTCTGAAGCCAAGATCTGTGGAATGGAGTGCTAGCGGCTGGTGCCCATTGAACATCCCCTGAGTTACTGTGCAGATTGTCCAATATGGAGGTCCTTTGGGACAAGCTGGAATCACCAGGTACTCGCTCTGACTTTCATGTTGGGAATGCTTGATGTTAGTTCCTTGTGACAGTTGCAGGTTAGAAGGATGCCTATTAATTACGTGACATGTGCAGGGAATGAGGCTGAGAACTAGCAATAATCCCATTTAATAGACACCTTGCCACTGTCTAGCGAGACTTTCACTTCAATGCCCAGAACTTGGTTGAAAGATGTAGCTAGTTCTCCTGACATTGAGAAAAGCCTCATTGGACTTTTCATATACATTCTTCCAGAATTCTCACCATAGCTCATGTCATTCAGGATTCTGCCCCTTGCCTTTGGTGCAGACTGGAGGCTTCTGCCTCTGTATTGATCACACATATGCCGTTCACTTGCACAGGAGGCAATCAGGGAGTTGTTGTAATGCTGGTGCTTCTAGCTTCCACAACTGATCCTAATTGCACAAACCAATCAGCAATCTGTTTGGGTCAAGCTTGCTCTCTCACATGCATCCACCGTGCTGTGGCATCTTAGATGTCTTCCCCAACTCTTGAACAAAGCAACCGTATAAACTCATGATGAGTTCCAATAATTTACTTTTAGAAGTATAATGAGTTATCCCCCAGTCACTGTATTACAGAAGTAACATTTTCCCATTTTAGTCAAAAGTACAAAATAAAGAAAAATAAAATGACATGGTATGTACACACCCCCACCCTGCTAAGAGATTAAACACCTTTTCAAAAATGTGTTTCATAACATGGTAAATAACACATAAACAATAAAAGATTTGCATCCATTCATTGCATCCTTCCCTGTTACATAACCACAGATTTTAGCATTTCTTAAACCTTTAATGCATTCCATCATTTTACATTTGGGACATTGCTTGAAAATATAATATAATCAGAGGCAATGTGAATAATCATTGCATTGAATGGCTGAAACATTGGACTCCATTTAAATAGTATCACATTTCAAGTTTTAAACTTTTCAATGAATGGCACTGTATTTTGATCAGCATAGATTAAGGTATTTTTGATATCAACTTCAAAGTGTTGAAGAACCAATAATGATCCCAAAATCTTTTTTAAACAATAGAGTACTTCGATATTGGTTTAATTTCTTATAAAAATACTCAAATGTCCTCTCTAATCCTATCATAATGTAACAAGACCACATCTACTCCCAAGATACCAGCACCAATTGCCATTTTAAAATATTTTTAGGAGGTGGCCAATACTAGTTCATTTATTAAAATTGTCTTCAGCTTTTCAAAGGCTGTTTCCAGTTCTACTGACTGTACCACTTTTGCTTACTTCCTTAACAAATTTTTTAAGGATATAGGTATCATGCTGAAACTTCCAGTAAAATGCACACATTCCTAAATATCTTATAATTTCCCATTTAGTTTTACTTTTCTTGCTTTTGGCAACACTTGCCATTGTCCTACAAAATGTTCTAAGTAAATTACCATTGCTTTTGTGAATGTATTTTTAACTAAACAGGGACTTCTAATTGCCTTACATGCTCTTCCCATGCCTTATCAAACAATCTGACATTGACTAAATAAATTACGCAGTTAGGTATTTCAGACACAAACTGATTTGTAAGGCTTTATCATGTAGCTGGGATGTTTTTAATCCAACAGCATAACTCAACATTGGTATAACCCATTTTGCATGCCAAAAGTGGATATCTCTACAGCCCTTGATGTTATTGCCATTTGCAAATACCCATTCAACAGATTGATCTGAGAAGGGAATTCCACCAATTCTATCGATACAATGAGGTACTGCCAACCCCTTTGATAGTCTTCTGAGAAACTGGGTACAAATCTGTTTTCACGATTGTATTTACTTCCTTGCAGTGTATACAGAACTTAATTGATCCATTTGGTTGAGGAACCAATACTACTAGTGAATTCCAGCTGCTTTGACTAGGTTCAATCAAGTGATTTTCCAGTATGTATTGAATCTGTTTCCATCTGAGTTTATTTCTCTGGACACAACCAATAAGAATGCCATTATATTGGGATTGGCCCTCCAAATAACGCCTACCTAATGAAGTCCATCTAGGTATATCGCTACACATTTCCTTATACTTCTTAAGTGGTCTTACAGATTCTCCCATTGTTCTTGCTCTAACTGACCCAGTATTTCTGTATTGATTAGCTGAATTGTAGGAAGTTCACTGTGAGAACTCTTTGCCTCTCCTTGTACATCACTCTTATTGTCTCTATCATCCTTCACTACTCTTATCACTTCACATACTTGCTGCTCCCAAACCCCTTCCCTACAGTGATATTGTTTTGACATGTTTGTGTGACATAACTGATTCTTCTTCACATGATCAGGAGTATCTGTCAGGTAAGTAATTTTACAACCCTCCTAATCAGTACGGACAAGTGAATTTTACTTTCAGAGATTTACCTTGGAAAGAAAATATATCAATACTTTATCTTCTGCTTGAAACATTCGAGTCGTACCATGTTTGTTTGCCTATTCTTTCATTTTATGAAATCTTTAAATATTATTATGCTACTTTACATGCTCCTGTAATTCTTTCTAGAAAGGTGGACACATAATCCAACACTGAAGATTTTGTCTTTTTGTCTTAAGAGATTGTCCTTAATCAATTTTAATGGACCTGTAATCTCACAGCCATAGATCAATTCCAATAAATCTCTGGTAGCTAACAGCAAGAAATCTAATCCTTGCTCTCAGTCCTGTGGGTTTTCATGACAATGTGTCTCAATCATGGTTTTGAGAGTCTGAAGGTCTCTCTCCAAAACTCCTATGGTTGCATGCATGATTAGCATTTAACTTAGACTATTTGATATGCAAACTGCTGGTGATGTCCTGGAAAGCTTTAGACATGAGGTGAGAACCATGATCAGGTTGTATCTCAATCAGTAGGCCATAACAACCATAAAAAGCAGGAGCAGAATTAGGCCATTTGGCCAATTGAGTCCACTCCACCATTTGATCGTGCCTGATATGTTTCACAACCCTATTCTCCTAAGTTATTCCTGTAACCCTTAATCCCCTTACTAATCACAAAACTATCTACCTCTGTCTTAAATAGTCTCAATGACTTGGCCTCCACAACCTTCTTTAGCCATGAGTTCCACAGATTCAGCACCCTTTCGCTAAAGAAATTACTCCTCATCTCAGTTTTAATGGGTCATCCCTCACTCTGACTCTGGTCCTAGTCTCTCCTATGAATGGAAACATCTTCTCCATGTTCACTCTATCGAGGTCTCTGAGTATTCTGTAAGTTTCAACCAGATCCTCCCTCATCCTTCTAAACTCCATTGAGTTCAGACCCAGGTCCTCAACTGCTCTTCATTTGACAACCCTTCCTCACGAGGACCATTCTTGTAAGCCCCCTCCAACATCAGCGCATTGTTCCTTAGATACAGGGCCCAAAACTGTTCACAATATTCTAAATGTGGTCTGGCAGAGCCTTACACAGCCTTGGCGGTACATCTCTGCTGCTGTATTTTAGCCCTGTTGAAATGAATGCTAAAATTGCATTTGCCTTCTTAACTGCTGACTGAACATGCATGCTAACCTTAAGTGAATCCTGAACCAGTTCTCCTAAAACCCCTTATGCTTCACATTTCCAAAGCCTTTCCTTATTTAGAAAATAGTCCACCTCTCTATTATTCCTTTTATCGTATATAATGAGTAAAAATCTTTTAACTTTTCCACAACTACCATAGCTATTATTGCTCTTATAGGAATAGCTTCTGGAATGCAAGTTAGCATGTCCATAATGTAAAGATATGTAGGATTGCTCTCCTACTTTTTTTTGTGATTATCCTATGCAATCTACTTGCACTCGGCTTAATGGTTTTTTAAAACTGGAGCTGGTTTAATTACATGTTGAGCTTTTTCTACTAGCTAACATGTATGACACATTTTACAGAAGTGCCTATGTCCTTGTGAAGTCTTAGCCAGCTAAAATAAGTGTTCATCATTGTCACATTTTTGTCTGTGGCATTTTCTTTTTAATTTCTTACAACAACCAAAACATCCCATGGGATTTCCTTGCAACTTCCAGCATTCTGCATGAATGTATCCCACCTTGTTACAATGGAAACACTTTAACCTTTACCTTTCACCTTCACTCTCAATACTTTCCTTTCTGATTTGAGGGGGAGATCTAGGGGTATTTCGAGCTATCCATTTTTTTTACCCTAGCTAAGCAGCTTCCTGTCACTCTCCCACTTCCTTTTGTTATGGAGCATTGAGAAAAAGTTTAGTTTTATGGAAAAGCTCAAAATTATCAGCATTATTGCTGCCTGTCTAGCAGTTGCAACCCTTTGGACTTCAACATAGGCTACTATTATGGAAGGTATGAAGTTTTTAAATCCTTTTAAGAGAATGATCAATTCGTGGATTTCACGGTTTTAAGTTGTGATGCTCATAGTCACCTGTCAAAATTGCTTTGCTTGACTTTCAAATTTGATGTAAGTTTACCAAAGCTGTTTCCTGAAATTCAGAAAACTTGCCTACATGCCTCAGGGACTAACTATATGCACCCAGTTATAAGACCTTTTATAGCATCATTATCCCCAGAAACCTCCTCTGAAAGTCAAGCATACATTTCTTGTGCTTTACCTGTCAAAAAACCCTGAATGGACAATATCCAGTGTTCCTCTAGTCAATACATTATTTTTTCAAAGACAAAGAATTCCTCCACATTCTTGTTCTCAAATTCTGATAGGCCTGTACAATTTAAATGTTTCATTACTAAGTTTAGATTCTGACCAGGACTCTTCCCCATAAGAATTTAACAGCTCTCTTTTAAACAAGTTGCTAAAAATTGAAGTTGTTAAAATGTCAAAATGATTCCAAAGGAGCATTCAATCTCTCTTCATGACCACTTGAGAATGTGTGCTGATACTCGAGACCCACCTCTGCAACCATCACAAAAATTAAGAATGTAATCAAATTAATGAAAGTCCCAATTTATCTTTCTGATAAACTTAGGTTAACAGAAAACACTGACTAGGTTTCTGTACTTAACAAGAACTACTATTTATTACAAGGTTCTGACACATACAAACAAAAATATGAATTATCAACACATAACTCTACTACTGAAACTGTAACTCTACTTTTAAACCCCAATAAACACATGCAGACAGGCACAAACAAATAAATATGGATGTTATTGTGAGAGGAAAAACAAGTAGGCAAACATAATTCAATGGTACCACTCCACAGGCTTTGATGAGGTGTCCCTTTTATTTCTTCCAAGGTCTTCTGACTTTTCGTCTCCTTATTTCCAGCTCCTTTCAGTTCTAGATGCAGTGCAGTTGGCAATCTAAATTGTACAATTTTTCAGTTAGTGGTCCAAGGTAACAGCTTACAACAATTGGTGGGAGAGCATGGCTATCTATCTTCTCCACTTTTATTAATTCACCGAAGAGACCAAGAAAGATCTTGTTTTATTTGCAATCGGAAGACCTCTGTTTGTATTATTCACACTCAAATTGCTCACTTCCTAGCAGCCAGAGGGTTGTTGCCATGTCAATGGTTTCTGGGCTCCACATCTGGTCCTTATTGCACAAACTAATCTGTAATCTGTAAAGCTTGCTTTGCATACTTAACCCAGTGCCATGGCATCTCAGATATCTTCCCCCACTACTTGAACAAAGCAACAGTGTAAACACAACTCATAGATATCCAGTAACTCATTCTTAAAAGTGTAGCAACTCCTCCATAGTCCCTGGTTTATAACAGAACCTTTTCTCATTTTGGTCTACAAACCAAAATAAAAAGCCGAGGTCTTTAAAGCTGTTTAGGGGAATTTGCTGAGTGTACATTAGTGGCTGAGCTTCCTACATTTCAACAGTGACCATTATTCAAAAAGTATTCATTTAATTGCAAAGTATTTTGAGACATCACTGATCCAGCACAATTTGATATCTCCTTTACAGTGATTACAGCAGTATCTTCTTTAATGAACATAAATGAGAAGTACTCATTTTGGAGTTCAGTCAACTAACTATTGCCTCTGTAAGTTTTTTTTTGTCTCTAACCTTCCTTCAACTACTCTTGTACCATTTGTGTATTAACACCTTTCACGGAAAGAAATTGCCCTCCTTACCTGGTCTGACCTACATATAACCTCATATCCACAACAATATGGTTGACTCTTAACTGTCCCCTGAAATGGCTGAGCAAGCTATTCAGTTGTTTCAACCACTAGAAAGGGAAAAAAAGAATGGAACCAGACAGACCATCTGGTATCGACTAAGGCACTGTTGACTTTGCAAAGTCCTCCTTACTAACATCTAGGGGTTTAGTGCCAAAACTGGGAGAGCTGTTTCTGACTAGTCAACAGATTGACAGTCATATTCGCAAAATCATTGCTTACACACAATGTCCCAGAAAGCATCAGCCCCATCCCTAAGTTTGTCCTGTGTCATCTGCAGGACAGACCAGTAAAGGATGGAAATGCGGTATACTGTGGAGAAATTTGCCTTAGGAGTCTCAACATTAACTGTGAAGTCTCATGGCATCAGTCAACATATGCAAGGAAACCTCCTGATTACCACATATGCCCACCCTCCAGTCCACTGAATGAATCAGTACTCCCCTATGTTGAGCTGCAACTTGGCAGAAGCACAGAAGGGGAAAGCCACAGAATGTACTCTGGGTAGGGGACATCAATATCCGCTACTAAGATTGGCTTGGCAGCACCACCCCACTGTCAGAGCCGTTCGAGTCCTAAAGGACACAGCTGTTAGACTGGGTCTGCTGCAAGTGATAACAGGGAACCAATAAAAGAGAAAAACATCTTGACTACATCCTCACCAACCTAGTGGCTGCAGATAAACCTGTCCATGACAGTGTCAGTAAAAGTGACCACTATACAGTCCTTGTGGAGAAGGAACCCTGTCTTCACATTAAGAATCACCTCATTGTACTGTATGGCACAATCAATATGCTAAATGGGACTTCGAACAGATTGAGCAACTCAAGACTGGGCACCCATGAGGCATAGTGGGTCAGCAGCAGTAAGAGAATTGTACTCCAAGAGAATTTACGCTTCATAGTCCGGCACATCCCTTCAATCTACCATCGTCATTAAGCCAGGGGATTGAATGAAGAATACATGAAGACATGTCAGGAGCAGCACTAGGCATACCTAAAAATGAGGTGCCAACTTCTGAAGCTACAATACAGGAATACTTGCATGCCAAAAAACATAAGGAACAAGTGATAGACACAGCAAAGCAATTCTATAACTTACAGATCAGATGTAAGCACTGCAGTCCTATCACATCTAGTTGTGAATGATAGTGGACAAGAAAAGACTATGGAACCTGACAACATTCTTGCAATAGTACTGAAGTCCTATGTTCCAGAACCTGTGCATCCCTAGCTAAGTTGTTCTAGTATAGATACAACACTGGCAGAAAACTGCAAGGTATGTCCTATACTCAAAATACAGTATCCAACCCTGCTAATTACTGCCACATCAGTCTCCTTTCGATCATCAGTAAAGAAATGGATGGTGTCATCAACAGTGCTATAAGCAGCACTTGCTTCACAATAACCTGTGATACTGACGTTCAGTTAAGTTTCCGCCTATGGCTACTTAGCTCTTGACCTCATTATAACCCATAGAATCATAGAGTTATACAGCATGGAAATTGACCCTTTGGTCGAACTCGTTTTTGCCGACCAGACACTCCAATCTGACCTAGTCCTGTTTGCCAGTATTTGCCCCACATCCCTCCAAAGCTATTCATTTATCCATCCAGGTCCAAGTATGAACAAAAGAGTTGAATTCCAGAAGTGAGGTAAGACATCAAGGCCCCATTTGACCAAGTGTGGTATCAAGGAACTCTAGCAAAACTGAAGTCAATGAGATTTGAGGCAAACTCTCTGCTGACTGAACTCACACCTGCCAGAAAGGAAGGTGGTTGTGGTTGTTGGAGGAGGTCAATCATCTCAGCTCCAGGACATCTCTGCAGGAATTCTTCAAGTTCCTAATGTCCTTGACTCATATCTTCAGTTGCTTCTTCAATGATCTTCCCTCTTTCATAAGGTCAGAAGTGGGAATGTTCACTCTTGACTATACAATGTTCAGCTTCATTTGTGAATCCTCAGATACTGAAGCAGTCAATGCCCAACTGCAGCAAGTTCTGGAAATATCCAGGTTTGGGCTGACAAGCAGCAATCACACTATACATTTGCCAGGCAATGACCATATCCAACAAGACAGAATCTACCCCTTGACATTCAGTGGCATTACCATCACTGAATTCTCCAACTATTAACACCCTTGAGTTACCATTGACCAGAAATTGAACTGGATTAACCATACAACCATTGTGGCTACCAGAGTATGTCAGAGGCTAGGAATATTGCAGTTAATATCTCACCCTCTGACTTCTCAAAGCCCGTCCATCATCTACAAGGCATAAGGAGAGTGATGGAATATTTCCCCCAACTTGCCTGGATGAGTGTATCTCTGACAACATTCAAGAAGCTTGACATCATCCAGGACAAAGCAGCCTGCTTGACTTCCACCACATCCACAAACACTCAGTCTCTCTGCCACTGACGTTTCGTAGCAGCAGTGTGTACTATCTATAAGATACACTGCAGAAATTCACCAAGTCTGCTTAGACTGTACCTTTGAAACCCACAATCATTAACATTTAAAAGGACAAGAGCAGCAGATACACGGGAACATCACTATCTGCAGGTTACCTACAAAGCTACTCACCATCAAGATGTGGAAATACATTGTTGCCCCTTCGGTGTCTCTGAGTCAAAATCATGGAACTCCCTACTAATGGCACTGTGGGTCTATATACAGCAAATGGACTGCAACAGTTCAGGAACGCAGCTCACCTCTACATTCAAGGGCAACTAGAGATGGGCGATAAATGCTGGCCAGCCAGCGTTGCTCTAATCCCGTGAATGAATTGCTTTGCATTTCATTGCATTACGAGGCTTACAATTATCACATGCATCCTTTTTTATTTCATTTTAATCTCAATGGCTAGGTTTTCTTTGTCATAATACTTTCAAACTGGCAGAAACTTCTGGTGTTACACATGCACAATTACACATTCTGACAGTGCTGTCAATGATTACCTGTTCTTTCAAAGGGAATGCTGATGCAAGTCAATTAAAAATCATTGACTGTTCAGAAGTCTACAACTTTAGTGGTATATTATTCTATAATGATAAGTAAATTATCGCTGTGGCCCGAATATTAATTTTTAATTTCTCCATTTCATGTTAAAAGTTATTGAGATTTTTAAGCCAATAAAAGTTTAATGTTTTTTGAGTTTTTTTTTTCTGATTCTAATTAACCATTAATACCGCTGTTTTCCCTGTCAACCTTAAAATTATTGGGATACTCCCATGACTCAGTGTAGCATTTATTGCTCAAATTAACAGCCTGCCAATAAGAAAACCAGTGTTGCTTTACTTTATTATACATGATAATTGATATTTTTAATGACCATTTAACTTTTAGTTGCAATTAAGAATGCATATTATAGTGTTAGGAAAATGGTAACGTTACACTTACAGATGCAAGCAGCTGCAATTAGGCGTTCTGCCACATATGGCGTCATACAGTTTATGAAGATGGGTTGTACCAGGTAGTTGCCGAAGGTGATGGCAATAATGGCCTGTGACATGGGCTCAAAAACAAGTATGGATGTCCAAAGTTTAAGGAAGGCAACTAAACTACCAAATGATTCCAAAAGGTATGCATAGCCTGCACCAGATTTTGTGATAGTTGTACCCAGTTCAGCAAAACAGAGGGCTCCAATGAATGAGAAAATGCCCCCAATAGTCCATATTATCAGGGAAAGACCATAGGAGCCACACTGGTTTAGGACACCACCTGGAGACACAAATATCCCTGAACCAATTATGTTTCCAACTATTAGAGTGATACCATTAATTAAAGAAATTTTCCTTTTTAGTTGCATTGGAGATCTTGGGAAATAATTGGCAACATCTTCTGTAGGCTCAATGGCCTCATTCAAATTAGAGGTATGGGCATTACTGTATAGAACTGGCTGCATTTTGGCATGTTCTTCAACCATCTTGAAGGATAATATCACAGAGAAGCAATAACCTAGAAAGACATAAACAGAGAAGTGACCTGAGAATTTGAGAGTTTTCTATATTATTCTATACATGTTATTTTCGATCACAATTCCATTACTCATCTTCTGAACTTTTAAGATTGCAAAATGGTAAGCAATTATTCTTTGTTCTTATTCATATTCAATTTTATTTTAAAAGCAAACCAGATTATAAGGATGAATGGAGCAAACTAGTCTCATGCCACGTACAGAAGAATCAAGGACACTGTAAAACTCTTACTACCATGAAAGATATAATAATTTTTGCTAATCTCACTTTTTCTAAATGCTCATTAATGAACTTAATCATTGCTGAAACTATTTTGCCCAGATGTTTGCTCCTGAAGAAGCTATGGTGAATTGGAAAACTTAAATTTGGTCTCTGGGATTTATTCGAATTGTTTGTCAATATTTTAGACCTCTGCTCCCCCATTAACCCTACCCCCTTGCCTTCACACTCTCACATCAACTTAAAAGCCAACTACCCAATTTTCCTCATTGTCTGCAGACAGCCTAATGCCAACCCATGTCCTGCTCTGCCCCAATCGTCCCTCAAATATCCATGCCAAGTCATGCTAATCCTTTGCCATTAAATTCACAATGCCAAAACCCTCCACATCCACCATGAACAAGAGTGAAAGTGGTAGAGTTTGAGCCTTGGTGCAAGGTGTACAGTAGCAGAGACAAACTGAGTGCAAGGTATCAGAGGTGAAGATGGTGGCACCTACAGTGGTGGAAGGGTGAGGGACTTTGACTTTCTTACTACAATGCTGGGCATTCCTCCAGACAACTGATAGTGCTTTTAACCAGGTGGCAATCTTAGACCAGGTAGGCATTGTTTCCACTACTGGCTTTGGGGGAAATGGAAATCTCATGTCTGCACCACTCTGTTTAGCAGGACCCTTCCTGCAAAGCAGGGCACTGATTTACCCCTGTTCATCATGCCAAGGGCAAATGACAGCAATCACGGAGGGAATCAAGGATAGGCGATCGCCTAGTGGTATTATTGCCAGACTATTAATCCAGAAACCCAGCTAATGTTCAGGGGACCTGGGTTCGAATCCCACCATGGCAGATGGTGGAATCTGAATTGAAATAATTAAAGAAAGAAAGAAAGAAAGAAAGAAAGAAAGAACGAAAGAACGAAAGAACGAAAGAACGAAAGAACGAAAGAA